>NC_142033.1:18369288-18669288 GCF_982192425.1 Myodes glareolus | reverse complement strand
TGACGGTGCTCTTTAATCAAACATCAGATGTCCAAAACTGAGTTTGTAGTGTATGTCAGGAAGTTAGCAGGAAGGAACTACTGGATTCAGCTAGTGTAAGTCTCGTGGTTGTCTCTCTGCTTGCCTAAAAGGTGGTCCTAGATTGACCTGGCTGAGTCTCACAAATGCCGCGTTTTGTTTGAGGAGTGTGCTCAAATCTCCAGATAGGAAGAATTCAGGTAGGAGTTCAGTCCCTTTGTATGGCGGAGAAGGTAAATTAAGAATTTTCTCCATACTGAATACTTTTCATTTTCAAGGAAGAGGCTTGCTTTGTGCAGCTGTTCCTTTTCTGTGTGTTCTGCTTGTTACCACCGCATCACTGTAGAATGAAGGAGGCACTCTGAGGAGTTCTCCGTGCAGCAGCTCTGCGTGATTTGACATCGATTTTCTTTTCACCTGTTGGCTATTTCCAATTGTAGGGATTATTTTAATTCTTCTTCATTTCATTTGACTCTCTCTGCTCAGAAAAGACTGACTTTATTTTCAAGTATTTACTTTTAAGTATTATTAGAACTGAGGAGCTAAGTGTGACCATGATAGGAATCAAAGTTTCTGGGGTTGAATCTTGCACATGCCAAGCAAGCACTCTGCCACCCAAGGTCATGCGTGTGATGTTACACTGTGGGCCTGGTACTAGCATGTGGACTGATGTCTTAGCACATAAACATCTTAGAATTAACTTTTTTTTCTGAAACAGTTCAGGTATAAAAGCTCAGAAGAATACTGAGAAAGCATGACTCCCCCTCCTCTGTTTGACTAGTTATTGACTGTCCATTCTAGAAAAGCATCCTGGACTGTGTCTCACTATGTAGCTCTGGCTGTCCCGAAACTCTTTTTGTAGACCAGGCTGGCCTCAAGCTCACAGCGATCCACCTGCTTCTGCCTCCCAAGTGCTGGGATTAAAAGTGTGCACCACTATGCCATGCTACATACTCCTGAAAAGATTTGTTTTTAATTACATGTATGTGTGCATGTGTAAGGGAGTGCCAGTGCCCATAGGAGTGGTTAAGAGTGTACTGAAGTCCCAGAGGACCCGAGTTCGGTTCCCAGCACCCACTCCAAGCAGCTCACAGCTGTCTGTAGTGCCAATGGGCATCCACTCCTGTGGAGCACTGGCTAGCCTGGAACTTAGTATGCAGACCAAACTGGCCATGAACTCACAGAGATCTACCTGCCTCTGCCTCCTGAGTGCCGGGATTCAAGGCATGCGTCTCCACGCCTGGTTATGCTCTCGTTCCTAAATTTTATATTTTTTACCATACTTGTGAAAATTAACTGTATAATAACTACAAATAGCACATAGATCTGCTGTCATTGCTTAGATGTTTTATGGGACAAGTGTTCGACATGGAAAGTGCCTTTCTGTTTCGTGGGCCCCAGGCCCACTACCCCATCACGTCCAATGTCAGATGACACCACACTTTTGAACTGGATGAACTTCCAGGACTTTTTCATAATTCGAGTGCATCTATGTTCATATTGTATGGTCTCTTTTCCCTCTTGGTATATGTGACCTGTGACTTCTGATCAGCTGTTTTGCAGTTGACTTTTAATGCCTTCCTTTTTCTGTTGCACCATACAGGTCTTGTTGTGAGTAGACAGCACAGAGTTGTAAACTCACTTAAAGCATGAGACGAGGGGGCATGGCAAGCTTTAATTATCAGCTTCACACAATCTAGAATCACCTGGGAAAAGACGCTCAGTGGCGGATTATATAGATGAGGTTGTCACGTGAGCATGGATGTGAGGTGTTATCTTTGTTACATTATAGAAGCAAAAAAGACCTTCTCATTGTGGGGAACACCATTGTTGGGCAGGGGATCTTGGACTGTGTAAGTATAGAGGGTGCTGAGTATAAGGAGCTCTTGTCTGTGGATGAGACTAATTGCTTCAAATTCCTGCTTTGACTTTCCCACAATGATAGACTTGTCACGTTGAATTGTCAGCCAAACGAGCCCTTTCTTCCTGGAAGTTGCTTTTGTCGCCGTGTTTCTCCTGAAGCCACAGGAGACAGACATGGTCCAGTGTGTGTAGTTGTGAGTGGGCACGCACGGAGAGGTCAGAAGACAGCTTTGGGGTATTGGTTCTTTCCTTCTGTTGTGGGTTGCAAGAATCGAACTCGGGGCATCATGCTTGCACAGCATGTGTTTTTACCTGCTGGGCCATCTTGCTGACCTAGTTGTTGTTTTAAACTTGGTTACACAGTTCTTCAGCAGGAGCTTTGTAGATGACAAGATTGTGTATCAGAAGGCTGACCTCCCCGCCCCACAAACACATAGCCTCTATCTGTAGTAATTCTCTTTTCTGTATATCAAGGTGGCTTCAAGCTCCGCTCAGCCCGCCTCTGCCTCCCAAGGTCTGGGATTAAAGGTGTGCCGCTGCCACAGCCCCCAGGAGTTCTTCTCTTCGTCCAACTCACAGAGCTACAGCAGATATTTATGTTTAAGGTTATGCAAGGAAAAGAACCCACACCTCTTGTCATTTTTTTTCCCATTACAACAGGATACAAACTACATCTCGTTCATAAAAAAGACACTGTCATCCTGTCTTTGTGTGTGCCTGTTTGAGACTGAAAAGAGCTAGAAGAGAAATAAGGGTGGGGGGGTAAGAATCTCAAAAAAGCCATTGTCACTGTGACTACTTATTTCAAAGACTACCCAACAGTGAGGACCATGGTTGACTCCTGATAGCTCTGATGATGAGACATGGAGGTGAACTTGATTCTCGGGAGTGCACTTGCAAATCCATAATGTGTGCAGGGAACTTCTAGATTTACAAATAAGTGTATGGATGTCATGCCTGCATGTATGTCTGTACCGTGTGTGCGTGTAGAAAAGGACATCAGATCTCTGGAACTGGAGTTACAGATGGTTGTGAGCTGCCATGTCAGTACTGAGAATTGAACCTGGATCAAAATTGCGAGCAGCATGCAACAGTCCTGAGTTTAATCACCAATGCAGAAAGAAAGAAGCAAAACAAATTATATGGAAGGAAGTATTTTCAGAATTACAAAGCAGGGGCACTTAGAGGGCACTAATAGGGTTGTGACCTGTACATCTCCTTTTCTCTGTAAGACAGGAGCTTGTAATGTGCCACAGCTGGCTTCAAACTCATGCTCGTAGCTCATCCTTCTCAGTGCTGGGGTTACAGATGTGCACCATTATACTCTGTTTACTGCAGCTGTTTTCTGGATAACTGTGGAAAGATCCATAGTCCTAAAACTTCCCAGGGCTCCTGGCCAGAATGGCATTCCTCTTGGTAAAGCCTAATTAGCAACCCACTGGCTCGAATCTTTTTCTTTTCTTTTTCTTTTGGTTTTTTCGAGACAGGGTTTCTCTGTAGCTTTGGGGCCTGTCCTGGAACTAGCTCTTCTAGACCAGGCTAGCCTTGAACTCACAGAGATTCGCCTGCCTTTGCTTCCCAAGTGCTGGGATTAAAGGCGTGCGCCACCACCGCCTGGCATGGCTCTAATCTTGTTTGGTATCAAGTGGACTGGACGCTCAGCTTATGTTGGAAGGACTGGGAGTGGGGCAAAGGTGAGAGAGTTTGAAAGAATATAAGGTCTGCTCAAGTGCATGAGAAGAGATCGGCAGGACAAGAGGCATGGGAAAGGAGAAGTCATCTAGAATGTAAATCTTCTAACTTTAGAATCTGTTAGGGACTCTCCACGGATGTTTCTCTACTTCTGCTGTCCCTTTTACAGTGTTAATACTTGGTAGAATCCTGACCCATCACTCCTCCTTCCTCACAACATGAAAATTATCACAGTGAACCCTTTGCTCACACCTGCTTTTTTCCTGAGTTGCTCTCATAAACATCTGTCTTTACAAATTTGTTGTGAAGAGAACCATATTTTGTTTCGAGCATTCTCAGAAGCAGAAGCACTTACTGTAATGGTGGTGGCTGGCGCTACTTACTGCTTGCTCCATGCCAAGTGCCGTGCCAGCACTTTATTTAATTCTAAAGTAGCTAACACTGTTTCCTGTTTGGTAGTGAGAAACGCACAAAGGCAGAAGCAGGTAGATCTCTGAATTCAAGGCCAACCTGGTCTATACAGAGGGAGTTCCAGGCCAGCCAAGGCTGCACAGTGAGACCCTGTCTCAAGAGAGAGGGAGAACCGGGAGGAACAGACACGTTAGTTGGGAAAGGTTCCTTGGTTTCTCTGTGGTGACAGAGGACTCCCTGAGGACTTTCTGCTTCTAGAGGCGACGTGGCTCTACCAAGAACCTCTCCTTTCCTTTTTCTTTTCTTCTTTTTTTTTTTTAAAAAAAAACTTTATTTAACTTTATTTCATGCATATTGGTATAATGATGTCAGATTCTCTTGAACTGGATTTATGAACATGGCAGCTGTGAGCTGCCATGTGGGTGCTGGGAATTGAACCCAGGTCCTCTGGAGGAGCAGTCAGTGCTCTTAACCACTGAGCCATCTCACCAGCCCCTCTCCTTTCCTTTTTCATTTGGAATCACGGCCTAGATTGGGCTTGTCTTTTCAGGCAACAGCCCTCTAGAGTTTGTTCTTTACTAAAACCATCTCTGCTATCAGTGAATGAATGGACTACTGAAATCGTAAGTCATAAATTTGATAGAATAGTTTATGTATGTACTGACGGGTCCACGTGTGTGACAGGGACTTTGGAACTTCGTGGACACCTGTGGCGCTGCTAGTGTAGTCCTTGTTTTTTCTTCAGTCTTTCCAAGTTAACACGCTGTTCTTGCCCTGTGTGTGTTAAGTGCCTGAATCTTGTATGCACTGGAAAAGGTCCTTTGGGAAGCTGGGGTGGGAGGATCTTAAGAGGAGGCCAGCTCGGGCTACATAGCAAGACCCCGTCAAAAAGGAAGGGAAGAAGGGAAAAACATTCTGGAATCTTGTTTCTTGCGTTTAGTTTGATTGTGTAGAACTGAAGATTTTTCAAGGTTGAAGTGTTTTGTTTTGTTTTGTTTTTTAAGTGGGAAAATACTGCTATATAGAGTGAGTGCTCTGACATTGCATCTCTCCACCAGTAAGCATCCATGGGCACTGATGTTTGGTAGTTACTGTGCTGAGTGACATCTGTACATTTCTTCTCATGGGGCTGTGCTCTCTGCAGCGCTGGTTATTTGGTTTATTTTGTGGCTGAGCAAATGGAGGGGAAGGGAGGAGAGAGTTCCCAGAGACATTTAATAGTAAGCTGTTGAAGTCAGCATGTGTAAGCCGTTGCTTTCTGCCCCTGAGCCATGAAGTCAGCTCTACATCCCAAGGTGGAAGTTATTTCTGGTCTTATGCTGGTTAATTTTATTAAGTAAAGATGAGCCGTTGCAGTCCTCCACTGGAATTTGCTTCTGGCAAAATAATAACTCAGCTTCCTGGGTATAATCATTTTATACTCGCTTATTGTCATCTTTGGTTAATATCTACAAACTGATAATGAGCCTACCGAGTATAGAAACCTCAGATTGCAGAATTCTGACAACTCCAGGTAAACCTGGTGGATTTTGGTGATGGGAAAAAAGATATTGGAGGAAAGAGTGGACCGTGTGAAATACCCGTGCTCTTGGCCCTTCTACCAGTTTTAAGATGGTGGAAACTAGTTCGAGTTTTCCTGGTTCTGGATGTGGTCTGTTACTTGTAATAATCATGTCAAGACAACAGTCAGTAGTGAAATGGGAAGATATTTTTCTTGAGTCGTGAAACTATAAACCCAGAAAGAAGCATTAGGAAACAGAATTTTATGAGTATCTGCAAATTGATTTAGACAATCTTTTGGGGGGGGGTGTTTCAAGACAGGGTTTCTCTGTGTAGCTTTGGAGCCCTTCCTGGAACTCACTCTGTAGACCAGACTGACCTTGAACTCATAGAGATACCTCTGCCTCTGCTTTCCAAGTCCTAGAATTAAGGATTAAAGGCGTGTACCACCACCACCCAACCAAATTGACAATTTTTAAAGAGCCATTATGTGCAGATCAGGAACTGTAGTAAGGAGGCCACTAGTTAGTTCCCAGCCGCTTAGCCTCAAAATAATCACAGAAACTGTAATTTTTTTTTGTGTGTGTGTGTGTATGTGGTTATCTTTTTTTAAAAATTTTATTGATTTTTATTGAGCTCTGCATTTTTCTCTGCTTCCCTCCTTGCCTTTCCCCTGCCCTTCTACCCTCTCCCAAGGTCCCATGCTCCCAATTTACTCAGAAGATCTTGTCTTTTTCTACTTCCCATGTAGATTAGATCTATGTATATCTCTCTTAGGGTCCTCATTGTTGTCTAGGTTCTCTGGGATTGTGATTTGTAGGCTGGTTCTTTGCTTTATATTTAAAAACCACTTATGAGTGAGTACGTGTGATTCTTTCTGGGTCTGGGTTACCTCACTCAAAATGATGTTTTCTAGCTCCATCCATTTGCCTACAAAATTCAAGATGTCATTATTTTTTTTCTGCTGTGTGGTACTCGATTGTGCAAATGTAACACATTTTCCTTATCCATTCTTCCATCAAGGGGCATTTAGGTTGTTTCCAGGTTCTGGCTATGACAAACAATGCTGTTATGAACATAGTTGAGCACATGTCTTTGTGGCACAATTGAGCATCCTTTGGATATATACCCAAAAGTGGTACTACTGGGTCTTGAGGAAGGTTGTTTCCTAATTTTCTGAGAGATCGCCTCACTGCCATCCAAAGGGGCTGTACCAGCTTGCACTCCCACCAGCAATGCAGGAGTGTGCCCTTTACCCCACAACCTCTCCAGTGTAAGTTCCTTTAATAACCGATATTCACAGCATACAGAGGGGAATCCCACATCACCTCCTTTTTTCTGTTAAATGAAAAGGAGGGTTTTAACTTTAACATAGTAAAATTATATATAACAAAGCCTATATCAAGCAAGAATTAGCTACAATATTTATATCTACTTTATCTTTTATCATAACTAAGAAAAACTGTATTATTACTATCTACTCTTCAACTCCATCAAAGACTCCAGAAGGATATAATACTACCTAAGCAAACAAGAAGTGCATAAGCAGCTTCCAAAACTCTAGAATTGAAGGAGACATCTCTCTGCCTGGACAGTCACCCAAAGGTCTTTGTACTGTTGGGGCATCCATCTTCAGCCTACAGGCCCATAGTATCCAGAAGACTTTTCCATGATGCAGAAAATTTCAAAGACAGTTCTACCTGCATTGGCAGTTTGTCAGTCACTTTCTTCTGTGTCTTACAGAATGTCTGGCAGACTCTTTCATGAATCCGGAACCCCGAAGGATCATCTCACCTTTAGGCAAGTTCCGCAGTCGTTTCTCTGTGATCCTGCATGTCCAGTTTATATAACAGTCCAGGCAGAGCAGTTTCTTGCCCAAATGGCTAACCAATTCCATAAGGAGCCTCTTCAATGCCCATCTTCCTCTTGAAGTAGATTGGTGCTGCTAGGAGCAGATGTGTCTCATTATCAGGAAATGTCCTAAGTTCTTAAGACGTTTTAAATGTCATATTCTGAAGGTCTTTGAAAGATTTGAAAAATGCCTATTTAACTGAAATATATCTCTATATATCTAGAAAAATCTAACTAACATGACTAGATTCTTGACTATTATAGATGACTCTCTATTAACCTATTTTTCTTAATTATACATTACATTTTTAAATGAGCTTCACAAACACAATACCTTAATCAAGAGCAGAAATATACATATAATAAAATTGACCTTAAATTTGTATCAATAAACCAAGATCCATATCAATACAAATCTCTAGAGCAAGGAGCTAAAGAAAAACAGGAGGCGACTAAGTTGAGGCGTGAGAAGTGGAGCTCAGTTGGGAGAGGGCATGACTTGCATGCACAAAGTCCTGTGTTCTATCCCTGGCAGCCCATAAACTAGCCCTGCTGCTATACACATAGAATCTCAGAACTCGGCAGGTGGCAGCCAGAGGATAAGAAGTTCAGGACCATTAAGCTACATAGTGAGTTCAAGGCCACCTGAAATACCTGAGACCCTGTCTGTAGAACATGGAGAGAGGGGGAGCCTGGGCATGTAGTTCAAGTGGTGGAGTGTTTGCCACTCAAGCATGAGGACCCAGTTTTAATCCCCAGATTCCAGTTAAAAAGCTGGGTGTGGTAGCACCTGCTGTAAGCACTGCAGAGAGAGACAGGTGGACCCCTGGGTCTTCTGTCTAGCCAGTCTAGCCTGTTTGCTGAGCTTCAGCACAAATGAGAGACCCTGTTTCAAACAAGATTAATGGCACCTTTACAACAGCACCCAAGGTTGACCTTGGACCTCCTTGTGCTTCTGTTGTTGGTGTGTGGAGCTGAAGCAGTGAAGTACTTACAAGGACAAGGACCTATCAGTCCTTGGGCCTATGAAAAATAGTCAGACCTGCATGGAGACAGACAGGTGAATCCTGGGATTTGCTGACCACAGACAGCCTACCTTAACTGCTAAGTTCTGGGCTAGTGAGAGACCCTGTTCAGATGAGTGTGCATAACACACACACACACACTCACAGTGTGTGCACACACACAAATGTACACACGCACACACAGTAAATATACAATATTGAGTGAAAGACTTAGAAGTTATTTATTATCATGAAACTTTATTAGAACCAAGCTAAATGTATTGTTCATATATTCATATATTTGTGATCTTTTTTGTTTTGTTTTGTTTTGTTTTGAGACAGGGTTTCTCTGCGTAACAGCCCTCGCTCTCCCGGAACTAGCTCTGTAGACCAGGCTGGCTTCGAACTCACAGAGATCCTTCTGCCTCTGCTTCCCAAGTGCTGGGATTAAAGGTGTGCACCACTACTGCCCAGCAGTGTGATCCTGTTTTTAAAGTAAAGAAATATTTTTTCTTTAAAAATAAATAAATAAGGTCTCATATAGCTCAGACTGGTCTCTAATTCAGTATGTAAATTTTGATCTTCCTGTTAGGGATTGTATGTATGTGCTATTACACGTAAGATAATATGACATAACACCCAGAATATGGTGTCCATATGGAAGGAAAACAAGGACTGGAGATATGGTGCAGCTGATAAGAGCTCTGTTCTTGCAAAGGACCTGGGTTTGGTTCCCAGCACCTACATGGCAGCTTACAACCATCTCTAACTCCAGTTCCTAACATCTGATGCCCCTTTCTGGCCTCCTTGGAAATGAGAAACTAATGTTGTGCACAGGACATGAATGCATGCAAATAAAACATTGCTCATTGCCGGGCGGTGGTGGCCCACGCCTTTAATCCCAGCACTCGGGAGGCAGAAGCAGGTGGATCTCTGTGAATTTGAGGCCAGCCTGGACTACAAGAGCTAGTTCGAGAAGCCACAGAGAAACCCTGTCTTGAAAAACCAAAAACAAAAAAAAGACACTTGGCCACCTAGAGTGAAAATAAACATTTGAAAAGCAAAGGTTGAGTACTGCCCCTACTGCAGTTCCTTTTGAAAAGCAAAGGCAGTTCAGAGGAGAGAGCGTGCACACATACATCCTTGTCAATCATTGGTCCATTTCTCCAGCTGAGCCGTTTTTTCATAGATGATGGTTAATGCTTTGCAGAATTAAAACTGTACAGTGAAGCAGTTCTTTAAAAGCCTGCAGGGCTCATTTTAGAAGATGATTTTCCCTTCATTTATCTTCTCCCTGGATCTGGATGTATCATATGTTCTTTTTTTTTCTTTTTTTGGTTTTTTTGTGACACGGTTTTCTCTGTGTAGCCCTGGCTGTCCTGGAAGTCACTTTGTAGACCAGGCTGACCTCGAACCCACAGAGATCGACTTGTCTCTGCCTCCCGAGTGCTGGGGTTGAGGGCGTGCGCCACCACTCCTGTCTGCATCACGTGTTCTTAACCTAGAGGTCTACCTGAGTAAACAGTACACAGTGAGGTGGTTTCCAGCTGTCTCCCCAGGTGACAGCAGAGGGAACCAAGTGAGGCATCCATCATGGTGTCTGGGGGCAGGGCTAGCCCTCGCCACCACAGAACAGGAAGAATGTGAGAGGGTTGGTTCTCCCTCTCTCAGAAGCTTTCCATTTATGAAGTGTTTCTGAGCTGAGTGTGGAAGCCTAGGGGAGAGGGAGGCCAGGAGGAGCTGGTTTGTGAGACTTCAGAGTGTGAACTAAAAAGGCTGATTTTTAAAAGGTTCTCTTCAGATCAGGGACTGGACACTCATGTTTAGGATCTTTGGAAGGACCCTGCCTGAGTGCTGAAGTTGCAGAGTGTTAAAGAAAACAGCTTGGGGGTGTCACCTAGGTGACCCAAGCAGCGTGGAGGAGCAGACAGCAGATCGGCCACCTGGCCATTGCGTGATCCTGGGCCTGTTCCTTATGTGTATGAGGATACACTAGTGTCTGCTCTGCAGCGTGCTTGGGAAAACTCCGTGTGGCATTTTGTAAGCACCTAACAGAAAACAGAAATTCCGTGAATGAAGTCATTACCTTGATGAGAGTTTTTCCATACTGCACAACAGGGGCCTTGGACCTAACAAGTCAGCCTTTGTCTTGTAGCCACATCTGAGCGAGAGCCGCAGTCTACGAGGAATGTAACTTCCACCCAAGATGTGCGTCTTGTTTGCTTTGAGTCACTCAGTGTAGAAAACTCAAGCTGTATAAACAGGTAGAGCACAATCCATAGTGGTTTGGGTTCCATGCCTTCACCCTTCTCACAGCCACCTTGCAAATACATGCGCTTATTGACAAATAGGACAGATGAGGAAAACAGTCTAATGTAGCTCATAGTTAGTGTATACAGGAGAAAAGGTAATGTTTTTCGTGATGCTGGGGACAGAACTTAGTGCATGCTAGGGCAGTAATGCTACCAATACTAAACCGTTCAGAAGTCCAGATTGCATGTCTTACTGATGGCTTAATGTTTTCTTTTTATGTGACGACGCTGATGTATTTATGTATTAGTAAAGACCATGTATAAAACGGCACTTTGAAATACTTTGAAATGTTTTTGTTAACTTCTTTAAGTTGTGCTGTTTTATAATAATTTCATTGCTTTTGAACAATGAGCTATTGTGATGATGACTCAGTGGCCTTTATCTGATGGGCAGGTGTAACTCACGGTGAAGGTAAGGGTGCTCTTACCAGATGCTGTTGTTTTTTTAAATCACTCCAATCCTGCCACAGACTGACAGATAAGGCAAATTAATAGTATTGGGTTTTCCTCTCCTAGTCAAAGCTGTAGTTGCAGTGGGTTCTCTCTCTGTGTCCTCTGGCTGAGTAGAATGGGATTGGGAGAGGTCAGAGGGATCTTAGCCAAGCTTCTTACTCCATAACCAAACATTCCTGCTGTGCTGTCTTCATCAGTCTGGATCCCTTTCATGGTTAGTAAGGTTACCTGGCTGGTGAAAAGATAGCATATCATAGTTTGTGACCAGTCTGAACTAGTTCAGTTTTTGTCCATTAGCATGATTCTTGTTTGGGGATTCACTCTCTGCAGCTCCACTGTAGTCTGAAAACTCTAAGGTGAACATTCCAGAACCCTTCGAGACAGGGTTTCTCTGTAGCTTTGGAGCCTGTCCAGGAGCTATCTCTTGTAGACCAGGCTGGCCTCAGAACTCACAGAGATCCGCCTGCCTCTGCCTTCCGAGTGCTGGGATTAAAGGCGTGCGCCACCACCACCCAGCTTAATTTCATTAGTTTTAAATTGCACTCCATTCTAAAGAGTGTTATGAGATCTCTCCTCTTTCTGCTCCTGAGCTCAAAGCATGGATCTCTTTGTCTAGTGCATTCACCCTGGAGGTGCTGCCCTCCTGTTACCAGGTCAGCTGCCCTGTGGTAGTGTTCTCATTGTGCTGTCGTCTGACACTGTCATAATGCCCCATAATCCACCACAGCCGGCCATGGTACCATCTTCTATCATTGCAAGAAGAGACGGGAGTTCAGGGAAATAAGGTGTGTGTATGTGTGTGCGCACACACGTGAGCATGTGGAGGCCGCAGGAAATGTTCCACAGGACGGCTCCACCTTGGTTTTTGAGACAATCTCTCATTGGCCTGGATTTCATCCATTAGGCTAGGCTGACTGCCCAGCAAGCCCCAGGAATGCACCTGTCTCTGTCTCCCTCGAGCTGCGCCCCCAGGCCCAACTGCTTTACTTGGTCCCTGGGGATTGAGTTCCGGTCCTCATCCTCCCTTGACATGCCCTTTCCTGACTGAGTCATCTCTACAGCACAACAAGATGTTTTAGGGGCTGGGAACATAGTTCAGTTGGTAGAATGCTTTCTTAGCATTGCACAATGTTCTGGAATTGATCTTCAGAACAGTATAAACCACATGTAGTGGCAAAACCCGTAATTTTCGCACTTGGGAGATATGAGCAAGGAGATCAACTGTTTCACCCTTAGCTATATAGGGAGTTCAAGGCCAGCCTGTACCACACAAGTTCCTGTCTTAAGGAAAAAGGAGGAAAAGGTTATTTTCAACAGGCCACATGCATTTAACCTTTACTGCAATATTTTAATAATTCTATTTTATAATTAGATATCGATTTCTTTGGTTTTGTTTGTTTTTCAAGACTGGATTTCTCTGTATATCCCTGGCTGTCCAGGAATTCCCTCTGTAGATGATGCTGGCCTTGAACTTGGGTATCCACCTGTCAGTGCCTCCTGAGTACTAGGATTAAAGGCACGTGTGCCCCGCAGTTACTAATCCCTTCTTACTGTACCTAATTTATAAATTTAGCAGTCATATGTACGTACAGTATAAGAAAACAGCTATCATTGCTTTCAGACATCTGGAAAACATGGAATATATCCCTGCAGATACTGGGGGAGTCTGTATTGGACCCTAGACAAACACAGAGCATCCAAAGTTATTATGTATATGTTGTCCTATGTTTTCAACTATGTCATTGACCTGGAGCCTTTTCTCCCCCCATGCTCCTCCTCACCCATCACTTTTTTGAGACAGAGTCTCGTGTGGCCTAGGCTGGACTGGTGTCAAACTTGCTATGTGGCTGCCAAGCATGTGCCATTCTCCATGCCTGCCTGGATTAGATTTCTTTATGTGATAGGGTCTCTCTCTCCATAGCCCTCGCTGTTTGAGTTAGACTTCTTTTCTTTTTAAAATAATTTATCTTTATTTTATGCGCATTGGCATTTTGTCTGTGTGTATGAGGGTATCAGTTCTTGGAGTTACAGACACTTGTGAGCTGCCATGTGGGCGCTAGGAATTGAACCTGGCTCCTCAGGAAGAGCACTCAGTGCTCTCAACCACTGAGCCACCTCTCCAGCCCTGAGTTAGATTTCTCGAAGAGATATTTTTTCTCCTTTAAACTGAAATCCTTAAATGGGAGGAAGGTGTCTTTGGTCACTAAAATATTTTAAAAGTGTTGTTCTTTCCTCTTAGGTCAAGGCTTTGTGTGGTCAGGGCATGAATAGTAACACAAATTGCTATTGCACACATATTGACTGATTTAAGAATTTAATTATGTGTCCAGTACATTCCAGGAAAGGAAGATTTTTAAAAATATAACATGGTTTTAATTTCTTTTTAGAAATGCACTTCTTATTTATAGCAGACACTTAGTTAATATATCAAAAGCAAAAGGAGTTGGCATTGATCAGGAAGGATTTTATTTTTTTTTTAGCTTTAAGATTGTGTGTGTGTGTGTGTGTGTGTATGTGTGTATTCCTGTACTGTCTTAAAAAGCAAGTCCTTCGTATTTTATAAAACCAAATTATAAATGCCTAAGAATAAGATACCTTATAAAACCCATTTTAGCTGTTCATAAAATGTCATCTTTTGCCAGGTGGTGGAGGCTCATGTCTTTAACCCCAGAATTCAGGAAGCTGAGGCAGGCAGATCTATGTAAGTTCAGGGCCAGCCTGGCCTACAGAGTGAGTTCCACGACATCCAGGGCTGCACAGAGAAACCCTGTCTTGAGGGGAGGGGGAAGAAAAAAGTCAGCTTTTATGTAGTCAAGAATTTTAGTAACAGAATGTACAAGGGGAGAAGTGAATCAAGTGCTTAGTAAATTTTTCTGATTGCTTCTTATCACAGAGCATTATTTAATATTGCCCTACTTTCCTGCCCTTCTGCTCAAGAGAGTAAACAATTGATGAGGATCTGTGCATTGTGTTAGGTCTGATCATAGTTTGACTAGCACAGTCTGGAAGTGGGCTGTGCAGGATGAGAGAAGCAGCCTAATTGCTCTTCCTGCATCAGCAGCATCTATAAAGCATCCTGGGAATTGCTCGCCCAGCGCTCTCTCGGAGCAGCTGGTCACATGAGCCTGAATTTTCAGTTCAGTTCATTAGTCAGCCATTTTGGTCAACACCCTGCTTACTGCGCACAGCCAATCCTGTTAGAACTCAGCATCCCGGCTCGTCTGAGCAGGTCCTGTAGTGATTTCTGCTGCTCAAATTTTTTTCAGATAAATTTAAAATATAGGTTGATTTTTTTTGTATTTTTTCTTTTGTATTTTTTTCTGCACAAAGAAGGAGGATTTTTTTATTTATCCATGCTAAGACCAATTTTTGAAAACCAGCTTTGTAAGACAGCATTGGGTGTGTAGGATTTTAGCCTATAGATAGCCTGGCTGGAATAAAGGGAAAGGAAGATAAAGGAGAGGACGCTGGGAGAAGACGGACACCATCTAATTTTGCTAACTGTTAGGAATTGTCAGTAAGAAAAGATAGTATAGAATTGTTTATTTTGAGCAATTTGCACTACAAGACATTTTTATTTTCTCTTTCTTTTTTTCCCCAACGTCTCCTATTCCATTTTCTGAAAGCTTTGTTTAAGAGCTTGGGATTTGGTAATTTTTTTTTTTTTGGTTCCAAGGTCTTATTTGTTTGTGTGTGTGTGTGTGTGTGTGTGTGTGTGTGTGTGTGTGTGTGTGTGTGTGTGTGTGTTGTGGTCCCAGCTGAGTCATCATGTCGGCCCTGACGCCTCCGACTGACATGCCAACCCCCACCACTGACAAGATCACACAGGCTGCCATGGAGACCATCTACCTTTGCAAATTCCGAGTGTCAATGGACGGAGAATGGCTCTGCCTGCGAGAGCTGGATGACATCTCCCTTACACCTGACCCGGAGCCTACCCACGAAGGTACGGTCAGATCCCAGCTGTTTCAGATCCCAGCTGTTAGCACCGCTCTCAGCAGCTGGATGACATCTCCCTTACACCTGACCCAGAGCCCACCCACGAAGGTACGGTCAGATCCCAGCTGTTAGCACCGCTCTCAGCAGCATCCTCATTGTCTCAGGGCCGGGAGGGTCAGAGGAGGAGAGAAGCCCCTCTTGGCTTTTCTTATTATCTAGGGCTCAGCTTCCCTGCATCCCCCGCCCCACCCCTGTCTCTGCCTACTGGGGAAAGGATTTTTTCCCTACCCCCTCAGGTCTCCTCTCAGCACAGGCTTGTGTTCTATTACAGTTCTTTGTCTGAAAGCCCTTCAAAGGGAACAGTTGAGGTCATTTAGACATCGGTTGCTAACAGATAGGGAAAGAACTATCAATTGTGTTTTCTTTAAAATATCGAGATTAGTGATTTCTAACAGTAAATTAAGAAAGCACAATTGTAGTTACAGGATATAGCAAATTCAGTGGAAAAGCTAGAGGAGTGTTCTGTCAGCTGGATATTGGGAAACAGGCGATGGCACCCAGAAAACATGCAGAAAAGTTACTCTTTTTAAATAGTATTAAGTGGGAAAGCAGTTTCCAATTCATTGCTTAAGGGATGTGGACTCTTATCAAAAGCCTATCTTGAAGAGGCTAAGCGTTATTAGTAAGGTCATTCCTGTGTCTTTTTGTACATGGATATGTGTGTGTGTGTGTGTGTGTATACATATGTACGTGTATATGTATACACACACAGACTTATTTACCTATGTTTACAGTTGCAACTAATCTTGTAGGGTGTTTTTAGCTTATACTCCTTAATTTCCCTGATGCCAAGCTGCTGCAAATATAGTGGCTTCTTGGCTATGTTTTTCTTTAAAAAACAAGAATAAAAACATCAGCGTGCAACAAGAAATCCTTTATGAACGCCGACTGGTACTTAGGCTTCTCTGCAGGACAGGTGCACTGCCCGTAGCAGGTTGGAGTTAGGAAAGTGATTCCACGCCTTTGACCTTGGATTGCAATTGGGTTGCAATTGTATCCTGATTCAGATTGATTCTACTATGTGTGGTGAGGATTTCTTCTTTCCAGTCAGATCGAGCCTTGAGAAAGTTTTAGAGTTAAGATAACAAAACAAAAGCCGTCACTTTGTATGTTTCTTCCTAACAATGTTTTAGTAGTTTCAAAGATGTTTGGCATTTGTTAAGTTGAACAGCTTCCTTTAGTTATGTTTCAGAATGTGCGCAAGGGTTAGAGGCCAGCAGCTGGGATTCTGTACGCTGCCGGTACTGTTTACACACCTCCAGCGCTTTGGCCGTCTTTACGAAAGAAAATCACAGTCCCAAGAAGTCTTTTAGCTAGTGCTCTGAATGTATTTGGTTTGAGAGTCCCCATTCATTTTGAAAGTCATACTATGAAATATTACCCTAATTATAAAACCTAGTTTCTCCATTTCCTAAAGATACTTTTGAGTATGTATTTGCCTCTGTGGTGAGCACAACTTTGCTGTTCAGTTTGTTTAAACATTTGTAATAATACTGTTTGAATTCTTCATTGAGAAATGTGTCGCTGCTGACAGGAGCTTTAGTAGTAAGGACAAAGAGTGAGAGGTGCAGACTATCAGGGCACACCCTGATCTAGGAAGCCAGGCCCCTAGTCATTTAGAAAGGATGCGAAACTTAATAAGATTCTAACAGTATATTGGGGGCATTTTACCTTAAATTGATTGAAAGAAACAATTATTTCACATGAATTTTTTTTTAGTATAAAGCCAAGGAAACATTTGAATTGTAATGTTATAGAAAACCAGGAGGTACTCCATGGGAGGTTTATTTCCTTGCTCTACAGACTGTGTCTAAACAGTGATTTAGACTCAAAAAATGTCTGCTTTCCTTCTAAAACCCTTGACAATTATTCAGTTCAACTGTGTGGTCAGTGGCTGTATGAGTAACTGAGAAACTGGAATTCCTAATGCCTAGACTGGCCCCTGGTTGATTTATACAGAAAAGATCTGACCACTCAAAATCCCAGAGACCCCTCGATTTCACAAAAGAAAATGGACAAAATCGTTCTCTCTGGAGATGACGTGGACTCCAAGTCTTGTTTTCTGAAACAGTTCCTGTCCCTCACCATGAAGGCACCATGTAGGAAGGCCCTTCTGCCCACTGCAGTGCCTCACCATGAGGACACCATGTAGGATGGCCTTTCTGCCCACTGCAGTCCCTAGAGAATAAGCGCTTTGATTCCTTCACTCCGTGCTTATTGGCATTCAAAATGACCCCTCATTCTTGTGTATCCTCTCCCCAAACTAAAAGCTAATCTGGTCAGAGAAAAGGATTGAGTCTGCTGGAAAGGAGAGGGAGGGGCCAGGGAAGCTTCACGGCACGGGCCTGAGCTAGTCCTTGAAACATAACGGATGTGGGGCAGGGCTCCTCCGTCTGTCCTGAGTTATCCCTGTCAAGGAAGAGCAGGTGGTCAGAAACCTGCAGCACTGTGTGTGGCATCGCAGGGCGTGAGGTTGGAAAGATAACTCTGGCGCGGGGCACCTGGGCTTGACTCTAAGCTGTGGGGCTTTATACCTAGGCATACTGTGAATGAAGTTTCTTAATACAGAGTGAGCACGCTTGCAGCAACGTTGTGGATAGATCAGGACGATAAATGCTCTCTAGGGACCCTAGCCATGACGATTAAAATCATCCAGGTGAGATAGCAAATCCAGTCTAAAGCAGTGAAAAGTGAACACAGAGGGAAGGCACAGCCACCTGAGGAGTGGAAGTTTCTTGATGAAAAGTGGCCAGCCCGTGGGGCTGGAGATGCGAATGTCACAAGTGTTAGCCTGGGGTGGCTGCCAAGCTTTTATCTTCAGGTCCCGAGTCCCTTTTCACCAGTAAAGAATGCAAAAGCAAGACAAGGCTTGCTGTCTGTGCTAATAGACCATGATAAAGGAGGCTTTATCATGTCATCGTTTAACCTTCCAGCCAACCCCAACACGGCTCACGTTGACTCTCTACTAATTAGTATCCAATCCTGTCATATAAACAATATACAGCTCCCTTAAAGAGCTGAATTTAATGTTTTAGGATATGACTTGTTTTCTTTTGCCTTGTCAACACCAGAGGAACAGTCTCACCTGTGTGAAATTGAGTTTTTTTGGCTGTTGTGTTGTTTTGCTTTTGAGACAGGGTCTCCTAAAGCCCAAACTGGCCTTGAACCTGCTATGAAGGCTTGGCTGGCCTTAAACCCTTGATCCTCCTGCCTCCACTTCTCAAGTACTTTGATTGCAGATATGTGCTGATTTAGAAACACAGCTGCCGCTGAACTGAACTACCAAAAATAGTCTTTTTAAGTTTCTGGAAGCATAGTGAAAGTTTGAAGTAAAGGACTTGTAAAACTAGCATACCCTACATGGCGTGGGTCTGGGAGCCGGCTGGGGCAGTGAGGGGAGAAAGGACAGACACACATGCAGAAGAGCTGGGCTCACATCGAGTGGCACCAACTACCGCAGCAGTCAGGAACCTCTGTGTGTGTTGTGCTCAGTATTGAGGGAGGAGTCAGCTAGTCTCCACGGGTATCCAAGGATGAGCAGTCTCAGGCAGTAAACATCCAGGAGGAGGGAGCCGCACTCACTAGTTTCTGCACACACTGGTCAATCATTTGTAAACACTCATACTTGGACCAGACCAAGGCCTTCCCGGTCCTGAGCTGGGCCCGTGTCAGACAACATACATGGACTGAGGGCTTCCTCAGCCCGCTCCATGAAGCACTATGGGTACTCAGAGACTGTGCCCTTGGTTTTCCCAGGAATGAAAGCAAAACGCTTTACACATGTTTCTGGTCCTTTAGAAGTGCTGCCGTTTCAGAGATGAAGTGATGTGCTTTGTGGGATTTTGTGTTCCTTTGCATCTTGATTTCTTAGAGCAGCATTCTTGAAACAAGTTTGTGTACTTCCTCTAGAATCAGGAGAACAAGAAACAAGACTGTTTTCAGAGACCTCTCGTAAGCATCAGGTATAGGGACAGGGTAGGTGTCACCGTCGTGGTTCCAAGTGTTAGCAACAACTTGTCTGTGGTTGTGGCCCCATTTAAAACCAGGTTATCCCATTGGTTAACTAGCTGGCAGTGTATGTTTATAAATCTTTTGGTATCTTAAAGAGAATCTTTAAAAGAGTGAAGTCCTGAGCCTTTGTGTTTTATCTGTTATGGGATTAAATTGATTTTAAGTTAAAAGTCTCAAATAGTATTCTATTTCAAGAGAGAAAATAGTATGTTTAGTTTTATTACCTTTACTCCGTAAATTGATGGTTTTTGAATAGATTTGTGATCTAAATGAAACCTCTAAATCATTCTTAAACTAAATATCCAGCTTTCTAATATCCTTTTCTTCCATTTTTTTTTTTTAATTCTTCAGTGTAGAGCTGGAGAGGGCTCAGAGGGTAAGGTGCTTGTCATGCAAGCTCAAGGATCTGGGTTCCTATGCCCAGACGTGTGGCTGCACAGACATGAAATCCCAGCCCTGGAGACAAACAGGAGAGGAGGCTCCATGGGGGTCTCTGGCCAGCCAGGCTCGCCTCACCAATGAGCTCCAGGTTCGGTTCAGTGTGAGGTCAAAAGCTACTGAGAATGACACTAGATGTCAGTATCTGGCCCAGGCTCATGCACCTGCATATATGTGCGCATATATGTATACATGCATATACCACATGCATAATGACATAGGCTTACACAGAAGTTGTAGTACACATCAGAAATGGTAGCTACTTGGGAGTCTGAGGCAAGATGATAAAACCTAGATTAATCCTTGCTGCATTCCAGTTTCCTGCTCAAAAACAGAAAACGGTAGGAAAGTAAACCTGTTACCAGGAAATGTCCAGTTCTCCTTTAACCTAATCCGGCATTTAGAAGAGATGCATGGATGGTCTATTAGCTGTATTAAACAAACAGAAAGCAACTCTAAGTTTGCATAACTCTGCGTTTGAAGTTCATTTTTTTGTTTGTTTTGTTTTTTCAAGATGTGGGTTTCTCTGTGTAGTCCTAGTCCTGGCTGTCCTTGAACTCACTCTGTAGACAGACTGACCTTGAATTCAGAGATCCACCTGCCTCTGCCCTCTGAGTGCTGGGATTAAAAGGCCTACACCGCCACTACCGAGCTTTTTTTTTTCCTTAAGGCAGCATCTTCCTGTGTAGACTGGGCTAACCTTATACTCACTGTTTAGCCTAGGCTAGCCCCAACCTCTTGACCTCCTGAGAACTGGGATTGCACAGTTACTGACTTAAAATACTCTTCTCAAATACAGATAACAAAAAATGTTATGAAGGGAATATTTATTCATTTATTATTTAGTTATTTATTTTGGTCAGGGTCTCACTCTGTAGCCCTGGCTGGCTTAGGAGGAATTACATGTTTTAGGACATGCTGAGAAATGAGGCTCTGCTCCTTTAACTTAGGGTTGCTGTGCAGAATGGTGCATGATAACAGAACATGCCGATGCTGACAGTGCAGAACCAGGGCTCCCTCCAGCATCTGCCTCTAGTTCAGCATCTATACTAGCAAGAAGAGAGAGATTTGTAGGAAATACCAGCGGGCAGAGGGCATAGGACTTCAGACCAGGAGTGTGTTTTTGTCTGTTAGTTTATTAGGATTGTGCATCCCTCGAGGCAGTTTTGTCCTTGGGGCTGAACATCGCCTGCTTGCCAAGACCTTGTAATCAGAGTGAAGGTTACAGTGAACTGAAGACATCAAAGGTTCCTGTGAAGCGAGTGTGAGCTGCTGGTTTGTCAGAGGGCAGTCCTGGTTTCTCAGAAACTGCAATGTAGATTCAAACCCAGACAGCACTTCCACTGGTGAGATGTCCCAAAGGGTAGTACAGGGGTGGGTTTGGAGTAAGGTGTTTGTGTACTCCCACTGGGTTGATGGTCTCAAGGTGAGAGAGTAGGGTTTGCCATCTAGAGACTGGTAGACATGCTGATGCCAACATCTCCCTCTTGACATGAAGTATTTCTACCCATTCATGTGTACAAACATAGCCGGGGATTCACATATGTTTTAATAAAAAAAATAGTACGTATCCCAGAGTGTATTTTACAGGAGAAGCACAAGGAGGTCAGAAGAAGGCACCAGACCCTCCAGAACTGGAGTTATGATTGGTTGTGAGCATACGGGTGCTGGAAACCAAAGCTTGGTCCTCTGCAAGAACAGTCGGTGCTTAAGTCATCCCTTCAGCCCCATCAATCTTATGAGAAAGATTACCAAAATATCTTTCCTCTGCTTGTTTCTGATGTTTAAAAACTATTTAGCTCATGTCCACTTTACCTACCATATTAGAAAATGGTTTCATATAGTTTTACTGCTGTGAATAATGGCATTCAGTACTGATGGAAGTATGGGAAGAAGACGCGTGCTCTGCCAGGAGCATGGGCTGCAAAGCCTTTTTTGTTCATTTGGTTTTGTTTTTTCGAGACAGGGTTTCTCTGTGTAGCTTTGGAACCTTCCCTGGAACTCACTCTGTAGACCAGGCTGGCCTCAAACTCACAGAGATCTACCTGCTTCCCCAAGTGCTAGAATTAAAAGTGTGCACCACCACCACCCAGTGTAAAAGCCTTTCTAATGAATTATTTGTTAATATTTTGTGTGTGTGTGCATGAGCACACACATTCATGATGTAGGTTGTGGTGTGCATGACACAGCTCACGTGTGGAGGTCAGAGGACAACTGTGAAGTCACTTTTCTCCTACCTTTTGTGGGTTCTGGTATTCACCTCGACAGATCTCTAGGTTTGCTAAGAAAATGCCTTTACCCACTGAGCAGTCTTGCCAGCCCAGGGACGGCCCTTTAGGAAATTACTTTATCAATTTAAGTTAAAGGTCTTGAGAAAATAGTTCCAGCAACCATATAAGACATCTACCTTAAGAAAATAACAATACAGGCAAAGAATATTTTTTAGAGTTTATTTATGTGGTCGGGCAGTGGTGGCGCACACCTTTAATCCCAGCACTTGGGAGACAGAAGCAAGCAGATCTCTGTGAGTTTGAGGCCAGTCTACAAGAGCTAGTTCCAGGACAGGCTCCAAAACTACAGCAAACCCCATCTCAAAAAAAAACAAAAAGAAATATTTATGTATTTATGTGTATGTGTATGAGTCTGAGTGACATCCTGCACTATGTGTGTGCAGGAACCCACGGAGGGCAAAAGAGAGTGTCAGATCTCTGGGAACTTGAATGTCAGGCAGCTGTAAGAGGCCATGCTATTGCTGGTAACCAGACATGGGCCCTCTGCACAAGCAGTAAGTACTCATAGCTGATTAGCCATCTTTCCAGCCTACAGGTAAAAAATTTTCATCATATATATGTTAAAATATTCTGGCTTGTGGTAGCAGAACCTCAAAAGGCATTTAATATAGCCTAAGAGAAAAACAAGGCAAATGTGTAAAACATCTACATAACAAGCCCTAAATACTGTTGTGGAAGAATATTTAGTAGGCTAATGCTCAGAATATAATTTTCACAACACTTTTTCATAATTCATCACAATTATCCTATTATAATATATAGCCTAATGTACTATTGTAATTCTCCTTTTGCTATGCTTGGTTTATAAATTAAACTTTATTGTAGTTGTGTTTGTATACAAACACAAAAGTGCAGAGTATTTAGAGGGGAAAACATAATAGTCAGAGTGTGTTGGTTGCAGATTTGAGCATGGAAAAGAGGGACCACTGTATGTAAAGCATTCTCCCTCCCAAAGGTCAGAATGCATACTCTTTGTAAGGTTTTAAGGAATATTCTGAAGAGTAGACCCCATGCTAGGCCTTAAAAGAAGTTACATTCACTTCCTGTATTTCCATTTCCAGAGGTGGCGCCCTAAAGCAGCAGAGGTTTATTCTGTCACAGTTATGGGTACCAGATGTCAGAAACCTTTGTTTTAAGCTAAGATTAAAGCTGCTCTTTCCAAGAGACTTGGGAGAGTCTGTCCTTGCTGCTTCCGGTACTTGGTGGCTGACAGCATCCCATGGCTTATGGGTTCATCACTTGAATCTGCCTTCACGTTTGCTTTGCTTCTGTTCCCTTGTCTTGCCTTCTGTTACAAGGACGTAGATGATTGCATTTCCAAGGTAGTCACAGAGTTTGTCATTCAATTACATCTGTAGAAACTACTTCCAAATCAGTAGCATTTATAAGTTCCAGGGACTGGGACATGAATATCTTTTGGGGCCTTTTGTTTTAACTCATCACAAAGTATCAGTGAACATTAAATCTTAAAATAATATAAAGTATGGTTTTCTGATAAAATGCTTAAATTTATAATCACTGGTTAAATATGAAAAATTGCACCTTTGGAAACTAAAATGCAGACTTCTAAGTATTCATAAATCAAGTCACAAAAAAAAATAACTCAAGCTGAATGAACATGGAGGCTCAACATTTCAGAACTTATAGGAAGCAGTAAACAACACCTAAGGAAAAATTTATGGATTTAAACTCTTGTATTTGCAAAGAAAGTTCTAAACTTTTTTTTAGCTTAAGCATTCTCAAAAAATAGCAAGAAAATTGGCTGTAGTGGCACACCTGTGACTCCAGGAATATGATTTTGAAGGAGTTTATGTATGTGCTGTAGCCCCTTGTGTACTGTAGCCACTGTGGGCTTTAGCCATGCATGTGCCATAGCCAGTGTGTGCCATAGATACCTATGTGCCATCACCACAACTTTCACATAAACATGCAATACACATAAACATGCAAAAGAAAATATAAAAATTAATTATCTCTAGATAGTGAAATTGCAAGTGATTTCTTTTTTTTTTGTAGTGGGAAGGATTTATTTGGCTTATAGTTTCACATCATAGTCCTGCAAGTGATTTCTATATTGTTCCTACACCTTTAACGTAGTCAGCAAAGGGTGTCATCATCTAGTCCAGAAATCACTTTTTTAAAAGGCCTTTTTATTTTTTATATATACATGTATGGGGGATTATGGTTGGAGTTGCAGACAGCTGTGAACCGCCTTTTATGGGGCCTAGGAACAGAACTCAGTTCCTCTGTAAGAGCAATACTTGCTCTGAACTCCAAGCCTCTTTCTAACCAGGGAAATGACGCCCCCCACACACAACACTTAGGAAGACTTGTACTTGTTCATCAGTTCGTCTCACTTGTACCCCAATATTTCCTGTGAGGAGCTTCCTGTGAACGTGAGCAGAGACTGTAGCCCAAAGCGGGAGCATCACTTTGGATTCCTTTTCCAATATATTGTTTAATTCTTATTTTATGTGTGTGGGTATTTTGTTTGTGCACTCAATGGGTGCAGTGCCAATGGAGGCCAGAAGAGGACATCGGACCCCTTAGACCTAGAATTATGGATAGTTGTGAGCCACCACGTGAGTGCTGGGAATAAACCTGGGTCCTCTGGAAGAGGATTCAGTGTTCTTAACCACTGAGTCACCTCTCCATCCTTGAATTTGCAGTATTTATTTTTCACATTTCTGTTAAAAGTCACAGTGTTACGCTTGCTGACTGCCGTGCCCATGAGCATGTCAGTGCCATCCTGCATGCCAGCTGCGCAGTGACCCCGGGTGTCTAGACCTGGATGTAGTCAGCACAGCATTCCCTTTATTCCCGTAGCATCCTGAAAAGCTCAGGCCAGGCTTGAAGTTGCTGTGTAGCCCCCACCTCTTTATCACAAATGCCTGGGTTACAGAAGGAGGCCTCTCTGACTTACTGCTTTCCTGAGTGTTCAGAACATAAGTCCTGGGGGCTGGAAGGTGGCTCAGTGGATGAGGTGCTTGTGCTGTGAGTCTGAGGACCTGAGATCGTGTTTTCAGTGCTCATGCTCAGTCTGGGTGCAGTGACGCAATGGTGGGCATCCAACCCCAGGGCTGGCAAAGCCAAGACAGGAAGATGGACGCCTGCAGCCCACTGGCAGTCAGTCATTCTAGAGAAACGGAGCTCTGGGCTCTATAAGAGTCAGTGTCTCAAAAAAGAAGGTAGAAAGCAATAGAGGACATCATCCTGCATCCTACACACACACACACACTCACACACACACGCACACACACATGTAAGCCCACGTGCATGTGCACACACATGTACGCGGACACACCCCTTTTGCAATCAGCCCTTGGGGAAACTTAGCACATTTCTTGCCAGTGGCAGTTAGTGATAGATTTATATTGTCAGTTTCTCAGACTGCACAAGGCAGTCTTTGTGAACGCGTGCAAGGCCAGGTGCAAAGTACTCTGGGCAAGGTTCATGTTTTCCAGTTGCTCTGCTGGGAGAGCGGTGTGTTGGGCCACCCTCCTGGGTAAGTTTTCCCCTTCTAGCCTCTGGATTCTGTAAATTCCTAAGTCTAGTAAGAAATATTAGTAGATTTTAATTGTGTTGCAGTCCTCCAGTCGCCGGCTCGGATTGCTGTAGGAGCATTGTAACAAACAGTGCTGCTGTGGGGATGCCCCCTCTCTGCCTGCCTTCCTACTCACCCCCAGGTATTCCCACACTGCTGTCTGCGGCTGTGGTTCTTTGCAGAGCCTTCCAGTTTTACTCTCCAGTAGACAGCTGCTATGTTAATCTTTAATTGTTTAATCTTTAACCCTAAAAAAATAAACTGCTTGGGTTGTTTGTTTTTGTTTAGCTGATTGTTTTGTTTTGCTACAGTATCTGGCCATGTGCCCCAGGCTGGTCTTGTCCTCCTGCCTCCACCTACCAGTGCCGGAGATTATAGGTGTGTTTGTGTACCACAACGCCTGCTTCCCTTCTGCCTTTAAAGTATATATGTGTTTATTTGTGTGCATGTGTGTGTGTGTCCACGTGTGAGCATATATAATGTGTCTGGGCATGCACAGAAGACAGAAGAGGACATCGGCTCCCTTGGAGAAGGAATTAGAGACATTTTGGGGGGGCATCAGGCTTGTTACCTGGATGTTGGATCTGAACTCTGATCTTCAATGCGCTTACCCACCGGGGTCATCTCACCCCACCCCCACTCCCCACCTTTCGTGCCTTTGTAATGAATGAAGAGCTCACACAAATTCTTCTTGGATTGTTAGCTTCTACATCACAAGTAAATGAAGTCATTCACTCTAATCTCTGAAATATAAATCATTTTCAATTTTTTTTTCCAGCCACGATAGTGCTTGCATGAAATTCAATCTTATCCAAATTCCAGAGTCCCAAGCCTGGGGATCAAGTTCTGGCTGGAAAGGGGCAAATGCTGTGCGTGCCCACCGTGCCCTCTGCTTTTCAGTTGCATTTCTCTCTTCCTCTCTTCCTTTTTCACAGGGTGGGGCAGTTTTGTGGGTTTTGTGGTGCTGAGAAATCAAATCAAGTCTCCCATGCACGCATCAGCTGGTACTTGACCACTGAGCTGCGTCTCTAGCAGAGAGCTTTTCTGTTGTGGCTTCTTTTGCCCCTGCCAGTTGCTATGGCTATCAGAAAGTGTTAGCAACTCTCTCTGTTGTCCAGGGTTAACTTTGAGTTTGGTGTCCTCCTGTCTCAGCATTTTGAGTAGCTTTCAGAGGAGTAATCCTTTATATTTTTTGTTTTGTTTGTGTGTGTTTGTGTGGAGCGTGTGTGTGTATGTGTGGTGTGTGTGTGAAGTATATGTATGTACACAATATGTACAGGTGTGTCTGTGTGTGTAGAGTATACATGTACACAGTATGTGTAGGTCTGTGCATACACTCAAAGAGGCAGAGGTTGACCTCAGGTGTTGTCCGCTATCATCTCCACTTTACTGATGAGAGACAAGAGAACCTGGTTTTCACTGATGGGCTGGACTGACTGGCCAGCAGGCATGGCCCAGAACTGGAGTTACAGACATGGATGAGCATGGGTTTTGGGGTCTACACTGAGGTGCTTACACTTGCATACTAGGTATTTTGCCCAATGACCATCCCAACCCCCAGTTTTTGTTGGCTACTGTTCTAGAGAAGAAATAGGATTTTTTTTTGAGCTAGAACCATTTATGTAGATAAATGAAACTGTTCCTAAGCAATTGTTTGCTTTTCACTATATTTGTATTTCCCAGAAATACAAGTTTCTGTGTCAATATGTTCAAGAGAATGGAATTTTAAAAAATGAAATGTTTAGTGTTGTTATTCATGTATATTTTAATTGAAACATTATTTTTCTAGTTGAAATCACAATACACACAAAAAATAGAAAATAAAAATTAATACATTTTACTTAAAATTCTATCTGGATGCTCTTTCTGAACATGCTTTCTCAGTGTGCGCATCCATATCAGTGTTCTACATCTGTGGCCATAGCCGGCATTACCTGTGTGCTTCCCTGCAGTGTCTTAGCCCTGGAGTTCCAGCTGCTCAGAAGGCTGAAGCAGGAGGATCAAAGGTTCAAGGCCTGAGTAGGGTACAGAGTGACTCTGAAGCCGACCTTGGCAATTTAATGAGCTCCTGTTTCAAAATGTAAAAGTACAGGATTTTAAGTGGGATGCAGCCAGACGTAAAGCTCTTGCCCAGCATGTGCAGGCCCCGGGCTTCGTCCCCAGGGTGGCTAATGGTAAGTGACTGACAACCGACCCCTCCTTTAGTATCTTTAGCCAGAGTTCCTTTGGCCATTGCTGTGTGGCGGACAAATGAGTTCTCAGTTTTCTAATGGAGTTTGGGTGTCTGTTGCTACACCTTGACTATTTTGCCAGTTTTCATTTTAGAAGTAAAATATCTGAGACCTCTAGTAATGCTTGAGTCTTTAAAAATGCATTGTCAGGGTGCTCTAACCATTTAAACCTTTATTTTGAACTGAGCAACACTGGGGACGTTGAGGCAGGAGGATCACAAGTTACAGGCCCTGCAGCTAGAGAGATAGATAGATAAACAGACAGGCAGACAGTCTTAAATAGCCCATACTAACCTCAAACTCACTGTGTAGTAGGGAATATCTTTACATCATACACTCATACACATTAATAAATAATAACCGATTTTTAAGTATTTTAAGTAAGCTAAGTGTTTGGAAGAGTAGTGACCACGTGTTTGCTCTCAGTCACATGGCACCACACAGGCCATGAGAGCACTAGGTTTCCTTCTGGGTCAGATGGGAATTGAAACTCTTTAGACAAAGCGTTTCAGAAGCTTCCAGAACATGCTTTAATACTTTGATAAGATCTGGTGCAGTTCTTCATCTGTAGCAAATTCTTGTTTTGTTTTCTTTTTCTGAGACCTATGTAGTTGGGAACTTGATCTGTAGACCAGGCTGGCCTTGAACTCAGAGATCTTCCAGCCTTTGCCTCTAGTGCCAGGATTAGAGTGTGTCACCACACCTGCTCTACAGCAAATTCTTAAAGCACACCTGTCTATGGTGTTAGGTAGTGGTCATTTCAGATTACTTTCTGTTGCTGCAAAAATACAACTACAGATGGGAGGTGGTGCACAGCTTTAATCCTAGTGCCTGGGAGGCAGAGGCAAGTGGATCTCTGTGAGTTCAAGGCCAGGGCTACACAGAGAAACCCTGTCTTGAAAAAGGAAGGAAGGAAGGAAAAGGAAGGAAGGAAGGCAGGGAGAAAGAAAGGAAGAAAGAAAAAGGAAAATGCAATCAGAACGAACTTTGGGTAAGAAAATGTCTATTACATCGTACTTAAAGGAAGAATGTCAAGGAAGTGTATATGGCTCAAGCAAGAACCTAGAGAAAATTGCTGGAGGTTCCCTCTTTCCAGGTTATTCCAGCTCAGCGGTTCTCACTCTGTAGGTCGTGACACCTTTGTGGGTCAAATGGCGCTTTCATGGGGTCACATATCAGATATCCTGCTTATCAGATATTTATGTTACGATTCATAACATTAGCAAAATTACAGTTACGAGGTAGCAACAAAATAACTTTGTGGTTGGGGTCAGCACAGCATGAGGGGCTGTATTAAAGGGCCACGGCGTTAAGACGGTTGAGACCGCCGCTCTAGTTTGTGTCAGTTGATGAAAGCGTAACCAGCCGGCAGGCATTGAGTTTGCTAGTCTCTCTCCCTAGTTTGTAAATGCATTTTCTTGTACATCTTGTTAATATAGTTGCTTGCAGCAGGTAAAGCATGCATGAGGCAAAAATATACTCTCTTTAGAAAAACCATGTGTTAGGAAAGAAGCAGGTATTGTATGCCTGCTTTTTAATGTATTAAATACTGTTGTAACTGGAGCGGCAGAAGCTGGTGGATCTCTTGAGTTCGAGACCAGCCTGGTCTACATAGTGAGACCCTGCCCCCAAAACAAAGCAAAACAAAAATATTTTATAAGACTTAGAGTTTGAATTATAAAAGAATAGCATGTCTGTTCTTCCACTCTGCTGTAAATTCCCAAGATGCCGAGAAAAGAGAAGTGAAAGTGAAGCAGCCCTTGCTCTCTGAGAGAGAACACACTTCTTGGTGGGCTGTGTTGCTCAGATACTTTTGAAAAAGAAAACAGACTTGAGCATGATACTGTATTTCTGAAATCCCACCCCATAATCCCAGCACTCGGAAAAATGAGGCAGAAAGATTGCTCTGAGCTCTTCCAGGCCAGCCTGGGATGGACCCTAGAGTGAGGCCCTGTAGAGGTGGTAGGGGGAGGCATCAGAAACTGCTCTACACAGGACACATAGGAGGAAACATCACAGAGACCCCCTGTTGGACAATACACTTTGCAGACCCTCTACAGAAGTCTTGGAGGAGCTTTGTTTTTGTCTTACTAAGGAGAGATTTTGTTTTATTAGGTGACCAGTAAAATTTTAGTGAATAAAAGGTAAGACGAGATGTCCATCCTGTTTGCTGGCAAGATACCATGGTGAATCTGTAGACCAGTAATGTGAATGAGTGGCTGAAAGCACATTTGCATGAGCCGTGAGCTTCCGTGACCTTCTGTGAGCTTCCGTGACCTTCTGTGAGCTTCTGTGACCTTCTGTGAGCTTCCGTGACCTTCCGTGGTATATAGTGGTAGCACATAATGTAGTCAAGGGCTTAGAACGAGAACAACACACTCAGCCACGTCTCCACGGAAGATGTTTAAATATCAGCGTACCTTGAAGTCATAGGAGTGGCGTTGGAAGTCTCCTTCTCCTGTGGGAGACACTTTCTAAGGGATATTTGCATACACGAAGCCACAGTTTTGAAAAATCTCTGGGGATTGTAAAGGTGGCTCAGGGATGAAGAGCACTTGCTGCTCTTCCAGAGAACCTGAGTTTGGTTCCCAGCACCCACATCTGGCCACTTGAGCTACAGCTACCTGTAACTCCAGCTCCAGGGACTCTGGCACCCTCTTCAGGCTTGTGTGGGTGTCAGCACATTTCAATAGACACACAGAAACACACACATACACATAAAAAATTCTTTAGAAAGAAGAAAGAAAACAAACTCCTGGAAACCTGGAATGTTTCATAACTGTTCCTTAACTCATTTGGTAAAAGCGCATGCTTTGCATTTTTTTGAGGTTGTTTTATATTTCACTATTTAATCTGAATACCGTTCATGTCATGTAGAAACATTATTTGTGGTTGTGGGGTGCTGCCCACACCTTCCCAGTTCTGCACAATGAAGGCCACCTGATTTTAGTGACATTTAGATGGTTTGTTTTATGTGTTCACAGAATGACAACTTTTGTCTTTGTTCTGTGGGCAAGAATTAGAAATTATGTGCTTAAATTTTTTATTATTATTTTAAGAAAGTTGATCATTTTCATCATGATATTTATTCGTCCTGAGTCTGAAGAAAAAAACATCCACATGCTTTCAGCTTTGCTGAAGTGTTCCACATAAGTGCCAAAGGATGTGGCTGGGGCATACATTTAGATTTCAGAGTCTAATTTAGCTCTCAACAGAAGAACATCTGTGTTGCTTGTTTGCGAAGTAAGCGTACTTGTTTCTGTCCACTGGGAACCTTGAGGTAACTGACCTTAGCGTGTAGCATTCAGTGGTGCAATACTACCTCTGCCTCCTTGGCTGTAGTCCCAGCCCCTTTCCCTGCTAATCTCTGTTAAAGGACAGAATCCCAGGCTGCCTCCCTCTCAGTTACCCCTTGGGGAATCTTATTTTTAATAGCACTTTCCTTTCTTGCCTGCATGACATTTTATCTTTCTTTTCCTTTCTTTTTGCCGTTTGCAAAGACTCTTGGGAGGATTTGACTGATTTGGTGGAACAAGTGCGTGATGATACAGAAGGTGCGTGCCTCACCAGCCTCTCTCGGCCTTTCTCCCGCTGCCTTTTCCTTTGCTCCTTTTCTTTTTGTCTATTTTCTAACCGCCTTTTAATTGTCTTCCGTAAGAAGGAGTGTCTGATTTGGGTTTTATGTATCATGGCGATAACGGAGAAGTCCCTGTGCTTGCTCTCAAGTAGTATAGCGTTCTGTGTATTTACAGTTTTCCTTAGGATTTTTGTCAAAACATTTAAAAGGGGCATTGTTTTTCTTAAGATAAAAAGGGTAATACTGTAAAATTACATCAAACTTTCCTATGACTTGTTTTTAAATTTGCTTTTATATTTGTGAGTTTCACAGCAGTCAAAAGTAACAGCAATTTCTGAAAAGTATTAAAAGTTCAGCCCACTTTTCAGACTATTGGATCTCTGGTGTCTTTGTTTCAGTGGTCTGCATCAAGGTGATACAAAGCATACATCACTGCCTCTTGAATCTCTCAGTTTTTTTTCTCAATGTCAGCTTTATTGGGATGTAATTTTCACAGCGGGTAAGGACTACCATTTTACAGTGTGCAGAGTGACGTTGATGCTTTCACAAAGCTGCGTGTTTCCATCACCACCATCCAGCTCTAGAATGTTGTCACCTCCCGAAACGGGAACCCACGTGCCCGTTATCAACCATTCCCATTTCTCCTGCCTGCCTCTCCATGCCAATCCCCAGTCTCCTTTTCGTCTTTGTAGATTGCCTACTCTGGACATCCCATAGAAACACTGTCATGAAATCCATGTCTTTTTGTTCGTGACTTCGCTCACTCAGCATATTTTCAGGGCTTGTCCATATTATGGCCAGAAAACATGCTGTTGTATGGACACACTATATGTTGTCTAGCCATTATGTTTATAGTTAATTGTAAGGAATGTTTATGTGAAAACACACAATGGGTTCATAATGTTTCATAGTGAGAAAATATCTTGAAGTGGAATTCTAGATAAAATGGTAATTCAATAATTTTAATTTTTTTATTTTATATGTATTGGTGTTTTACCCAGAAATGTCTTTGCACCACAGGTGTACTTGGTACACACGGGGTCCAGAAGAGGACATCATGAGACAGCTGTAAGCCACCATGTGGGTACTAGGACTCCAACCCAGGGCCTCTGGAAGAACAGTCAGGGCTCTTAACCAATGAGCATGTCTCCAGCCTAGACTCTAACATTTCTGAGACATGTCAGACTTGCCTAAGCCTCTGCGCCACTTTACATACAACCAGCAGCACACAAGGTTGTAGCTTCGTTAGATCCTTAACTAGTACTTTCTAGTTTCCTTTTTTAAAAAACTTATTATGTATGTGTTTGTATGTGGGAGTGTTTTGTCTGCATGTATATATGTGCGCCATGTATGCACCATGTGAATGTCAAATGCCCTGGAACTGGAGTTACAGATGGTTGTGAGCTGCTATGCAATGCTAACGTCTGAGTTGTCTCTCCAGCCCTCTTTCTTCCTTCCTTTTTTGTTTTCTTTTTATTTATTTTGTATACAGTGTTCTGTCTGCATGTTCGCCTACTCACCAGAAGAGGGCTTCAGGCATCTTTATAGATGGTTGTGAGCCACCATGTGGATGCTGGAAATTGAACTCAGGATCTCTGAAAGAGCATCTTTGAGCCATCTTTCCAGTCTCTTGTTTTTCAGTGTTTTACTGTATATTTTTGGCTGGCCTGGAACTCTCTATATAAATCAGGCTGGCCTTGACTTTAGAAGAGATCTGAGCACCTCTGCCTCCTGAGTGCTAGAATAAAGGTGTGTGTCTTTTTACTTTCCTGATTGTAGTCTTTGAAATACAAATTTTGTTTTGTTTTGTTTGTTTGTTTGTTTGTTTGTTTAGACAGGTCTCTCAGTGTAGTTTTTGGAGACTGTCCTGGAACTTGCTCCGTAGATCAGGCTGGCCTTGACCTCGGAGAGATCCACCTGCCTCTGCCTCCCTAGTACTGGGATTAAAGGCTAAAGGTGTGCACCACCGCCGCCCAGAAGCACAAATGTTTTCTAATTATATTGAAATATAGCTATTCTATTTTTTCCTTTTGTTGCATGCTCTATGGATCTGATCTTCTGTATCTAAGAAAACACTTTCCCAAGCTTACAAAAATTTGGATCCCTGTTTTCTATGATGAGTTTTATAGTTTTAGCTATTGAATTTTGGTCTCTGGCCCTGGTTATTTTGTGTGTGTGTATCTGTGTGTGTATATCTGTATCTGTGTGTGTGTGTGTGTGTGTGTGTGTGTGTGTGTGTGTGTGTGTGTGTGTCTGTATCTCTGTGTGTATCTGTATCTCTGTGTATGTCAGTGTGTGCATGTCTGTGTGTCTGGGTACACTCATAAGTGCAGAGGTTGCAGATTCCCTGGAGCTGGAGTTGCAGGTGGTTGTGGGGTGCCTGCTGTGGGTGCTGGGAATCAAACTTGGGCCCTCTGCACGTTTAATTGCTGAGACATCTCTCCTGATCCTTTCTTTTTCAGGATTTATTTAGACTCAGCTGGGTCTTTTGCATTCCTGTAGATATTTTAGGATAAGCTTGCCAATTCCTGTAAATAAGACAGCTGGGATTTTGATAGGGATTGGTTTGAATCTGTATTAACTTAAAGAGTATTGCCATCTTAGCATAATTAAGTCTTGAAATCTATTGACATTAGATTTCTGTTTATTTTGATGCTTTAAATTTTCATTTCCAGCCAGTGATGGCGTACGCCTTTAATCCCAGCACTCGGAAGGCACAGATAGGCGGATCTTTGTGAGTTTGAGGCCATCCTGGTCTGCAGAGCAAGTTCCAGGACAGGCTCCAAAGCTGCAGAGAAACTGTCTCGACAAAAAAATAAATAAATAAAGTAAAGTAAAAATAACTCATTTCCACATTTTGTTTTCAGTGCACAAAACATGCACATCTTTTGTCAATTTATTTGTAAGTATTTTCTTTTTGATACCATGCAAGCGAAGTCATTTTTGAGCTTTTTGCTACTGATTTGGTCCTTTCTCATCTACAAGTTGATTTTTGAAACTGTAGTAATGCTGAAAGCTGTATGCAGTATGCTTTTTCTATGTATACTTTTCAAAGAAAACATTTGGTTTGTTATTAGTCAGGATTCGAGATTAGCATTAGCTAATAAGCAATAACAATTATAATAATATTGTGCAGTAGGTTGATTGGACACAACCTCAGATACTTTATGGTGCTGAAGCGTCTTTTTCCCTGGTAAAACAGAGAATGCTTATTTTCTCACTGAACAGAAACACTGTACAACGGACTGTCTCTTTGGCATATCTAAATTTCCAGTTTCACTACTCTTGCATTTTCAAGTCATTATTAAATAATAGCCATTAATGAATAATAGACACACTGTGATACTGTAACTAAGGCGGCTTCTGAGTGACTGACAGGCATATAGACAGCTTATACGGCGTAGAGATGACCTGACAGAGAGGTGATTCATTTTCCACTGTGGGCAAGAAAGGAATACATTTCCATTACACTGCATAGAAAAGCATGCAATTTAAAACTTATTAGTTATTTCTGAAATTTTCCATTTAATATTTTTAGATCATGGTGACTTGCAGAAAGCAATATGCCAGAGAAGAGACTGCTATCCAATTAAGTCTTGTATTGATCTTGTATCCTGCGGCCTTGCCAAGTATTATTATTAGCTAATATTTTGTTTATGGAATCCTTAAATCTATAATAACATAATCTCCCAAACTATGATTTTATCCCTTCCTTCATCTAGATGCCTTTTGTTTTTCCTAATTGCCCTGACTAAACTCTCCTCTAGGGTGTTTTTTAGAACTGGTGAGAATGACCGTGTGTATCCTGTTGCTGACCTCTAGTGAAATCTTTTACTCTTAGATATTATTGTAGTAGTTTTCCCTAGTTGCATTTTACCAGGTTAAAGAAATTTCTTTCTCAGCTGGTCAGTGGTGGCCCACGCCTTTAATCTTAGCACTGGGGAGGCAGAGGCAGGGGGATCTCAGTAAGTCTACAAAGCAAGTTCCAGGACAGTCAGAGCTGTTACATAGAGAAACCATGTCACGAAAAAACAAAAAGACACAAAAAGGAAATTTTTTTTTAACGATTTATTTATTTATTATGTACACAGTGTTCAGCCTCCATGCCTGCAGGCCAGAAGAGGGCACCAGATCTCATTACAGATGGTTGTGAGCCACCATGTGGTTGCTGGGAATTGAACTCAGGACCTCCAGAAGAGCAGTCAGTGCTCTTAACCTCTGAGCCATCTCTCCAGTCCCAGGAAATTCTTTTCTTTTCCTAGTTTGTTACATATAAGTGTTTTTAGATATGTCAGCCTACATGTTGTTTATGTCTATGTCTATTGAAATCACAGCCTTTATTAACTTAACATATTGCATTGCTTGACTTATGTATGCTGAATCCATGCAAACCTTCATACTGGCCTCAGTCCTGCTTGGTTGTGTTATGATCTTCTATGTATGTTGCCAGTGTTTGGTTGAGGCTTTTTACATCTGCATTTGTAAGGAATATTATAGTGCAGGTCTCTCTTTTCTTTTTTCTGTCCTAAGGAAATATTATTTTCTGGAATAGTTTGCAAAAGATTGATATTAATTCTAAATGATTAACTTCAACAGTGAGGTCATTTGCTTCCGGTTTTCTATCTGGGATTTAGGTTTTGCTTTATTACCAATTCAGTATCTTTTCTTGTTACTTACTTGCTCATGTTTTCTGTTTCTTGTTAGTTTTAATTGATTTGTGTATTTCTAGGAAATCACCCACATGTTTTTCCTTTACAATTTCACTTGTTGCTAGGCAGTGGTGGTGCACACCTTTAATCCCAGTACTGGGTGGGGGGGCAGAAGCAGGTGAATTTGTGGGAGTTCAAGGCCAGCCTGGTTTACAGAGCAAATTCTAGGACACAGAGAAACCCTGTCTCAAAAAACAATTTTTTAAAAAATCTTTTTTTTCACTTATTTCTGTGAGGTCGGTGAGCCCAGTGTCTCATCTTTCCTTTCTTTGTTTTTAAGTCATTCGACTTTTGTGTTGGTCAATGGTAAATGTTTGCTAATGTTATCTTCCTATTGTTATCTTCCTATTCTTCCTATCTTCCTATTGTTATCTTCCTATTGTTGCTGTAGGGAAAGAAAGGATTGTTGGGATTACAGTGTGAGAAGAGATAGAGTTCATCAGGGCAGGGAAGGAAGGGCAGCTAGAGTGGGAGGCGGTGGTCACATTACATGTGGAGTCATGAAGGCTATTGTTTTTGAGTCAGGACATTGCCAGGTAGCCCGGGCTGACCTCAGATCATGATTCTCTTGCTTCAGTCTTCTGGCTACTAGGATTACAGACATGGGTCAGTATTTCTGGCTTCAATATTGCTGATCTTTATCAAAGATTCAGCTTTGAGTTTTGTTGATGTTTCTTAAGTTTTGGGTTTTGTTAGTTTGTTCTCCCCCCACACACACACTATTTAGTTATTTCTTTTCCTTTTAATTTCATTCATTCTCATATATTATTAAATTATATGTTATATTATAATACGTTATTTGCCTGTGTGGAATCGTGAAGTTTTGACATACTGGAGACAAGAATCTTCTAAGTAAGTGTCTCACAAATGTATAAGCGGATTGCTTGGAGTTTCACTTCATGGTAAATTACAGACAAGATTCACTAGCCCCACTGCGCCTGAGCGCTAACCCCCATGGCTTTCCTGTGTTCTGATGCTGATGCTCCAGGACCACGGAGTTCATGGTACTTGGTGTCAGAGGAATTTGGTGGGGGGACATGGTCATTTCTCTACATCCCGCGGAGAACCCGTGTCCCAGTGTGTCGTGAGTATGGTTGATATGAATGTGTGTTGTTTTCACAGCAAAACTAGACCTGCACTCTCTCTCTCACTGTTACCTCACTTCAGGGGAATTTGAGCCTCAAAGTGACAAAATTCCATAAAGTCAAACGTTAGTCTACCCAAGTAAATAGTTGATGCCAAAGATTAAGAGTGGATATAAACTTTCTGAAAGAGCCACATTTCAGCAAAGCCCATTTTGGATTATACCGTTAACAAGAAAAGGTAGTGATGAAGATGAATTTATCATGAGATACTCTTGACCAGCTGCCTTAACAGAGTTCCTCAGAAAAGTGGTACAGAAGTCAATTTGCTCCGCACTTCTGCTGAGTAGAAATGTGGGTGACATCTGACATGGCTTATGGAGCGTGTGCAGATAGGACTATGCATAATCAGGCTAGTGATGAAGACTCCCGAATTCTCAGAAATAAGTGTCTTCACGTTCATTAGGTGCTGTTTTATTATAAAGGCCTTTTTTAGAGTTTTCATATGTTTCTTTTACTGTCAAAAACAACTCACAAACTGAGCTGTGGGAGTCAGAGGCAGGAGGATCTCTGTGAGTTCAAGGCTAGCCTGGTCTACATAGCTAGTTCCAGGACAGCCAGGGCTACATAGTGAGACTGTGTGTGTTGTGGAGGGTGATAATGCTTTCGTTTTTTCTCAAAACTAAAAATTAAAACTAGGTTCCCACAGATGCTAGGCAAGCTCTCTAGCCCTGAGCTACATCCCGGGTCCTTTTTTATTTTTAAATTTATTTGTTTTTATTTTGATACAAGTTACCTTGAACCCATTCTGTATCCCAGGCGGACCTTAAATTTAGCCTCCTGAGAATCTGGCATTACAGGTCACATGCCAGTTCACCAAGAGAAAACTTTGATCTTCCAAATAATAAGGAAATCTTGAAGAATAACTGCTGCAAAAAAAACCAAATTAGTTCAGCTTTAGTAGAAATTAAGTTTACCTTAACATATTACATAGTAATATAACATTAAGTATCTCTTGTACTTCCTATAGGCATCCATAATGAAGGTTTTGTTGTATAGACATTTTATGTTAATACTCTCTAAGGGTCTTGTGAATTCCTGTCAGGTATTTTGTCCTGCTAGGTTGAACTCACAAATCTGCTCTGAGAGTTCATAGACATCCACATGCCCTTGAGTCTGACGGAGTAGGAGTGACTAGCTCCCAAACTGGTGGTCCACAGGACTGAAGCATAGCAATGCTACTGAGGCAGGCCGCCAGGGATCTGGTCCGTCTCCTGCCGTCTGTTGAGAGGGGTGAAGTCGGGTGTCTAATAGCTCTCTAAAATACTATCCCCACACCACCACTGATTATAAGATATTAGAAACACTGGATGGTGCATCCTGCTGCTAAGAAAATTAATATTTTTGGTATATTCTGCTTTGAGAGGAAAAAAAAATTTGTTTTTTTTGACAGGGTTTCTCTGTAGCTTTGGAACCTGTTCTGGATCTCACTCTGTAAGCCAGGCTGGCCTTGAACTCACAGATATCCACCTGTGTCTATCTCCCAAGTCCTGGGATTAAAAGTGCGCACCACCATCTCCCAGCTAGATGATAAATTTTTGTATATTTCACTGTCCCTGTTTGACTTTCTCCCTTGCCCCCCTCCCCCAGTGCTGAGAGACACTAACCCAGGACCTCATATATCTAAGCAAGTACTCTGTTTTTTAAATTTGTATTAGACATGAATTATACATAATGGTTTCATTGTGACATTTTCATAAATATACACAATATATTTTGATCATCTATACACACACCTAATGCCAACATTTCCCTTCTCTGAGTTTACCTGAGCCTTGGAGGGGGTAATATAGATATCTCATTGGTGAATCCAAAACCACTCACACACAGCATTGTGATCAGTTATGAGTGTCTGCTGTTAAATACTGACTGCTGCAAGAAGAAATTCCTCTGATCAAAGCTGGCCCCACGAATCTGGGAACATAAATCCATGTGTAAGGCAGTTGGATGAACACACCATGTCTGCTCGGCAGAACAGCAGCAACAGCCTGCCAGTAGACCTGTAACCAGGTTTACAATTCCAGATGTGAATTCCTGCTTACGGAATAGGCTGCAAATCCAATCAGAAAGTGGTTGGTTACTCTTGTAACAGATCACACTACTGAGCAAATCAGCGCTTCTTGCCTGGTAGTTGGTATTGTTGCGTTTCTCTGTGTCCAACAACCATGACATGTAGCATCTTTGTTAAGAAGGATCTTATTAGCTCAATCTTGTAGGCATCCAAGGACAGTGGCATATGTTGGTATTACTAGGGGGGAGGCTTGAAATTTTTGAACTTGTATACAATGAAGTATGATTATTCCCCACTCCAATTTTCTCTATATCCCCTCCAAAACATTCCACCCTCAATTTTTTAGGTTTTTGAGTCAGGATTTTTCTGTGTAGCCCTGGCTGTCCTGGAACTCTGTAGAATAGGCTGGCCTTGAACTCAGAAATCTGCCTGCCTCTGCCTGCTGAGTGCTAGGATTAAAAGCAAGTGCCACTATGCCCAGCTCAACTTTTTTTTTTCCAGACAAGGTCTTACTATGTGGTCTTGACTAGTCTAGCATTTACTATGTAGACAAGAGCGGCCTTAGACTCACAGAGATTTGCCTGCCTGTACCCCCTGAGTACTAAGATTAAAGACACACGCCACACAATGCCTAGCCTGTTTTTGTCATTCTGTTATTATTTGTATAACCCTCTAAGAACAGTTAATGCTGCCCATATAAGTGGGGTGTGGGACTATGCATTGAAACATGGGAATCTTACCAGTGGCCACATTTTCAGAAAGAATGTTTTCCATCTGTCCCCAAAGCAATTATCAACTGCCAATAGTACCTCAGTGAGGGTACTCACCTAGCCCATCTATCATAATTTCATCTCGTTTATGTGGTTCCGGTCTTGTGCAGGTATGGGCTGCTGTGCACTTCGGAGTCTGATAGCCATGTCCTGTTCAGAAGACAGCAGCACATCACTCCTCTCTATCCCCTGCACTCACACTGTTTCCACTTCCTCCTCCCAGACGTTCCAAGCCTTGGTGGTGGTGCGTGGTGCTATCCATTTATTTTTTATTAGTTTATCAAGTATCAGATTTCCTTATGGCTTTTTAAAAAATACATTATTGCTTTGGTCTAACCTCTCCCTCTCCTTTCTGTCCCTCAACTCCCTGAACTCTCCCCACTTCAGCTTTTCTACCTCCACTACTCCCCCACCTCTCATATCACAGCGTTCTACTGCCCTCCCCAACTTAAATCATTTCCCCCTTTGACTTAATAATCCCCTTCCTAGTTTCCTGATGTGTTCTCACTCCCACATAAATGCACATGCATAAAAATTAATAGCTAAGATCTACATTTAAAAGAGAATATGTGTCTGTCTATCTGAGCCCGAGTTTTTCCCTTAATATAGTATTTTCTAGTTCCGTTCCTTTTCCGACACATTTAATAACCTCATTTTTCTTCGTGTCTGAATAGAGTTAGATTGTGTATGTGTGCTACATTTTCATTGTCCTTCCTGAGTTGGTGGTCGTCTACACTGGTTCCACTTCCTTGCCATTGTGAGCATAGATGTGCAGGTGCCTTCCCTTAACAAGTTAGTGTAGAATGGACAAAGAGCTACGTCTGAGACTGGAGAGAAGATGGCTGCGCTGCACAGAGCACTGACTTCTCCTCCAGCGGACCCAGGTTCAATTCCCAGAACCCACATGGCAGCTCACAGCCTTCTGTAACTCCAGTTCTAGGGGATTCTATGCCCTCTTCTGGCCTCTGTGGGCACCAGACATACATGTATATGTGGACATATGCATGCAGAACATCCCTGTACATAAAAAGGAGATGCCTGATGGTAGCCTTAAATGTGTTAATGTGCAAGAAATAGGTAATGATAACATAGACCAATTTGACTTTGATGTAAAGTGTTTCTCTAAAATGTTGCCTAAACTAGATGAAAAGGTGTTCATCCATTATCGTGACTGCTCAGGGTGCTGAGGCAAAAAAGATTGTTAGTTCAAGACTGGCCTGGGCCATGTAGTGAGACATTACCTCTAAAAGTTAGTTAATGGGTAATTACAATAGTACCTATGAGAACACTATAACAAATAAGAGTTTTTATAGTTGGGGATGTAAGTCTATTAGTCTGTAAAGTTAATGTAAATTAGTTTAGGATTTGGTCATTTTTGCTTTATTGACTTAAGTATGAAGGCAGATATAAAGGAAAGCATTGTGTGACAAAATAGCCTGTTTTTGTCTTGTTGTTTATTTGAATTATGAAAGTGTAGTTTTAGCAGGACTTTGGACTTTCTTGCAGAAGTAAAATGTTTTATAGAGCACTGGGCAGCTTTTAGTTTATTTACACAAATTTGATATTTGCTGATGCACGGGAGGGTTTACACATACATGTGTATTCCTATGTGATTTCTGTGTATATGCATGCACATAGTCTTCATGGTAAATCCAAGTCCAAATCCTTCCTCTGTGGATTGTGGAGCCTCAGCCCCCAGCACTGTTCTGTCCCTGGTCTTTCATCTAAACCGAAGAGGAGGCAGGGCTGGTGCCTTTCACAGCACTCACTGCTCTCAGAGGACCGAGATTCTAGTTCCAGGATATGCATGGCGGCTCACAGAACTACAGTTCCGGGTGATCTGACTGTTCTCCTGGCCCCCACAAGCACGGCGTGGACATGGTGTACTAATACACAGGCAAAGCACTCAGTCACATAAAAATAAATAGATCTTTAAAGGAAGGAAAAATACTTCAGCAGTAATAGTGAAATAGTGGGTACATAAGATAATCGTGTTAGGACTGGAGGATCAAAAGCATCTGTCCCCATCAGTTCGTTTATAAGTAGATTGTGGTGGGGGAGGAACACAGGCACTGTGTTGGAGTCGAGCAAAGGCATTCTGGACTCTGGTTCTGTCACTGGTCACTGTGCTATGGACCAGCTGCATAACTCATTACAAGAAACAGTTAAGACCATAATTGGATATGTTTGGTTATACATGGATATGATCCCAGCACTATGGAGGCTCAGGCTGAGGCTGAGAATTGTTACTGGTTCTAGTGAAACCTGTTTCAGGGGCGAAAAAAGGATCATAATTCTAAGAAGCACACAGTAGTACCTGGACCTTCTGTGTTCTGTAAATACAATAAGGTCCTGGTGCTGCTTTCCTCAAATAGGTTATTTCTGGTGCTTAGAGCCAGACACTGTGTATTGAGTATTGAAAACTTGGGAGTTAATTTCTTGTACCATATTGTACCAATAGTTCATTAATAGTATGAAGGAATTTAGTAAGTAATGTCTTAGTTAGAGTTAATATTACTGTGATGAAACACCATTGGCCAAACCAGCTTGGGAAGGAAAGGTTTTATTTGCTTATAAAACCTGAATCACAGTTCATTGAGGGAAGCCAAACCTGAAGGCAAGCGCTCATGCAGAGGCGTGTTGGTTACTGGCTTGCTCCTCGTGGGTTTCTCAGCTGCTTTCTTACAGCTAGCCCAGGAGTGGCACAACTTCCAATGGGCTGGGCACTTCCCAATCAGTCACTAAGAAAATGCCCTACTGGATTGCCTACAGACTGATCTTTTGGGGGGCATTTTCTCAATAGAGGTTCCCTGAGTTGACTCCAGGTTGTATCAAGTAGACATAAATCTAGCAAGTGAGGTGGGCATGGTGGATCTCGCCTTTAATCCCAGTAGCAATTGTTATTGATACCAAGAAAGTAAATGGTACACTTGGAGTAGCTTGTCCAAGCACTTTCCCCCCATCTTGGATCTCTTTAAGCACACCATGCCAGGCGCTCTCAGAGGAGTAGTGAGGATGGAGGTCCAGCCATGTGTCAGGATAGCAAGTAGCGCGCTGTGGAGGTGCCCAGGTAGGTAGCTACCAGAGGAGTATTTAAGACTTAAGCATTGATAAAATGGCTCAGTTTTGCTTTTAAAATGACTAAACAAGGAAACATCTTTTTCTACAGCAAGTACATAGCCAGGAAGAATACAATGGAAAATAACTATTTGGTGCCACTTCCTTGGTTCAGGACAAATCGCCAGCAGTCTTGCTCACCGTTGCTTTTATGCCGTCAATGTAGACATCAGTATGGTGAAATGGTACTGTTTTCATGGTGTGCTTTCCCACTAAGTGAGCTCATTCCCTTCCCACAGATCCTAATTATCTCATGGCTAACGAACGCATGAATCTGATGAACATGGCAAAGCTGAGTATCAAAGGCCTGATTGAATCTGCTCTGAACCTGGGGCGAACCCTGGACTCGGACTATGCCCCCCTCCAGCAGTTCTTCGTGGTGATGGAGCACTGCCTGAAGCACGGCTTGAAAGGTGGGCTGTGGCCTCAGAATGCAAATGTGCAGCCAGTCCTTAGCAATGCCTACCCGGAAAGAAGCCTTTTCCATGGAAACAAAAAGCAGAAATCTTGGATGCACAGTATTAACGGCCTTGGCATGGTGGCTCACGCCTTTACTTCCCAGCGCTTAGGAGACAGGAGATTTCTGTGGGTTCAGGACTAGCTCATCTATAGAGAAAGTTTCTTGCCAGCTAGGGCTACATAGTAAGAGACCCTGTCTTTGAAAAAAATAGTAGGATGCAACCTTTGTAGGAGCAGAATTTTAGTTGACTTAAAGGACTTACAGTCCATAAAAGTGCAACTGTCTTTGAATGTTAGAGTTGAAAGGGCCTTCGTTACTAAGCAAACAAAGATGGCTGCTCCGTCAATTGACAGGAGAAGAGCCCTGCCTAGAACTGACTAGTTACCAGCCCAGATCAAAAGTTGGGGCAGGGGGCTGGAGAGATGGCTCAGTGGTTAAGAGCATGACCTGCTCTTCCAAAGGTCCTGAGTTCAATTCCCAACAACCACATGGTGGCTCACAACCACCTGTAATGGGGTCTGATGCCCTCTTCTGGCCTGCAGGCATACACGCAGACAGAATATTGTGTACATACTAAGTAAATAAATATTAAAAAAAAAAAGTTGGGGCAGAACGGGTGCTGTAGTCAGGCTTCCTGCTCTGCTCACGTAAGCAGTTTGGGGGGACCCTAGTCAGGCCATCTTAGTTCCTTACCCCTCCCTTTTCACTGTTCAGTTTTTTACTGGGCTGTTTTCATCACTAATACTATATGGTTTTAACTACGGAATCATTAAATATTATTATGGACTAGATCACTAATTCTTTTTTATTTTATTTTTATGTATATGGGTGTTTTGTCTACATTTATGCCTGTGCACTATGTTTGTGCCTGGTGCCCATAGAAACCAGAAGATGACATCAGATCCCCTGGAACTGTAGTTACAGACAGTTATGAGCTGTCGTATGGGTGCTGGGAGTTTTATCTGAGTCTTCTACAAGAACAGTCAATACTTTTAGTTGCTGATTCATCTCTCCAGCCCCATCACAAATTCTTTAAAAAAAAAAAAAAAGGAAGAACTGAGTCTTGGAAGTACAGAATTTTTTATTTTTGTAAATTTTTATCTATTATGAAACCATAATTTTTACATGTGTTTCTATGTGTGTGGTATACATATATATATCTGGGGCACACATCTGTGGAAATGTGTGTGAGTGAAGGCCAGAGATTGATGGCGAGTATCTTTCCTATTCTCAATTTTTTTACTTACCAGCAAAGGGTCTTAGGCAGTCTGGAGCTCACAGACTTGCTAGGGTAACTAGCCAACTTGCCCCAGGATGCTCCGTCTCAGTCCTTCTTGTGCTGGGATTACAGGTCAGCCACCACGCCCACCTGGTTTTTATGTGGGCCTTAGGGATCCAAACTCTGGCCACACTTGTGTGGCAAACACTTGCTTCACTGAGCCATCTCTCAACTTGCATGAAAAGTTTGAAACTAATAGCCTAGGATTGGATACCCAGAACGAATGCTGGAGAGAGAGAGAATGAGAGAATGTGAACGAGAATGCTGGCACAGATATGCAAGCACCTTTATGTGTTTGTAGTATAGGGGTATTTTTGTTGTAAAGAATATTAAAATACTGTTTCTCTTTGTTTTCTTAGCCAAGAAAACTTTTCTTGGACAAAATAAATCCTTCTGGGGGCCTCTAGAGCTAGTAGAAAAGCTTGTTCCAGAAGCTGCAGAGATAACAGCAAGTGTTAAAGATCTCCCAGGACTTAAGTAAGTCTTGGGCTAAGTTTTCTTTCTCTCTTTGAAGAATGGGGCTAATGATGATGTGTACATTTTTATAACAACCCAAGTTTGTAATGCTGTTATCACTGTTAATCACTGTTATCACTGTTAGTGTCTCTTGAAGGGTACTTCCTAAAGAGAGGTTGTCTTCATATAATAATACCAGAATCTCTGTTTGATTACAAAAATGCACATGAGAATCAGCAGGTCTTAAGAAATTTGACCTAGGAAGATGTTATGCCTGGCTGGATTTCAGGAAAACAACTGTGATCCATGGATTTTAGAGCCAAGATTAAGTGAGCCTGAGGAAAATGAGATCTGCCTTCAAACTTGGGGAATAAAAGTAGAGATTAGCTTCCCACGGGAAACTGGTTTAATGTTAACCGAATGAAAGCACACTTTGCCTGTGTCCATCTGAGTATCCGGTTTCCTGCATACCCTGCTCTAAACTTAGGGCTCATTGCACACTAAACTGATGGGACATTTCCAGCTGTGCCGAAAAGTGTACTGGTCTTCAGACTACCGCACATTTACTTACTAATGCAAATGCAAGATTGTTTGTCCCAGACACCCAAGACTCACAATCCCACCCACAATTACAAGTGCAAGCACAGGTGGGGACCTCAGTAAGGCCATTGGAAGAGCACGAGTCCTGTCCCACACTGGACCCGCCCTACTGCCTTTCCTGTTCTCAGTCACTTGGTTTCTGTGCTCTTGTAGGACACCAGTTGGCAGAGGAAGAGCCTGGCTTCGTTTGGCATTAATGCAGAAGAAGCTTTCTGAGTATATGAAAGCCTTGATCAATAAGAAGGAACTCCTCAGGTATGAACACAAGTCAAACTTTCTTATTGACATATTCTGCCAGTATCATTCAAAGTCAAGTCATAGAAACTTGCTGATTGCGTAGGTCAGAAAGACGTATACGTAACAGTTTGATCAGTTCTCTGTACTGCACCTCACATACTCCCAGTCCTGACAGGGTGTTTTATGCAGTGTATGTCCTCTATGTAGCTGTGGCTATCTATATGTGGTCCTTTGTAGGGCAGTTCAGAACTTTACAGCACCAGAAAACAAGGAAAGCTTATGGCCCACAGCCTGTGCATAGACCCAATAGGACAACGGGTTGATAATCCTTTCATACGTACCATTCACATAGATCATGTGTTGCCTAGGTTACATAGAAAATCTTCATAACAAAACCAAACAGATACAACCATAATGTTAAAAATAAAAGGCAACCTATAGAGTGAAGGAGATTTTTTAATAATTATATAATTATATGCATATTTAACAAAGAATATACATAAAGAATGTGGCTGGCAGGCATAGGGCACACACCTGTAACTCCAACACTTGAGGGCAAACACAGGAGGATCTTTGTGAGTTCAGGATCATCCTGGTGTAGAACATAAACTCCAGGACACTCTGTCTCAATAGTAATAATAATAATCCTACTAAAGTAAAAACAATACAAACATATGAACACAGACAGAAAATTTAAGCTTCAAAAAGGAAAAATTAACCGGGCTGTGGTGATGCATGCTTTCAATTCCAGCATTTGGGAGGCAGAGGTAGATGGATCGCTGTGAGCTCAAGGCCAGCCTGGTCTACAGAGTGAGTTCCAGGACAGCCAGGGCTACACAGAGAAACCCTGTCTCCAAAACAAAATAAAACAAATGACTTGTAAACATAGAAAAAGATGTGTGACTTTACCGACCATCATAAAAGTATATTTTAAAACAAGATACAAGGGTCAACAAAATGGCTTAGTGGGTAAAATCACTTACCCATAAGCCTAGTTCCCAGAGTTTAAGCCCCAGAACCCACATGGCAGAAGGAGAGGACCAATTCCTGCAAATTGTTTTCTGACTTTCATACACATACTGTGGCACACACACACCCATACACAAACAAGTAAATAAATGCAATAAAGCAAGGTGATACTGGTATTTGCCCAAAATAAACAAAATGAAAGGGCAGATGGTACCAACTATTGGCCAGGTATGATGGCACACACCTGTAATCCAACACCAGGGCATATGAAGAATTACTCCAAGTTCTAGGCCAAGTTCAGATTCCAAGTTCAGCCTTGCATCGTGAGACTTTGTCTCAATATATATACATTATATATATATATCATACACATATATGTGTGTGTGTGTAATGTTAGAAGGGATATGAAGTAACTTTCTGCTAATGCTGAATGGGGTCTGAAATATCCTACAAAGAAAAGGTGCCAGAAAGTCTAGTTCTGTGCTCTTGGCCACTGCAGCAGCTCCTCCCCTGAAGTTGCAAGTAGCCCAAGACCCCTCTTAAAGGTTTTGACTGTACTTGGGCACAAACCAAGCTTGTAGAGGACATGTCATCACACCATCACTTGCAGGGTATAAAAGCTCCCTGCTTTACTTCCAGTGTGTGACTTCTCTGGCCTTGATATCTGGGGCAGAGGGACTCACCCAGGAGTTGCTTTGCTCAAACAAACCTGTTCTTTTACTTTTTCCTTCCGGCTTGATCTGGCTTACTGCGGCCGCAGAGAAACCTGTTATCAGGAAACCTATTAGGTTTCACATGTGTTTCTTTTACTTTAGTTTTTTAGTAATAACTATTTTTACCTAAGTTATACAGGAAATGATTCTTTAAAACTCTGAGATCAGGGACTGGAGAGATGGCTCAGTGGTTAAGAGCACAAACTGCTCTTCCAGAGGTCACAGGTTCAATTCCCAGCACCCACATAGCAGCTCACAACTGTCTGTAACTCAGGATCTAACACCTTTACATCGATGCACATAAAATAAAAATTAAAAAAAATAAAACTGTAAGATCATCGTCAGGATATTTACAGTACAATGTTATTTGATAGGCAACAGTGGTGCTGGGGTGGGGCTTGGTGGTAGAGGACTTGCATAGCATTCAGAAAGATTGGCATTCAGTCTCTAGCAGAGCCTCGTTTTCTAGCCATGTACGTGTGTGCATATGCACATACACATATGAATATATATGCCGAGGTCTTACTGTGCTCCCTGGTTTCTGTTGTAGTGAGTTCTACGAAGCCAATGCCCTCATGATGGAAGAGGAAGGAGCTATTATTGCTGGTCTCCTGGTGGGCCTGAATGTCATCGATGCCAATTTCTGCATGAAAGGAGAGGACCTGGACTCTCAGGTATGGGAAATTCTCCTGTAACCAATGGTATCACTCTGTGCCCTGTCCTCTCAGAGCCTGGATTGGTCAGATCACACCAACCAAGTTAGAAGACATTGTGAGCATCAGAAACAGGATTTCCTTTCGTTTTGTTGTTCCTGTAGAGTTAATGTGCCTTTGAAGTGAGAAACCACTCTGCACACTTAGAGGTCAGTAAACGAAGAAGCTCTATTAGTTTGTGACTGGTTCTGGCTAGGCACAAAAGGGAACCAGCCCCAGAGAGAAAATTTTACCAATTTACATCTATGGAGCCCAGGCTTATGCAATTTACACATATTGTTTCGGCCCCAGGTTACACTTTGAACAGTTTTAACAAGCTAGGAAACCGAAAGTGACCACTTGGCAGATGGGACATGTGCACAGCACGGACAATGCCTGATGGCTTAAGTGCACCAGTGGTCACCTTTCCGTGCAGTCGTTACCCAGGTTTCTCCTGCCTGCCTGTCAGAATTAGGCTTTACCTAGTAAGCGCACTGGGGATTTAATGGCAGACCAGGGTTTAATGGTGGTTGTGACCCTCTGATATTCCTGGACCATGTTCTTTGTTCTGGGTTGGGCCTAAGGGACTTGAAGTCAGGATTGTCTCCTTCTGTTGTGGAAATGGAGCCTCACTGGAGGTCAGTGTTGGCCAACAGACGTTAGCAGAAACTTTCTCAGCAACTGCAAACTTCAGTTATGGAACAAAATGTTTTTTCTCGCGGTTTCTAACAAGCCTGCTCAGTACATTACTGTTTTTCAGTCATATTGGAGGCAGCGTCCCCTTAGAGAAATTCACGTTCTATAGCTTAGTATTCCCCAAGCAAGTTTATTAGTAAATCCTTCATAGCATTAGTTGCCCTGCTTCAAATTCCCCCTTTGTCTCAGTGTGAATAGGAAAAATTAGGTTTTTGTCTTTTTCAAATTCTGGCCTCAGCTGTTCTTCCAGGATTTATATTAAAAGCCAGGGCAGCAAGGAAGTGCAGTGAAGGCTCGAAGGCTCAACTGCTTAGTTTCACAGTTTTATTTTCTAGCTGGATATATCGTCTAGTTGTTTTTGGTGCTTTCCATTTCTTGATATGCACACATAAAAAAGAGTAGTTAGTGGGGTTTTTGTAAATACAGTTCGCTTTGATCAGGGCCATGCTTGAGTTAATTGCCCAATAATAAAGATGTTTCACTGAGACCATTTCTCACCCCTTATAATGTGGTGAGTTTGCTCCATTTCACTAGGAGAAATAGGAAAGGTTGCGTTGTGTGATTTGGATTTTTAAAAAAGAAATAAGATGGTAATAAAGTGACAGATTTGAAAAAATGAAGATGTTCCTCAGTGAAAGTTGAAACAGACACCAGAATGTTAGTAGTGGTCGTTAGGGGCAGTGTAAAGGGTGTAGGTATTTTAAATTGCTTTTATTTTTCTGATCCTGTCAAGCATAAACAAGGGAATAGGTGTTGTTTCTGCATTTTAACTATAATGGTTTTATTTTTTCTTTTACATTATAATGTAATTACATCATTTCTCTCTTCACTTTCCTCCCTCGGATCTTCTAGTAACTTCCTCTTCAATGTCTTTCAGACTCATAGCCCCCAGTCTTAACGGTTGTTACCTGCTTATATGTTTATGTGTATGCGTGTATAGTCCTAGATATACCCTGCTCATTCTGTGTACTGTTACTTGTGTGGGTGATTTCCGGGCTGACCCTTTGGTCTTGGATAAGCAGTTGTGTGCTCTTCCCTGGAGGAGACCTCCTTCCCATTGTTGGCATTCCTTGGCGGCCTGTCATTCTTTGTGTGTGCGTGGGGCCTGACCGTCCCCTGCCCGCTTTGACATGTCTTCTGTTGCTGTCCTTGTTCACCTCGGGTTTAGGCTATGTTGGTGACACTTTGTGGGTGTAGCTTCTGACTATACACTTTTAAACTTTAAAACTAAATAGGAGACCGCAAAGGGGATGGGGAGGTCAAAAGGTCACATGTGATATGAAAGTGCAGAGTAAGCTACGGGGGTGAGGGGACAAGGAAGAAGGGACGAGGCACCGAAGAGTGCGTAATGAAACCCAATTCTCTGCACGCTTGTAGAATTTAAGTTTAAAAAAAAACTTTTAAAGTAACTTTTATAAATAACTTTTAAAAAGCTTTTTCTAGAAGAAAATAAAGCCAGTAGCAGAATGCCTGAAAAAAAAGAAAATTTAAACTTTATTCTTTGTGCTAAGTATTCGTTGACTGTCATGAATTTTCTTCCTTTTTCCTTTGTTGTTATTTTTGGTGGTGGTGGTGGTGGTGGCGTGTGTGTGTGTGTGTGTGTGTGTGTGTGTGTGTGTGTGTGTGTGTGTTGCTGGGCATGGAAGTGAGTTTGTGCCTATTAGGGGCACAGTCGGCTGTACTGAGCCACACCCTCACCCCTGTGGCTCACTTTGGCTTTTTACATTTTTCACTTTATATTACGTTCATAGTACAATGTTAAACGTTCATCATGGACTTCTGGTGATGGTCCCGGTTATGTTATTTTTGAATGCCTAGAAAGCAACATTGTTTTATGTCTCAGGAATAGTGTCAAATTTTCTATTAACTTCTGAAAATTCTCCCTGTAGGTTGGAGTTATAGATTTTTCGATGTATCTCAAAGATGGAAACAGCAGTAAAGGTAGTGAGGGGTATGTATGATGAAATTGCTTTTTCCCCTCAGATGTAGTGTTTTGTTTTGTTTTGTTTTTTGTTTCGTTTTGTTTTCAAGACACAACGTTTCTCTATGTAGCTTTGGAACCTGTCCTGGAAGTCAGTCTGTAGACCAGCTGGCCTGGAACTCACAGAGATCCACTTGCCTCTGCCAACCAAGTTTTGGGATTAAAGGCATGTGCAACCATCGCCCGGCTAGATGTAGCATGTTTTTTTTTGTCTAAGTTTATAACAATATTGTGTTAGCAGATTTAGTAGAAGAATTTTTGATTATATAACTTTAATAAAGTCTTGACAAAAATATCAAATTATGGGGCTGGAGAGATGGCTCAAAGGTTAAGAGCACTGACTGCTTTTCCAGAGGTCCTGAGTTCAATTCCCAGCAACTACATGGTGGCTCACAGCCATCTGTGATGAGATCTGGTACCCTCTTCGGGCCTGCAAACATATAGATAGACAGAACACTGTATGTATATTAAATAAATAAAATTTTAAAAATTATCTAATTATTGGGTCTATGATTAAAAGGACTTTTATGTGAATGACTTTTCTGCTAGGTATTTCAGAGGGAGACATAGTAAAGATATATACAGTCAATCCAGTTCTCCATATTGTTTTGTTTTTGTTTTTCTGATAGCCTCATACTATAGCCCTGAGTGGCCTAACATGGATAAAGCTGACCTTGAACTCGGGCTTCCCTGCTGCTTCCGCTTCTCAGCATAGGATCCAAGTGTAAAATCACCCCATCCAGCCAGCTCTCCATAGCTTTAAGTAGAGCTTGAAAATTTAGACAAGCCCATCATTGCTGCGCCCCATCTATGTCCCACCCTGGGAGGCTGAGCCTCAGTGACCAAAACTCAGACAAAGAAACAAGCCAGCCATGATGGCACATGGCTTTAATCCCAGCACTTGAGAGGCAGAGACAGGCAGATCTCTGTGCATTCCAGGACAACCAGAGCTGCGTAGAGAGACCCTGTATTAGAAAGAAATGAACTGGGGCTGGTGAGCTGGTTCAGTGGAAAGAGCACTGGCTGCTCTTCCAGAGGACCTGGGCCCCATTCCCAGCACCCACATAGTGGCTCACAACCATTGGTAACTCCATTTCCAGGGGACCCGGGGGTACTGCGCACATATTGTGCAGTCATACACAAAGGCAAAACATGCAATCACAGAAAATCATTTTTTAAATATCTTGACTCTTATGAAAGCCGTATTAATGTAGGTTGTTTCTCCTACTTTTGAACCACTGACTCTTCCTTGTTGACATGTCCACATAGTGACGTATCAAGTGTGAGCTCTGGTTCAGTGTGTCTGTGGCCAGCAGACTCGGGCTTTAGGAAGAGTGGGATGAAAGCTCTGTCGGGTATTTCTGCCACTTCGCTTACTTCTGTTTCCGTTGTTTTTCCCTCCAGGGATGGTCAGATTACCGCAATTCTAGACCAGAAGAACTACGTGGAAGAACTCAACAGACATCTGAAGTAAAGACTGAATAAAATTCTTTTCTTGGGGCTTATTGAGAGGGGAAGGAATCATAAAACAGTGAGCAATGAAGACCCGTTCTGTCAGCGTTCAGCAAATATACAGAAAATTCCATTTGCCAATCACAGAACTAAGTACTGGATAAGTTAAGGAACTTTTAGCAGATGGCAATAAAAGGTTATCATGAGATTGTAACTTAGAGGTTAAGTAAGCTACTCAATAAGAACCATAAAACGTAACACATATACCTTGGCCTTGGATAAAGCCACCTACTGCAGTACTGATCTTGGGTAAACCATCTCTCTTGTTCCCTTGCATGTCTCGCTTACACACTAAATTGATATATTAACTTGCCCTCTCCTTGCTCATTACCACTAATTTATCACCAGATATTTCACACTCTCCAGAATTACCCCCCCACACACACACACTCTGCCCTCTCTCTCTTGAGACAGGGTTTTACCTTGTACTGTGGCTGGTCTGGAAATTACTATATAGACCAGACTGGTACCTGGCTTTGAACTCATGGAGATCACCTGCACCGGCTTCAAGGGCTGGGATTAAAGGTGTGTGCCACCATGTCTAGCATAAAAGGCATTATAACTGACTTATAATGTAGATACAATTTTCTGCAGAGGCCGAGTACCCTTTGCAGGTCTCTGGTTTCATTATAGAATAATTTTAAAATGGATTGGGGACTTGAGAGATGGCTCGGCAGTTATGACCTCTGACTGTCCTTTAGGAGGATCCAGGTTCACTTCCCAGCACCCACATGAGGACTCACAACTGTCTGGAACTCCAGTTCTGCTGTGGGCACAGGCACACACGTGGTACACAACATACATATCAGCAAAACATCCATACACATGAAATAAAAATTTAAAAAGAAATCAGAAGGGATCTCAGGGGCAAATTATTGGAATTCAAGAGAAAGTCCCAAACAGGCAAGTCAAAGATCTTGACAGCTGCTAAGCTGAAGAAGGGGGAAAAGCTATATCTTAACAGTATACAAGTAAAAGGATACATCCCGAAGACCAAGTTTCTAGGAAGGAAAAGAGCTGGGTCCTAAGACAGTTCCTTATCATTTTGTTGAAGGGTGCAATGTTGCACTTCTTCCAGAGTAACTGAGTGTGGTTGCAGAAGCAGGATTCTGCCCTGTAGGGCCAACCAAGGAAGAAATGTTCCCTTCAGTTTCTTTATTTAGCCTCGTGGCCTCCTAAGAGTTGCTCTGGGCAGCCCTGCTGTGAGGATGTGTCTCAGGTGGAAGGGTGCTAACTAGCAGCATTTTCTGTCAGTTAAGTTCTTCAGTCCTTAGCTCAGGGCTGGGTGGGAACAGCCAATAGCAGCTGCTTCTGTCGGTTTAGCCTTTGACTTCTGACTTTGGGCTAGTTAAAGCCAAAGCCCATGCCATTGGGGTATCTTTAACTTTGCAGTTTGTTTCAACTTTTAGATCTGTATGAACTGCACGGAAGACCAGTCACGGTAGTTTATTCTTAATCTAGCCGGAAAGGCTAGCACTTGAAAATGAGTTAGGAGCAGCTTGGGATTTTCCACAGTAGTGCTTGATATTGGCCTCCTTTATATATTTATTTTTATATTTGTTTTTGGTTTTCACCAAAATATTATGATTGTTAATTTGTCTCAGAGGAAGCTGGCATATTGATATTCATATTTCAAACGGCACCTAAGGAAATGATAGTGATCAAGGACCCTTTATTTCCTTTCCTCATGCCTAGAATCCTCTGTCAGTATCAATATAAATTTTGAGTAGTCTTGGTTCCAGCTAGGAAATCCAAGAACAATTTAAGTATATTTTCTCTGGGGATTAAGAAGTAAGCATGAGCTGGGTGGTGGTGGCGCACGCCTTTAATCCAGCACTCAGGAGGCAGAGGCAGGCGGATCTCTGTGAGTTCAAGGCCAGCCTGGTCTACAAGAGCTAGTTCCAGCACAGGCTCCAAAACCATAGAGAAACCTTGTCTTGAAAGTAAAAAACAAAACAAAACAAACAAGAGGTAAACGTGACCATAATGATCTGCAGCCACGCCAGTCAAGCACAGATGTGCTTGTATTTGATACCCAAACATAGCCTTGATTCTTCCTTATCCTTGCTGCACCTCAGTTCTCTGTCTGTAGTGAGAGATGCCTAACAAAAGCTGTTGAAGGAAGGAAGCGGTCGAGTGCAGTGAAACCATCACAAGAGTAGTTGGTGTATATGTGGGCTGTTTTGTCTCATGTAGGGAGCGCTCAGAATGTACCAGGAATTCACTCTTTGATTTCACTCACTGAGCACTGCCTCTGTGCCAAGGACTGGCACTCATGTATGCTGTCTCCGAGCATGCCAGTCTGACAGAAATTGTGTGTATTATTAAGAAGGTATTGGGATATAGATACAATCAGAACATGTTGTATGCATGTATGAAAAATCACAAACTCATTCTATACAATTAATGATCTCGTTAGCTTGTGAAGAGTTGCTATAGACTGATAGCTATGGTGGGGTTAAGAAGGCAAGTGCAAGCTATTGTCCTGTTTTTCAGGAGACTCTTATGTGTTGTTTTTTTTTTTTGTCTTAATAGTGCTACTGTAAACAACCTTCAGGCAAAAGTAGATGCATTAGAAAAATCCAACACTAAATTAACAGAGGAGGTAAGTGTTTGGGAATCAATCATTTGACCTATAAATTTAATAATATAAATTAGTGAAACCAATCATTCCTGTTGCCTTGGACATGATTTGACTTTTCAGGTAGGAACCACTGTAGGAAACATCTTCCTGCCCTGGCTGCGTAGTCGTTCATTTTCCCGGTGGGATTAGATAGAATACAGCCTGATACTCAGGATTCAGTAAGCATTTTGGTCACTGTTGATTGGTACAACTAGACAAAGACAACCCCCTCCCCCACTCTTTTAGACAGATTTCTGTGGAACACTGATATGTGTGTTCCAAGCTGGCAAGCTCCTGAGCCCCACATCCTATCTGTTCTTGAGTATGCCTGATCAAGCAGCTTTGGCCGCTGATCCCTGCCTCTTGTAATGCTTCTTATTGTCATGTGCTCCTGACTAAGAGCACATGACCTCTAAAAAAGCCCAGATTCCCCACTGGCAAATGGGGGTGCTTTTACTTCCTCTTTCAACTCCACAACGACTCTGGAGATTAGGCAAGAATATAAATGAGAACGCTCTTAGAAAAGCCCTTAGAATAGGAAGGGGAAATTAACCTCAAGGCTGGCATCTGATTAGTAGGCTAAATCTGTAGCTTAGCCTTTGTTTAATAGAAGCAGACGTCTTCATCAGGATCCTATGTGAACTAGTCAGAATGCAAGCTCATTCGCTGTTTCTAATCGTCCTGTTAGGCACAGTGAGATAAACCTGGTTTAAAGAAATTCAGTGCATTAAAGTATGCTAATTAGTTTTTCTTTAGAACATGGATAGATAGATAGATAGATAGATAGATAGATGATAGATAGATAGATAGATAGATAGATAGATAGATAGATGATAGATAGATAATATATAGTTTGTGTCTTTTTTGAAACACAGTCTTATTTAGCTCTCTCTGACTTTAAATTTAAACCCTCCTCCTTAGCCTCCTAAGTGCTGAATTACCTATAACAGGTCTTTTGGAGAGTTTCCAATGTGATTCCCATGACAGGAAGTGAATACTTGATTAAACCTTTGTTTAGACAGTGCTTCATGATCTTCTGTTCATTTGTTTTTTGAGACAGGACCTCATCCTGTGAGCATTTTAAAAGCATTCTCACTAAATGTGTTTAGAATGTAGCCATGGAGATGCTCTTGAATTAAACAGTCTCAGCACTGGGACTTAGTAAAAAGGCAGCAGAACGGGGAAGGTGGCCGAGTGGCTGAGCACCCATATAAAAGCTGGGTGTGTCCGCACATGTTTGCAGTCCAGCCTTGGGGGATGGTCGCAGACAGATCCTGGGCATCACTGGCAAGCCATTGTAGGCCAAAACTTGAGTGTCAGGTTCAGTGAGAGGCCTTGTCTCAGACAGTAGGGGAAAGAACACTAAAGGAAGACTCCCCACGTGAACCTCTGACCTGCACGTGTATGTACACACTCACAGTGCACCCATGCACACACATCCAAAATAAAAGTATTCACAATAGAGAAGCAATATCAGGTGATTTTCATTTTTATTTTACGTACTTGAAAGATACTTCCCCTATGTTCCTCATTAGAACTTTTCTTTTCCTGAGACTGGATCTCTCTTTGTAGTTGAAGCTATGAGAATCTACTAGCCCCAGTCTCCAAAGTGCTGGGATTACAGCACGTACCGCATATCTGACTGATAAGAACAATTTTAGAGGGTGATAGACAGCTTCCTTTAGCTATAGATTTCCTAAGAATATTCAAGTCTGAAATTATTCCTTAGCAGATAATAAAATATTCAAATAAAAGAATAAAAAGTTTTTGGTTTTTTTTTTTTTTTAAATTTTGGTCAACAGCTTGCCGTTGCCAACAACAGAATTATTACCTTACAAGAAGAAATGGAACGAGTTAAAGAAGAAAGCTCCTATCTACTGGAATCCAGTCGGAAGGTAAGTCCTAAGTGGGTTCTAAGACCTCCGTGAGGGGACACTGTGCATTGTGTAAGCCACAGGGAGGTGGCCAGTTCTGGGCACTGACATATATCAAGCATCCTCTTTACCTGGACTCTGTAACCGAGAGCAGGGTACAGCTCTCCACGGCTCGCACCCTCCACTCTGCCATAGCGCATCCTTTGTTTAGAGACTTGGAAAGGCTAATTCAGGCTCTTGTTTGTGTGAGCTAATAACTTGTTCTGTGTTTAGTGGTTACAGTGTTTATAATGGAGCTGGAGAGATGGCTCCGTGGTTAAGGAAGTTATTGCTGTTTCTGAGGACCTGGGTTCAGTTCTCAGCTCCTCCATGGCAGCTCACAGCTATCTGTAGCTCCTGTTCTAGATGATCCAGTTCCCTCTTTTGCCCTCTGGGATCACCAGGCACACAGGTGCACAGACATACATATAGGCAAAACATTCATATTTTAAAATAATTTTATGTGATAATAAATATACCATTATTTTTACACCATGCTACTCCTTTAAAAGTGAGTAACCTAGTTATGTGTTGCCACTGGATAAATTAGCACGAAAATGTATTTTCTACATAGCAATACTTCCAAGGACCAAGCTTTTGGTTTTTTTGTTTGTTTGTTTTGTTTTGGGGGGGGGGGGGCGTGATTGTTGGTTTGAGACAAGCTTTCTCTTTGTAGCCCTGACTGTCCTGGATCTCATTCTGTGGACCAGGCTGGTTTCGAACTCAGAGAGTCACCTGCTTCTGTCTCCCAAGTACTGGGATTAAAAGTGTGCACCACCAACTGCCCACCCAAGGACCAAGCTTTTTAGGTAGTATAGTTGTTGCAAAAAAATTCATCACTCTGGTTTAATAAAGAGCTGACCAGCCAAGAGCTAGGCAGGACTTGCAGAAATAGAGGATGCTGGGAAGAAGCACAGAGTTGCCAGCCAGGCACAAAGGAAGCAGGAAGACAGCATGGGCAGTACATAGTAAAGGTAATAAAGCCATGAGACAGAAAATAAATTAATAGGAATGGCTTAATTTGTAAGATCTAGTTAGAAGCAAGCCTAAGCTAAGGTTGAGCATTCATAATTACTAAGAAGTTTCCGTGCAGTTATTTGGGAGCTGCCTAGTGAGACAGAAAACTGCCTATTGTGTAGATTTGCAAACCTATTTTATATCTTTCAGTTGTCTTTTTATTTTTCTTGTTGTTATCCTTTGAGACAGAGTTTCCCTGTGTGACCCAGATTGACCTGACTCTTGCCTCTGCCTCCTAGGTGCTGGGCTTAGAAGTGAGCATACCTGTGTCCAGCCTCCTTAGGGAGCATAACATGATGCTTTCAGCCCTGATAATGGCTTGGTGCCAGTACTGTTCTAAATTATGACAGAATTACATTAGGGGAGTATTCTAATTGATAGATCTATCCGCTGTGTATAGAGTTGCTTGTTTGTTTATGACTTCACTGGCATCTTTCCTTGCTACTGCTAGTGTTTCTAGAGGTATAATGGAATAAAAACAGTTTCCTATGTAGAGTATTAGTATTTGACTTTGAGGCATGGATATAGTTAAAACAACTGTAAATGCTCAGAAGAATTTTGTTAGTGGCTTCCTTCCTTTTAGCCATGATCTTTGGACAGTGACGTGTGAATTTTCTGGGAAAATAATGTAGTACCACCCACACCTCTGAACCAACTCATGTTTTGCAGTGAATCAGGGTATTGGGGTTTTGTGTTTTTTGTTTTCAAGCCATGGTCCCATTGAACCCAAGTTGGCCTAGAACTTTATATATAACTAAGGATGGCTTGAAATCCTAATCCTTCTGCCTCCACTTCCCAGTGCCAGGGTTAAAGATCTGAGCTGTTCCCAGTTTTAGGAGGAGCTAGGGGTTGAATGCAAGGCTCGTGCAGGCTGAGCAGTCACTCTGCCATCTGCACTGTAACCCAGCCCCTTTGCTTGTTTGCGTGCTTGGGTAGGTGGGTGAGTGTTTTTGTTTTGTGTGTGTGTGTGGTGTATGTATGTGTGGTGTGTGGTCTTTGTTTTTTATACAGTGTCTTAGTCTGTACTCCAGGCTGGCCTCAGACTCTGAGCAGTCTTCTTGCTAGGCTCCACGTGTTCAGACTACTGGCATTGGCAACCACACACAGCTATGGCAGTGTTTTCCAGGACTGAGGGGGCGAATCTCCACCACCAGTTTTGGTAACTCACTTTTAGGGTTTTTAATAAAGAGACAACAAATTTCCAATCCAACATAACCTTATGCTCAATGTGCATTTCTTTATTGTGTCTGCAAATTTGGTGTCGAGTCTTTAAGTCCTTAAATATGTACTCTTCTTTACCTTTTCAAGGGCCCTAAACAAGACAGAACTGCAGAAGGGCAAGCACTGAGTGAAGCAAGAAGGCACTTAAAGGAGGAGACACAATTACGATTGGTAAACAACTTTAACTTCTTTAACTTCTAGTAGCGAGAACACACAAGAAGGCTGGGCTCTCGAGAAGCTGCAAATGTCCCATCAAAGTTCCAACACTCAATAATGTGCCCCTGTTTTTACAAACCCTATGAAACAGTTTCTTGCCCTGCCCACTCTGCAGTATCTCTAAGAATGTGGAATTGAAAATGAGAGATGGTTTAATCTGTGCTTAATAAGTTACTTCAAGTTAAGAGCACATGGCAGAGGGGGTTGGAGAGATGGCTCAGCGGTTGAGAGCACTGGCTGCTCTTCCAGGTTCTGAGTTCAATTCTCAGCGACCACGTGGTGGCTCCCAAGCATCTATAGTGGGATCTGATGCCCTCGTCTGGCAGAAAGTTGTACATGCAGACAAAGGACTCATGCATAAAATGAGTAAATCTTTAAAAGAAAGAGTACATGGCAGAATTCAGGTTTTCTGCAAATAGAACCTTCTTAATGCACTTTAATAACTACCATTTACTGTCTGTATGTTTGTAAATTAGGGACTAAAATGTTTTCCATTAAAAGTATCCTAGAAATAATGTCAGCATGTGGCAGCATGATTCATTTTTACCATAACTATTTAAAAAGGGAACACATGATCCAGAACTTGAAAGTTGTCATATGCTCGTATCACATTAACGATATGAAACTAGGTAAGACCAGTCCAAGGTGTGCCCTGAGCACAGCCTAAATGTGGAAGAAAACTCCAGTCTGTATCTTTGTTCTGCTAAAGATGCTGCCATGACTATAGTAGAAACCAAAGAGTCACATAGTAGTGATGAAATTTCACTTGACCTTACTGACCATCCCCAGTAACTGAACTGTTACTACAGGTATCTCAGCTCTATCAAGAACATCCCAGTACAATGTTCTTCTTCTTAATCCTAATCGTTGTTATTATTATTTTGTTTTATTCTGAGACTGGGTTTCTCTGTGTAGCCTTGGTTGTCCTGGAACTCACTTTGTAGACCAGACTGGCCTCTAGCCCGTATATCCACCTGCCTCTGCCTCCCAATTGCTGAATTAAACATGTGTGGATTAAACTGCCACCCAGCTCCTAATAGTTACTATTAGTGTCTTATTAATTATTATTAGTCATTAATGTCTCTTAAATACCTTCTGCCAAAATGCTCAGCACTAAAGGTATCCATCTACCTTTTCTTGTGAAACCTTACGGCATTTATATAATGGGGGCAAGAGTGTAAGCAGTTCATCTGCTTTGCGGCAGGACGTGGAGAAGGAACTGGAGCTGCAGATCAGCATGAGGCAGGAGATGGAGCTGGCAATGAAGATGCTGGAGAAAGATGTCTGTGAGAAGCAGGATGCCCTGGTGTCTCTGCGGCAGCAACTGGATGATCTCCGGGCTCTCAAGCATGAGCTTGCCTTCAAGCTGCAGGTAGGGAAAGAAAAGGAGTAGACTCCCTGGCTCTCTCTCTCTCTCTCTCTCTCTCTCTCTCTCTCTCTCTCTCACACACACACACACACACACACACACACACACACACACACACACACTCACCCGTGCTGGCTAGTTTTAGGTCAATTTGACACAAGCTAGTGTCATTCTGGAAGAGGGAACCTCAATTGAGAAAATGCCCTCACCAGATTGGCCTGCGGGTAAACCCGTGGTACATTTTCTTGATTGATGATTGATGTGGGAGGGTCCAGATGTCCAGATCACTGTGGGTGGTGCCACCCTGGTCTAGGCTTTAAGAAAGCAGGCTAAGGAAACCAGGAGGAACAAGCCGATAAACAGCCTCCTCCATGGCCTGTGCTTCAGTTCCTGCCTCCAGGTTCCTGCCCTGACTTCTCTTGATGATGGACTGAGATCTGCAAGGTGAAATAAACCCTTTTTAACCCCAACTTGCTCTTGGCCGTGGTGTTTATCACAGTAATAGCAATAGACAGCATCAAAATATGGGTTTCTGCTAGGCAGTAGTGGTGCACATCTTTAATCCCAGCCCTTGGGAGGCAGAAGCAGGTGGATCTCTGTGAGTTTGAGGCCAACCTGGGCTACAGAGCTAGTTTCAGAACTAGCTAAACAGAAACCCTGTCTCGAAAAACAAAAAAAAGGAAAAAAAAAACACAACAACAACAAAAAGAAAACCTGCGGGTTTCTCTTTCTTCGAAGATTTATTTTTCTTTTATGTCTGTGTGGTCTGTGTACTCACGTCCTCAGCGTATCAGAGTGTTACATCACCTAGAACAGGGACTGTCAGGGTTTATGAGCTGCTAACCTGGGTGCTGGGAGCCAGATTCAGGTCTCTGCAGGAGCGGTGTGTGCTCTTGTTCACTGAGCCATATCTGTAGCTCAAAATTGGGGTTTCTTTTCTTTTCTTTTTCTTTAAATGTTCATTTTTATTTTATGTATATGGTTGTTCTGCCTGCATATATGTCTGCATGCACCATGTGATGCCTGCCTGCTGCTCACAGAGATCAGAAGAAGGTGTCCGATCCCTCTGGAACTGGAGTTACAGGTGGTTGTGAGCCACTCACTATATGGGTGCTGAGAATTGAACCCTGGTCCTCTACAAGAGCAGCGAGTCCTCTTAACTCTCGAGACACCTCTCCAGCCTGAAATAGGGGTTTCTTAATGAGATTTTTGTGCACATATTTAACATTGAACACCATTCATATTCATCCTCAAGTCCCTTCCTTGTCTCACTCCCTCTTTTTACTGTTCCTTTCCTTTATATATTAAGCAAATAATGTGTATTTAAATCTAGGTTCCACGCGAGAGGACATGTGATATCTGTCTTTTCTTCCCGTTACCCTCTGTCCTCTTGTCCCCACTTCCGCCATGGACTCTCCCTCTCCCCTCCTAGTTCTCCTTTTACCTTTATGTTGTACTTTCCCTTCATATCATATTTAGATATATGTTTAATTTATTTAATATCAATATTTGTGAGTGTATGGGCAACACAAATTAGATTTAGTGTATATTTTTCTTTTGGGGGGAAGGCAGAAGGGTGGAAAGGTGGAACCTGAGAAGAAAGGGAAGTGACTGATTGGGGTGCACTGTATGAAATTCCCAATAATCAGTGAAAATATTATGTTGGAAAAAAGTTACAAAGATTAGAATAATAATAATATAAATATTTGTATCCTATAATTTCTGCTCCACAGCTTAGCATGTCAGCTGAATTGTAAATTGCATTAGATCTCTAATGGACAGATAAATTAATGAGCCTTCTGATATTGTAGTAAACTTCATTTAATAATACTTATTTTAGAAAAATGCTCCTTGACTTCCTTTTTCTACTTAGAAATTAATGATATACTAATGAAGAACAGTTCCATTTATTTCCTATAAATCTTTATAATTCTTTTTTACCCAGAGTTCAGACCTAGGAGTAAAACAGAAAAGTGAATTAAACAGTCGCTTAGAAGAGAAGACTAATCAGATGGCTGCCACCATTAAACAGCTGGAGCAAAGGTAAAAGTGCTGTTTCTGTATTGGAAGTACTGAGAGTATGTTCAGCGAATAGAAAATAGAAGAAGTTTTTGCAACCTAAGTAAGATATGCTGGTTAAATTTTATCTGTGTGTTTCATGACATTCCAAAATATTGTTAAGAGTGGTCTGTCTAACGGGCAGACTAACATGGATTGACTCTCACATCCCCACAGCTCTAGAGAGAACTACAGTTGCCTATAGCTGGGCATCCAATACCAAGTGTTCAGTGCTAAAGTCATGCTCATACAAGCAACACAAAATGGACTCAGCGGGTTGTAGGGGTGTGTGTGTGTGTGTGTGTGTGTGTGTGTGTGTGTGTGTAATAAGAAAAGGCCATGAGTTTGAGAGAGAGTAAGAGGGACACAGGAAAGACTGGAGGGAGGAAAGCAACAAATTATGTAATTATATTTTAAGTTTTAAGGGTTTTTTTTAATGGTCTTATATAGCGAGTTCCAGGCCAGGTTGGGTTGAAGTGTGTGACCCTATCTAACTGAACAGTGTTTGTAATTGTGTAGTTTGTGTGTCACTGAAGTCTTTAGACGTCTTCACGTTAGGTGAGGTAGGGATTCTGAAAGGCAGATGTCCTCCAAGTATTGACCGTGGCTCTCTCCCATCTTGAACTTTTTTCTCTATTCTCTCTCATCTCCCCCTTTTTCTCCGGAGTCGTTGTGTGGCTTTTGCTGATGCCTCCGCTGTGTCTCTCTCACCTCCACCTGTCTGTTGGGAGTTCCCTCTTCTACTCCGTCCTGCCCACCAGTGCTTGTCTTCTTCCTGTGAGATCCTCTTTCTCCTTTTGTCTGACGTCACCCCCTCCCCCTGTACCTCTGTAGCAACAGAGAAATATCTGAGACTTCACAGTTCAGTGCACTGTAGCTCCCGAGATCATCTGCCATTCCTACCGCCAGTCCCTGCTCACCACCCTTGTTATGCTTGAGCAAACCCGAGCCATGTAGGCCATGCTTTCTGCTGTCTCATCCCTGTTGTTCTGATAGTTCCACCAGTTATGCATGGTCCCTTCCCACTCCCCTCTTCAAATCCATTTTTTACATGAAGCTTCAAATGCCACCTCCTGATATTGGCTTCCTCTGATACCTCTTTCCAGCTAGGATTGGCGCTTTGTTCCACCGATCCCATCCTGCCTGGCATCTCTCACTGTGCACCTCACCTTGTAGTCTGCATCAGTCTCTGGTCTTCTCAGAGTGTGAGCTCTTTGCAGTTAGTTAACTAATCGTTCCAGTCCTGTCACAGGATCTCTCACAGTTCTTGAATGTACATGGCATAAGTTGATGTATGAATGAATGGATGAATGGGATGGGTGACTTCCTTCAGGTGAGTCTTCACCAGGGAGGAGAGTCCTGAACAGTGGAGCATGTTAGTGTTAACAGTAAAGCTAACTGCAGACTTACAAATGAGGCCGAAACTTTGGCATGGTTGGTACTGCTATGAATGATAGATGGAAATGACTCCATTTCTATAGCAGATTACCCAAGTGCTTGCTCATCATCACTGATAATTTATGATTTAATAAACTAATGTTCATGTTCATAAGTTGTACTTTTGTGATGTTTGAAACTATTTCTCGGATTTTGACTTGGCAGTTAAGGCCAACAGAACTAAAATAATGATGACTCATCTGACTGATTTTCTTGCTGTCTTTGTTTCCTGTTTATCCATTTTCTCATTCCCCTTCCAACTCATTTTTTATTTTATTAAGTGAAAAAGATTTGGTGAAACAGGCAAAGACCTTAAATAGTGCCGCAAATAAACTGATCCCAAAACATCACTAGACACTTCATAGATGGTCGCCTCTCAAGTCTGATGTTACAAAATAATTATAAGAGGAAGAAGTCGGAAATTCCTACATTTAAGCTCTGATTCTCTATTTAAAAAGTCACCAAAAGTTGACCTTGAATTTGTTGGATTTAAAAAAAATAGTTGGATATATAGGTTGGGTTTTGTTGTTGTTGCTGCTGCTGTTATTTTCTCCCCCAGAGTTAGAAATTTTGGTATGGGTTCCTCATTAAATACCAAATAAACTTTGAGAAATATTTCTGAGTTGAACAATAAATCAAAAGACCATTTTCAGGAAGCCTGGGGAACGGAAGCATTGTACATGTGTCCTTGATAGTGATCGGACTCTGTAGGTGGCCCATGTCCACATCAGTGAGCCTGTTCTCTGCCGTGTAATGCGGGCAGGTGTCACCTGGGCACCTTGGGCCTAAAGTAGCTCTGTCTCTTAGACCGTGACTCCTCTTCTCTTGCCTTGTGTAGGTTTAATCCCCAGCCCAAGAAAAGTACTTAGTATTTCATTACACTTCTATTCTCAGTAACCAAGACTGCTTGCAGTTTATTTTTCCCTTAGTGATTTTGAACAAAAAAACAGCATCCTTGCATTTCTTTAAAGTACTTAGAAGCAAAGTAGTAATTAGGTAGCTCTTAATGTCATAGTGCGAAAGCTGGGAAACCCCTCTTGACACGCGTCACCTCTACCTCTGCCCTTCTCTGTCATCCTCCGTACTACTTAGGTAGCTCACAGAGAACACTTTAATACAAATACGATTTTCAAATCTACCCTGCTTTCTTCCTCTTGGGATAGAGAGGCCACAGTGTAGTCACGACTTCCGACCTGCCGTCCTTGCTGGAACACTGTCCTAAGATCTATCACTTTTTTTGTGATAGATATTTGCTAAAGGTTCTAGTTACAAAAAAAAATCAAATGAGAAATAAATAATGCACTGGCATTGGTTAATATCAAAACAAAAAATCCTCAGTAGATAGCCACAGCAATACTAGCAGGGCTTTTTTCCTAAGTGACTGCACAGCTAACCCTTTCTAGGCTCTACATTGTAAATAATCCTATAAATACTTGGATTTAGAAAAAACTATTTTTGATTTGGGGAGGCAGGCTTTTCTATACATGAGCCTTTACTCCATCCAGCGGGTTTGGCACAGTGCCTGGGGTTTTGTTCCATGTTTTCTGTCCTTCCTTCTGGCATGCTATGTAGCATTGCCCCTGCTAAGAGAGAGGCAAAGATAATTCCTTTGCTTCAATTTTTTTTACCTTCTTGGCAAACCATAATTAAGAGTGCAACCGAGTGTGTGTGCTTTTGTAGGTCCTCAAAGGGCCTGTGTTAGAGCCAACTTAATGGAGGATCCTTAAACTCATTTTAATTCTTACAATTTTGCACCTCTATAAACCTCCTATTGCGTTCTGCTGCTCATCAACCTTTTATGCTGATGAGTTGCTTTTTACATACACATTGAAAGACAATAATCAAACCAATAAAGACTACATATAGCATGCCTATAAATTCTATTACAGAAAGCCTCAAATATTCCACCATATAAAAATGACCCTTTATAGGTGCAAAGACATTTAGAAGAAATTTAATAAGAATTTTATAAGACATTTAGAAGAAAGCATCCATAAGAAGCTTCCAGAGAATATGGTCAGGAGTCTTAGGAACCCCAATGCTGGAGAATATGGTCAGGAGTCTTAGGAACCCCAATGCTGAGTGTTTTACTGCTTGGTCACATACCCCGTGATAGAAGTGGAAAGGGCAGACACAGCCAGACTTTAAGAGAGGCTTGTCCTTGTGGAATCATGAGAAGCTTGGGTAAGGCTTGCTAGTGATTGCCTTCCAGCTTTCTGTGGTCAGGGAAGAGTCAGGAAATCGTGATAACCCCACATGAGAAGGCAGCTCCGCCTGCACCTTCAGCTGTGTGTGGAAGGCAGAAGGATAATGTCCCAGCCTGTTAGGAAAGAAAGACAGTGGCTTCAACATAATTGACTGTGTACTTGAGGGTGGCTCTGGATATGGATTTCCAAAAAGTGATGTCTTCTTGTTGATCACCTAATGGCTGTAAACTGTAGTACTAGAATAAAAAAAAATAGAAAATCAGCTTTCCCTCTGCCTGGTTCACCTTCATCTTGCTTTTCTTTAGAATTTGTTTCTTCTCCATCTTTTTCCCCATCATAATTTCTTCCTGTGTCCTGCATTTTTTTTCTCCCTCTTTCTCCCCATACTTTCTCCCTTGGGTTGTTTTATTTTGTGTTTGTGAACTTGGTCTTCCTCCCCACCATGGCTTTTGTTTTTATCACAAGTTCATATGGCTCACATTCAGATTGCGCCAGGCTGAGCGAGGCCGCCAATCTGCCGAGTTGGACAACCGGCTCTTCAAACAGGATTTCGGAGAGAAGATCAACAGTCTACAGCTGGAAGTGGAGGCACTCACCAGGCAGCGGTGAACAGGGGCAGCTTGACCAGCAGGGTGGTGGTGGGTACTGCACAGGAGGGTGGTGGTGGGTACTGCACAGCAGGGTGGTGGTGGGTACTGCACAGGAGGGTGGTGGTGGGTACTGCACAGGAGGGTGGTGGTGGGTACTGCACAGCAGGGTGGTGGTGGGTACTGCACAGGAGGGAGGCTCGGCAGCAAAGAGGAAGTCGGGTCTTGAGCCGCCTAGGCTTGATCTTTCCAGTGTCCTTTGCAAACAGTGGGAACTCAGAAAGTGTCACATGACTGGTTAGTTCCAAAATCCACTCAACATTTTTTTTATCAAATAGTTTTGAACTGACTGCTGAACATGGTGGCGCAGGCCTGAAATCGCAGCCGAGACAAGAGTCCAAAGCCAAGTTGAGCTGCACATAGTGACACTCTTGTCTTCAAAAACTAAAATAAAAAGAGAATTTGAGACCAAATTCCCAAATATATAGTAATTGATATCTAATCTGATTTTAGTGATAACAGCTAACATCTTCTGAATTTCTACAGTGTCTTGTATATGTTTCACAACACTTCTTATTGCCCCTACTTTGAGATGGAGCGACAGCTTAGAGGGATTAGTGTGTCCCAGTTCACACTAGTAAGCTAGTAAGTGGTGGTTACAGTATCCCTTTAAAAACCTGTTTCTCTGACTAAATCCTAAGTACTCTCTCATGCCAACTGTCATGTTGGATGCACTTTGGTGCTGAAGCCACTGACTGCAAATGCGGGAGTCTGGTGGCTGAAGAACACAAAGCTACCAGGGGTGCTTTGGGGATGGGTGTGTGGGAGCTAAGCATAGACCTATAGAGACCAGCCAGACATCTCCCACTCAGCTGTCGTATAAGTACATTGGCATCCAGATAACTGCAGCTCTTCATTAAGAATTAGTGTGAAATAATTGACCTGCTAAACTGGGCACTCCTAACTGGCACTCTGAATTCAGAGAGTGAACATGTGAGCATTCCTAGCTTCACTGTGTCCTGCTGTTTTCACAGCTCGGTTGTCCATGTATTCCTGGTAACTTTATTAGGCGTTAAAACTTAATTGCTGGACTTTAAGGGAAAACTCTGGTATTCTTTAGACTATATGGATGTAGAAATCAGAATTTTCATCCTTTCTTCTCTCACCTGACCAGGACTCAGCTGGAGTTAGAACTGAAGCAAGAAAAGGAGAAGAGGTCACAAAACAGGGGCACCCCAGGAAAGGGGACCCAGAAGCCAGAGCCCCACCCAGTGAGTGTGCTCTTTATTCCGGTGCTCATTCCACCTACACGTTATGGCCTAGCCTCATGGGTCCCGCAGGTCTGTCACTGCCCACACGCTACGCTTAGTTCCTCAGGTTCACAGCAGGCAGACATGCTTAGTTCTTGTGGGCTACAGAATGTAGACATGCTTAGTTCCTGTGGGCCACAGTGTGCAGACAGCAAAGTGAGCTTTTCAGAATGGAGGAAACTGTGATCCTGAACTGACCTCTAAGATGATCTTAGATCTAAGATGGACTTGCTCTGCTGGAAAAGAAAATGACTCTTTGAATTGTTTAGTAAAACTATTCTGGTATCATTGTAAATGTGTTGACAGAAGTTTCTGTCCTGCCTGGTCCTGCAACTGTTCATCCCAAAGAAACACATAAAGACCCACATTAAGTATAAACTCATTGGCCTATTAGTTCAAGCTTCTTATTAATTAACTCTTAAATTAATCCATAATTCTTGTCTGTATTAGCCACATGGCTTGGTACCTTTTATTAGTGAGGCATTCTTATTTTACATCCTCTGCATCTGGGTGACGACTGCAGACTGAGCCTTTCCTCTTCCTAGAATTCTCCTATTATTCCTGTTGCCCCACCTATACTTCCTGCTTGGCTTCTGGCCAATCAGCATTTTATTAAACTAATATAAGTGACAGATCCTTACAGGGTACAAGACGATTGTCCCACAGCACTTCCCCTTTTTTTATTTCTTCTCAAAACAAGAATTCTGTATCTGATCTCCTTTGTTTAGCTTTTTTCCTGACCATTATCCATGACAACTTGTAACCAACACTCTAAACAAAGACAGACATCCATAATCCATGTTCTGGGAATGTGGGTGTAGTTTTCTAGGCTACTTCTTGCTGATTGGCGGTACTGATATTCTTATGGGGAACCTAAAGAAAATTCAAGAGTATGGTCAAATCCTGACTGGAATATTCTGTGAGGCTTGGTCATCTCAGCCAGCAGTCTTGAGGCTGTTCTCGATGTAGAACTCAGAGGAAGCCCCAACAGAGGTCCTCTGAAATGTTGGATCATCTGGGTCATCCACTTCTATCGGAGACTTTTCAGGGGGTCTTCCTTGATCAGACCTCATTTTTCTTAACCCAAAATGAATCCACAGCCTCTCATTTCCTGTGGAAACAAAAGCAAAACCTCTTCTCCAAAGTAACATATTTTTTGACTTAAATTTTGAAGTCAAGGCATTTCCAAAATATATTGGTTAGGTTAATCCAGCAGCATTTATAATCAAATGTCTTTTAGCAGCTGTTGCTCCTTTCTCGGCCGTCAAACAATTCAAAGACAACACAATAGCATACAGTATCCAGATTCTCTGTGTATTTTCCATCTTTATGTGGCTTTATTTTAAACTCTATTTCTTTTATTTTTCTTTTTAATTTTTGTTTGTTTTTTTTTTTTGAGACAGGATTTCTCTGTGTATCTTTGGGTTTCCTAGAACTCACTCTGTAGACCAGGTTGTTCTTGAACTCACAGAGATCTGCCTGCCTCTGTCTCCCAAGTCTTGGGATTAAAGGTGTGTGCCCATGTTAGGCACCAATTGTTTTTGCTTTTTGTTTTTCAAGACAGGGTTTCTCTGTATAGTAGTCCTGGCTGTCCTGGAACTAGCTCTTGTAGACCAGGCTGGCCTCGAACTCAGAGATCTGCCTGCCTCTGCCTCCTGAGTGCTGGGATTAAAGGCGCACCACCACTTCCTGGCAGCACCAGTTTTTGACAGAAGTTTTCATCCTGCCCAGTTCCACAGTCATCCAATCCCAAAGAAACACACAGAGGCTTACATTAATTATAAATTGGTTGGCCTATTAGCTCAGGCTTCTTATTAATTAACTCATATATCTTACGTTAACCCATAATTCTTGTCTGTGTTAGCCACGTGGCTTGGTACCTTTTATTAGTGAGGCATTCTCATCTTATGTCCTCTGCATCTGGGTGACAACTGCAGTCTGAGTCTTTCCTCTTCCCAGAATTTTCCTGTTCTGGTTGACCCGCCTATACTTCCTGCCTGGCTACTGGCCAATCAGCATTTTATTAAACTAATACAAGTGACAGATCTTTACAGGGTATAAGACCATTGTCCCACAGCATAAATGTGTGTTTCTTGGAGTCCTAATTAATACTGTTTAATATGGTATTAAACAGTAATAATGTTAATATGGTTCCTTCTAACACCCAGTTTCCCTTCAACAGAATTTCCTCAGCTGTGGGTTTGCTTCTTGGGGCCCTCTGTGTCATGTGGATTTCAGTGGGAATATACACAAGGAGCTTCTTTTAGAAGGAGAAGAAAGTAGAATTACAGAATAACATCATGTAGCATGGTCACTAGCACCTGCAGGGGTGAGGAGCCACAAGATCATCTCTGGGACCAGGAACAGGGCCAGCCTCTGGAAATGATGAAACTTAAAAGGCATGAGACATTTCTATTCTATTCAGAGGAGCAAGCACCTTTGTGTGTATTAGCTCATACAGCATAGGGCATGCGGTATAATTTCTAGAGAACTAATTGCTAATTTGCTGCAGAGTCCAAAGGAATGGTAACTAGAACTGTGTTATCTAGTACACACTGCTATTTGCAATGTGCAGAGAAGCACCATGCAGTGTGTTCTTTACTACTTTGAGTGCAGGTAAATCTGAAGGCCTGAGGAGGTCTACCTATCTTGCTTTACTTTCCCAAGAAGACTATAAGTTTTTGCCTTGAATTGATTGCTGTGAAGAGAGCTTCTTGGAAGGTAAATGTTGCATTGACCTCTCTTGCCTGATGCTTTGGTGGTCTAAGAACTTAGTCTGCTTTTGGAAGCAGATGGACTGCAGTTCAGAGCACATATTCGTATTTATAGATATAGATATCTACCACTGCCTCCTCTGATATATATACATATATATAGATATAGAGAAATACCTCACAGAAGTTGATCTAGAGACTACCCAGGCTGACAAGGCCCTTCAGAGCAGAAAACTCACCTGTGTATAGGTTAGAGTCACACGTCCAATGGTTAGACGGTGCTGCTGGGTTTGGCCTGTTTTTCAGAGAAAAGTCAGGAAAGAAGATACTTTTCACAAGTACCAGCTTACCTTGAACCCATTAAAGAGGCCATATTTTTTAGATTGTATTTGAATTCCAGGAAACAAAATACTCTCTAAATTCTATCAGAATGTTTTAATAACTTTTGGAGTAGAGTATGAGGAAGCTGGTCTGAAAGTTAAGTCCTTTCTATAAGTAAGTACAGAAGGAAGGAAAGGGAGAGAGAGAGGGAGGGGAGGGAGGAAGAGAGGGAGAACGAGCTACTCTTTGTTACCCAAGCTGAGAAGGTACAGAAGCGTCGGGTACCATCACTATTTAGGGTCCTGAACAATGCTGTTTCCTTTTGGCAGGATGGGAAGCGCAGACTTCAAGAGGAAAATGTTAAACAGAAAAAGCCACTGGAAGAAAGCCACAGGTGTTTATAATGCATATTAAGCTATAAAGTCATATTGTGTTGGTGGGAAGGGGGGCTCCTAATAGAAGGATACTGACACGGAGTTGTGACGTAGAAAGACAGTTAAAGGGAAAGCTAGTAGATAATAAACCAAATAACATATTAGCCAAGTCACCTAACCAGCCTGTCCCCTGACTGTTCCTCAACTTATCATTTAAAAAGATTATTTCTCAACTGAGTATAGTTCCTCACACCAGTAGTCCAAACCCTTGGGAGGGTAAATCAGGATGTGAATTCAGTGCCAACGTGGTTTATACTGTGCTACCCTGTTCAAAAAGAAAAAAATTTATATATATATATATCCCTGATCATTACCAAATCAAAATCTCAGGAGAATGAAGCACCAGTAGTTCTTAGATTTGTGAGTGTTAGTATTGTTTCCACTCCCCTGCCAAACTTAAGATAAACATTCTCATTCTCTTCTCATTCCCTTATGTCAGTGTTTTGATTGTTTTTATTTTTTTTAATTTGTTTGTCTGAGACAGGGTTTCCCTTTGTAGCCATGGCTGTTTGGGAACTCACTCTGTAGACCAGGCTGACCTCAACTCAATCCACCTGCCTCTGCCTCCTGAGCGCTGGGATTAAAGGTGTGCTCCACCACTCCCAGCTCCTGTCTGTTGTTTTTAATTGCTTTATCTCTGGGACACTGTGGCAAATTCTAGGACCTATTTCAGCCAGAACAACCACAGGACACAGGACAGTTAACGGGGCGTTCGGAGGCTTGTTCAGCATAGGTGTGTGTCTGTCCTCTGCTTCTCAACTGAGGAACACCAGAACCGTTGTGGCTGTGTTGCATTTTACTGAACATGAGTGGGCTCTTTGCTACGCTGCTGAAGGACGAGTTCAGCCTGTGTGATACGGGTTTTTATACGCGGTCTCAGGACAGTCTGAGTCACGTGACGAGTTTCCTAAAGCTTCCAATGTAAGAGTATTTGAGGAAGGAAGACAAATATATGGCATATGATAATGGGTAGATTCCCATAATATCAGATATAAAACTTTAAAAAATATATGGTTAATGAGCCATTGGAATTTTACATGATATAAGCCAAATGCTATTTTCTAGGTAGTCAAAAGGAAAGATAAAATAAACTCCATATATGTTTGTAAATCAGATCTGTGATGTATATCAGGGGTCAGATAGTCTAGTAAAACATTTAACCAAATTGTCCAGAATCCTGGAGGTCAAGATTAATAATTACATTGTTTAGAGCTGTATAAAGGGAGGGCAGCATTGCTTGTTTAATGAGTATTGTCCTGAGCATTTCTTTAGGCTGTATAGTGGAAATACAGTAAGTTATATTTGACATTTGTTACCCTCTTTATTTCCCCACTATAGGCTGCTGACTCACTCTGCAGACGAATGGGTAAGACTCCCCTTTTAAAACATCTTGCACACGATTACAAAGTCTGTGTGCCGTGGCTAGCCAGGAAACAAGATAACATGGGAGGATGACAGGCGGACACAGTCCTCGGTGTAGCATTTTCAAACAATCTTTTTTTTAATTTATTTATTTACGGTTGTTTTTTCGAGACAAGGTTTCTCTATGTAGCCTTGGCTGTCCTGGAACTAGCTCTGTAGTCCAGGGTGGCCCTAAACTCAAAAGAGATCCACCTGCATCTACCTCTGCCTCCCGAGTGCTGGGATCAAAGGCGTGCACCGCCACTGCCTGGCTATCTCCTTAATAATCTAATGTGTTAGAAACAGATGCACTTGATGTGTTGGAAAACAAAATTGCAAAGTGTAACCAGTTTGTAAATGGGAATCATGTGACGGGAATCAGTGGTAGAGTTCGGAGCTTTGGACATTTGGCCAGCAGCAATTCTTATTTCCTACATGATGTCAGCTCTGAGGAACCAGCACCTAAGAACGCTCACTGCTCCTCTCAGTTTCCCTTACTTAAAATGGAGAGGAAAAAGATTCTTTTTGGTTACTAGTAAAAAAGTTTTTGTTGTATTTTATTTCAGAATGTATTGATATCCTGCCTATATGCATTTCTGTGTGCCATGTCCATGCCTGGCACCCACGGAGGCTAGAAGAGGGTGTCGGATCCCCTAGAACTGGAGTTAGGGACAGTTGTGAGCTGCCGTGTGAGTGCTAGGACTCGAACCGAGTTTCTCCAGAAAAGCAGCCAGTGTTCTTAACTGCTGAGCATTCTCTCCATCCCCCCCCCTTTTTTTTTATCACTTTTGAACATTTTAAAAATTTCTTTCTTTTAATCGATTCTCTCATATGTTACATCCCAACAGCACTTCCCCCTCCCATCTACCCCTCCTCTGCTTCCCTTCAGAACAGGGCAGGCCTCCACCTCCCAGGGATATCTCAACCAAACTTAGAATATCAAGTTGCAATAACACTGGGCACCTCCCCTTACATTAAGGCTGGACAGGGCATCCCAGTAGGAGAAAAGGGGTCCCAAAAGCAGGCAAAAGAGTCAGAGACAACCCCTCACCCTACTCCCACTGTTAGGAGTCCCACAAGAAGACCAAACTACACAACTGTAACATATATGCAGAGGTCATAGGTCAGACCTGTATGTTCCCTGATTATTGGTTCAGTCTCTGTGAGCCCCTATGAGCCCTGATTAATTGATTTTGTGAGCTTTCTTGTTGTGTTCTTGACCCCTCTGACTCCTACAATACTTCCCCCTTTTCAGCTGGATTCCTCAAGCTCTGCCTAATATTTGGCTGTGGGTCTCTGCATCCGCTCCCATAGTTGCTGGATGAAGCTTCTCTGACTATAATGCTAGGCTCCTGTCTACGAGCATAGCAGCGTCTCATTAGGAGTCGTTTCATTGGGCTTTGTTTGGTTCTATCCTAGGTCCCTGGGCTGTCCATCCTCTGGGTCCTGGGCATTCCAGGCAGTGTCAGGTGGGCTCCCACTTGTGGCATGGTCTCAGACAGACCAGTCATTGGTGACCACTCCCACAGTTTCTGTGACACCTCTACTCCAGCACATCTTGCAGGCAGGACAAATTGTAGGTTGAAGGTTTTGTGGCTGGATTGGAATTCCAACTGGAAGTCTTGCCTGGTTACAGGAGATGGTGGTTTAGGCAATTATAAAACAAAAAATTGAAAATACAATCCGGCAACCCCATGAGATAGACATGTACTGCTACTATGCCTGGGGCAACTAATCACCTTACAAGACTTAAAATGAAGCCAATGTTTTCATGCTCAGTGAGCAATGGAAGAGTAATGAGGCCGTGAATGCTTGAGTTTTCCTGTTAGAAACAGAATTCTGAGCTAAGATGATAGAACCCTTGAGACTGTGTAATTTGTGTCTTCATTATCAATGTGTAGTCTGGCTTTGGAAGCTAAAAATGTTATGACAGTCTCATGTTCTTGTGCTCAGGAATTAACTGGCTTACTGTGTCTTAGGGTCAGCCCGAGCTCTCTGGAGAGCCCCAGCTATGCCAGCTGTGCCAGCACGAGGACAGCCTGACGGAGGTGAGCTTCTCACAGACGTGCTCTTCCGGCTCCTTGCCAAGAGCAAGCTGCACTTTGCTTTGTGGAACACAGAATGCCTCTCATGATGCCGGGAGGAAGCCAGAAAGCCAAGGCGAGGAACTTACTCTTTAACAGAAATACAAATAAGAACATACATAATTTGAAACAAATAAGGAAGTACTAATTTATAAAGTACACTATTTGGTGAGCACCCAGTTTTGTTGTTACTTTTTATTATAACTGGGTGAGAGAGAAGGGGTGGGGAGGGAGGGACATTACTCATGGTGTCCATGCAGAGGTCAGAGGACAACTTTGAAGGGTCTGTTTCCTTCTCCAACCATGGGTTCTAGGTTCTCAGTCTTTCATATTAAGCCCTTTTACCTGAATCTCACTGGGACCTTGTGTGGGTCATGAGGCCCGGTCTCCTGTGTAGTTCAGATGGCCTAGGACTGGCTGTGATGTGTGGACCAACCATCACCAAACCGTACTCCCTGGCCTATGTAACATCAAGAGCTGAAGTTGTGGTGTATACCTGCAACTAAGTCTGTGTTTCATTTTGCTTTCTGTTGATGGAATCCAGAGTGCCCTCCCTCCCCCCTCCCCCCCCCCCGCCCCGTGTACCCCAGGCAAGTGCTCTACACTGAGCCACATCCAACTCCACACTACACAGCACATTATCCCAGCTCCATGGCTGGAGACTGCTAACACAGATTCTGTGCTCCCACGCCCTAGTCTTTGGCTCATGTTCCTCTCAGGCTGTTGCGTGCTCAGAAGAGCAGAGGCGCTCTCCCCACCAAGCCGCTTTCCATGTGCTTTTGCCAGTTTGCCACCAGAGAGTAGGTAAAGTCTAGATCGGAAAGACCCAACATCCTCAGTGGTTGGGCCTGGGACTAGCAAATCCCTCAGCATCAATATGGTGCCCAGAGAAGCTCGAGAGGTCTTATGTTCAAAGGGATGTTACATATAAGTGCTTGAAGAATTTTAAGAAATGTGCCCAAATTCTGGATTACATCATGTTGGATCTTAACAAAATTACAGTGTGGTATAGCCATAGATTAGCAGAACCATTGCTATATGGTTGGAAATTCATAAATATTACAAAACAGAAGTAACTGCTAACTTAATTCAGTCTTTCACCTCCTATGTCCCGCTAACAAACTTTCAATAAAAATGACAAGCTTATGCCAACAAGCTGAAGCAGGAGGGTACCAAGTTCAAGCTTAAATCCTTGTCTTAAAAAAAAAAAAACAGCCAGGTACGCCTGTTCAGGTAGTGTACGCCTTTCATTCCAGCACTCCTAGAGGCAGGCTGGTCTCTGTTAGTTCAAGGCCAGCAAAGGCTACACAGGGAGACCCTGCCTCAAAAACAAAAGGAACCCCCACCTTATTCCATGCACTCTTCAGATGAAGGTGTCTCTGGAGCGGAAGCACTGTCTGTGTGACCCCGTTGCAGCAGCCCTGGTGGCACTGTTGTGGCAACACATCGTTTGGCTACCAAAGGGTCAGAATGATGGAGACTAGCATCCTTAGAAACAAGATGCAGGTAGCAGAATAGGGGCATCGGAGAGAAGCATTAAGCTTACCAGTGCTCTGGGAACTTTGAGGTGCTATTAGCACACTTTAACTTCTCCAAACCATTTCAGGGTGCTTAGACACTGGCTAGAACCTAGCCTACCCAACAGGGACTGTGGGGGTCAAAAGTATGAAGTGTGCTCCAGAGACTGAATATACTGTTGTCTCTCTTGATTCTGTGTATCCATGCTAAATGATTAGGTCTAATAGCTGACTTCATGTTCCTTAGGAACATGTCTGGTCAGGGCTGTTTGGCACACAGCGGCCACGCTGTACTTTATTATGCACTGAGCAATGACGCATTTGACCCTTTCTACCCCACCCCCAATCTTACAGAGCATGTGTACGAACTGCAGAGGAACCTTCTGTAATGCCTGCATGGCAGACCAACTGCCTCTTCCTTCAAGCATCAAGCCAGAACGAGTGTGTAGTCCCTGTCACAAGCAGCTGATGAAGCAGTATTCCACCAGCTCATCCTAAGACTGGAGACCAAGACCCAGGCCAGAGTGTTAACACTGGGCCTCTCCCTCCACGTGTTAGATGCAACATGTCCTGGAACCAGTCCTCAGAACCAACCTTAGTTGGTAGTGAAGATAGAAGTAAACCAGGTCCATGGGGCAAGGCAGCAGCTGGAGGTGCTCATCTTCTCTAATGAGTGTATAAATAAAAGTTGCTGAGCCTTTCTCAACACCTAAAGAAGCCCACTTTGGAGGGTGTAGAGGCACAGTCTTTGGGCTTTTATATATATATATATATATATACATATATATATGTATATATATAGCTGACTAGAAAAGCACTGCCTAGCAAGTATGAGACCCTGACCGCAGCATCATCACTGCCAAAAAAAGATGAAAGGAAACATTACATTTCCATTCTCAGGGGATAACATAATGTTGCCAGGCGGTGGTGATGCACATCTTTAATCCCAGCACTCGGGAAGCAGAGGCAAGCAAATCTCAGTGTTCTAGGCCAGCCTGGTCTCAGTGAGCTTCAGGACAGCCAAGACTGTTACACAGAGAAACCCTGTCTTGAGAGAAATAAAAACAAAAAACAGTTGTTGTCCAGGTGCTGCTGGACAGTTTCCTCTCGCCTCCCACTACCTACCTCTTTAATCTACCAAACTGTGAACCCAATCTCAGGGAAAGAAATTAAGAGTAATATAAATTCTGAATGTATTGGTAATAATATTGTAATGCATTATAATTTCAGGACCAGATTTTCTTTCTGGGGGTGGGGGAGACACTTACCTATGAGGGTTTTGTGTGAACAAGAACATCTGATTTATTCCACATAATGGCCCCAGAAGAATCTGCTCTCCTAGGATCCCTACCACAGCAAGTCATCTCTGTTGCCAGTCCCTCCCTCTTGCAAGATTAAAGTAAAGCTAAGCCAGGTACTCATAATTTGTCAATGACTGAGGACAGGAACTCAACATTTAACTGTTCACTTGATGAGAAGTCCTTAACAGATCAGAACCTGTAGACAGGGTTCTCTGAAAGATAATATTCAAACATCTCTTCTTGATAAACCCTCTGTAGAAGAGTGGGAGCAGGGCACACTGAATAAAGATTGAAAGAAATGGTTTCATTGCTGATTATGTTGAATGTTTGAATTGTTTGATTCGTTAAGACTCAGAAGACATGCATGGAATTCTGGGCTAAATGATGAATACTGACAAATCTGTCTTCTAGAAAGGGGGAAAGCCTGGGAAAGTCGTAATTTCAGAAGTTTGCCTGCTGGTGAAACTGAAGTTTAAGAATATTAGGAGGAAATAAAATTAGCAATTCTAACCTACTGTGTTGGTTGCCTCTTTTAAAATGTTTTTATGTGAATGAGTGTTCGTCCAGGAGGGAGTCAGTTCCCCTAGAACCATAGAGACAGCTGGGAGCTTCCCTGTGAATGTTGAACTGAACCCCAGTCCTCTGAAAGAGCAGCCAGTGCTCTTAACCACTGAGCCACATCTCTAGCCCCCACGTTTTTTTTTACTTGTTTGCTTCACAAAATACTTTTTTGGGGGGTGGGTGGCTTGAGACAGGATTTCTCTGTGTAGCCCTATCTAGGAACTAGCTTTGTAAACCAGGCTGGCCTCAAACTCTGCCTCCTGAGTGCTGGAATTAAAAGGCATGTGCTACCACTGCCTGGCATGCAAATTTTTTTTGATTTTTTTTTGTTGTTGTTCATAGTTTTTGGTGACAGGAGTCAGCAGTTGTTGGGACTATATATGAGGGGTAGAAGGTCTAATTAGCTTTGAATTAAGGAGCCAGCTGCTTAGCATGGAATATAAGAAAGAATAAACACATAGATTTGAGGCTGTTACTTTGCACCCCCATCCCAAAAGCAAAAACAAGGTGCCAAGTCATGAATACTCAAATGTAATTACCCCTAGAGAATCTTCCTTAAAATTGCTTCCTAACATTTAACAACAGCATCAATCAAGTAAAAGTGAGATTAACTAGATGCAAGAACTCACACAGTAAAAACTACAGAATGTTTCACATAAAATTAACTGACACTATGTTCATAGACTAGAAAACATCACCATGCAAACACTGCAGGAGGCAGGCCCTGAATCCACTCTCAAAGACTAGGCAAAGGGATCACAAATTTAGGGCCTGACCTACATGGGAAGATCCTTTAGGGGAAAAAAAAAGGGTATCCCCATACCATCCAAACTTTCTGCAGAAATGGGGGGGTGGGCTCTTTCCTAAGATTTTATTGATACAATTTCAAGGAACTCCCTAGTCAACTCTATAAAGTATGGATTCAGAGGCCATATAATTAATTTCAACACTTAAAACTACAGTAACCACGTCAAAATGATACTGGCATAAAGCACAGGCAGCCTAGAAATAAACCTGTTAAGTATAAATCTCTGACAAGGGCGCCAAGATCACTTGCTACAACAAAGTATTGAGGAAACTGGACACCCATGTGCACAGAAATAAAGTTGGACTCTTGTATCACACAGAAGACAAAGTTGACCAGCACTTAAGCATAAGGGCTAAACTTCTGAAAAAGTTTCATGACACTGGATTCAGTGATGACGTTCTAGATACGACATAAAAGCATGGGCAGCAAAAGAAAAACCTGCAGAAATAAGTCTGTCTAGTTGAGCTTGTGCATGCCTACAGTCCCACCAATTCAGCAGGTGAAGGCACTACAGATTAAACGGGGACCCAAATGCTGAAAATGTCTGCAACTTACCCAGTGTGCTGGCCAGTTTTCTGTCAGTTTAACACATCTGCTCCTGGCAGCACCAATTACTTCAAAGAGGCACCAAAGAAACTCTATATGGAGTTTGTTTTCTTTATGGCAAAAGCTAGCCATGTAGGCAAAGAAAATGCCCTTGCCTCAATTGCTACCAGTTACAATCCAAACTGGACCAGTAGGATACAAGAAAGGCAACTGCCAAACTTTGCTCAGACAGGTAGAACAGTCTTTCAGAATTCCCTGCTTCACAGGAACGTCTGTCAGGTATGCTAAGCCTGTAGGCCAAAGATAGATGCTGCAACATTACAGAGGAACTTTGGGTGACTGTCCAGGCAGCTTGAGGTTAGGTCATTATGTAACATTTCACCCCTTCTGGATCTTTGATGGAGTTGAAGACTAGATATTTATCGTTTTCCTTCATTATAATAGATAAGTTAGGTACAAAACTTTGGACTTCTGTAGTAAATTTTTTCTCTAATTTTGCCAAATACAAATAGACTAAATATTGTAACTATAATTCTTACTTGATAACTTTTTGCTATGTAAAATTTAAAACCTTTCTTTTTAATTATGATAAAAAGGAGAAAATGCTGTGGAATAATTATTCATCTTGTACACTGTAAAGATTTGTCACTTGTATTGGTTTAATAAAGCACTGATTGGCCAGTAACAAGGCAGAAAGTACAGGTGGGGCAACCAAACTAAGGATGCTGGAAGGAGAAGGGTGGAGTCAGGAGTCATCAGCCAGATGCAGAGGGAGCAGATGAATGTGCCATGCTAATAAAGGCACCACGTGGCAGAGCATAAATACGGAATATGGGTTAACTTAAAATGTAAGAGCTATTTAGTAATAAGCCTGAACTATCAGCCAAACATTTACAAGTAATATTAAGTCTCTGAGTGGTTATTTGTAAACTGACAGGCAGGAGAAATGTCTGACTACAGTGGGAACAGTAGATTCAAGTGCAGCTGCAGTACCAGTGATAAGACTTCAGAGAGGATTTGGAAACCTCAAACTAGAAATTGATTACCTGGTCCTAGACCAGATTCCTCAAACTGGAACACCCCAGAGTGTACGTACAAACAGAGAGAGAGAGAGAGACAGAGAGAGAGAGAAGAGAGAATGAGAATTATCTGTTGGTGGCACTTGTCATCCCCAAAACAAGAACAAGGTAAAGAAAATATACAGGACTTTGATTCTTTTACAGATATACATAAAGTTAAGTTTATTAATGACTATTTTTTAAGCCAGCCATTTTGTCCAATATTTAAATAACAAGCTATTTAGTATTAAAGCAGAAGGTACTGCCACAATGTGACAGAAATACAGCTCTATTCATAAACCCTTCACACAATTCAATTATATATTAAATGCTAGTTTTATTTAAGCAAGGCACCCCTACTTGTTCTAAAACATGGGGTGGCTACCCCACTAAAAAAGCAAATGAGGAGAGTCGGATTGTTTTATCTCCAACAAGACCTGGTGTAATTCAAGTGAAGCTATGAATGTCCTTATAGTCTGGACTGCTTTGATGTCACTTTATGATTTCAAACCTAACAAACAGCCTTATGATTTGTTCAAAACCAAAAAAAAAAAAAAAAAAGATAAAGAAAAAAGGGAAAGGAAAGGAAGACTCAGTGAAATAATTTTAAATTAATCTAAATTTCTCAATACAGACAGGTGCCAACGTTAAAACCTTTAGGTCAAGGCTTAGGGAGGCAAAGTGATTCTAGTGTTTCTAAAGACAAAACTGCCAGGTGACCACTTATGCTCAATAACCTGTGGTTTATATTTTTCAAAATTTCTACCCCTAAGCAATCAAATACAGACAAAATTAAACACTACTTGACCAAATCACACTGCCTTATTAAAGTTCTGAAACCTTCCCTTGCTTTGGTGAATGTCTGGTATAAATACACCACTATTTTATTTCATGAGAAATTTTACATCAGAGCTCTCAGTCATAGGCAAAAACAAGCAGGAATAAGGTTCTAAAGAGCAGCACTGAATGGAAACATCATCTGACAACTGCAGTGTATCCTCTATGACAGAAACTAAGTTACAGAAACCAGACTTTCCAATCATGACCCAGGACTATTTAAACGGAATTTTAAATTTGTAGCTTATTTCATAATCCTAAACTGAATCTTTCTCAATCTAAACACTCCACTGTGAATTTTCCTTCAGAGCACTGTCGTCAGATGCCCAGATCCTTTCTCTAGCGGTCACAGTCAATCAACTGGATCTTTGTATCCCATGTTCAAGAGAGATGTGCAAAGGAGATGCTTCCTGCTTCATCCTGAAGATAAAAATAAATAAATATTCACAATAAAAGGTATTTACACAGTTTCCTACATAAAGCGACAAATTCAACTTCACCCCAATAAACTAGTGCAAATTATTGAACAAATCAATTAATATAGATAAGGAAAATTAGACATTAGTGTATGTACAAAGCCTAGAATAAATTCAGAAGTGAACATAAAATATATTTTGTAGAGAACCGAGCTAATATATGTGTTTAACAGTTATAATGTATTGAAGCTTTATGTCCAAAAATATATTACCCATGTCTTTAAAAGACAGTAAGTTCCTTAAAGAATCCATCACTACATTCAGAAAACAACTAAAGAGCAATATATCAAATACATGTAAACATTTAAGAAAAAGGGCACTTCATACTCATAAAAAAAAGACAACAAAACATTTTCAGCAAAATGTTACAGGTAAGTTAACCTATATACGACATCATGTACTTACAACAGAAATGTATTTTACAGCCAGGTACAGTATACATGACAATAAACCCCAGCACTCAAGACGCTAAACTGAGGATTAAAAGTTCAAGGCTAGGAGAGCTATGTAACACAAACCCTTTCTAAAAAGTCGAAACAAATAACAGAAAGATCAAAAAGAGCCAAATTCACTCTGAATCAATGATAGGAATGTCAGGTATAGCGCTCACCCTTCATCAGAGAAAGACCCAAAAACAGGGACCCAAAATAGGCAATGTGCAAAGAATGACTGTGGGTGGCCAGCCCTACTGACACATGTACTACACAAGTCGCCCGAAGGCTCAGGGAGAACCTCATAGGGGGTGGGAAGGAGAGGGAAGGCTGCACAGTGACATCTCAAGAGCATGGCTGCCTGTAAGACCTACATAATGACGCCATCAGCTGACATGTCAACATGGATGGAGGGAATGTCACAAGGCAGCACCTCAGATCAAGAACTATAGTCAATCAGCTGGGCGGTGGTGGTGCATGCCTTTAATCCCATCACTCAGGAGGTAGACACAGGCGCATCTCTGAGGTAGAGGCCAGCCTGGTCTATAGGGGGCAGTCAGGACCATAATATACAGAAAACTTGTCTCAAAAAAACCCAAAAAAGAAAAAAAAAAAAGCTATAGGCAATTCCGTAGGGATGAGATCTGAAATAAGGTATCCAATCCTGAGTGCTCAGCTCAAAATAAACACACAGACAACACTAAATGGACCCGGTAGGGGAAGTGTATGTGTGCACATAAAATCATCAACGCAGTAGTCATTAATTTGAGAGGACGGAGTGGGGGCCATGGGAGGAACTGGACGGGAGAAGGATAGAAAAGATGTAAATACAGCATTAAAGTATGAAATTCTAAAAAGAAATTTGTGTGTGTGTGTATGACAAATGAGGAAATGTACCTAAGTTTTAAAGGGATAAGAAGATAATGTAAAATACATTTTCTGTGTTATGATTACAGCTATTAAAACTAACTGTAGAATTAGTTTATGCAAAAAGAATATATACAAAGATGATGCTTAAAGCCACCACACAAATTTTAAAAATTTTTATATTGATGCTTCACAATCATTAATTAGATCCTTAGTGAAGAGAATCATTTCTGCCATAGTATCAATTAATGAGTCTACTATTAATTAATGTAAGTTTTCACAGTTGTAGCTTAATTACCTTATCATCTGGGGTTCTGCTGAACTCTTATTTTCCCTTAGGACACGAATTTAGGAACAGCTCAATATACCTATGTTCTGAATATATTAAAAAAAAAAGTTAGTTTTGCAAAGACTAAAAGACTTAACACCCCTTGTATCTTACTTCAGAGAACAACACAAATCCTTTGCCCTTTCCCTCGTTAGACAGAAACAAAGCTAAGTGTGGGGACATACACCTCTATCCCCAGCTTCTTGGAAGCTGTGGAGGATCACTGGAGTCCCTTGAGTTTGAGATCATAGGTTCAGTAGGTTAGTCTGGATCTCAAATGATAATAAAGACTGGGCGTGCTGGCCTGTATCTTTACCCTGGGACAGGGAACCTGAGGAAAGACAACCGTGAGTCTGACACTGGTCCAGTCTACAAAGTAAGACTCTGTCTCAAGCTAAATACATACAAACACGAAATTAAACAAACAAAAACAGACATCAAGGAAAACTAACTAAACAGAAATACGTAAACTAATCAGACAAATTTTGACCCTTTGCACTCAGTTGGTAGTACTAAAGGGATCCAATTTGCCAAAGGAAAACTTCTCGGCACCTACAGGAAAACAATGGGTCATACTCACGAACATGGGACCGGTCCTTGAGCATAGCTGCTACGGCGTCCTCATGGGTCTTAAAGTGCACGTCAGCTTCTCCAGTGGCCTTCCCACTAGAGCTGTACTCCATGGTGATCCTCACAGGCTTCAATGGAGCAAAGAACTGAGCAGGGCCAACAAAAACAAACAAACAAAAAAATTATGAATTGTACTTTTTTTTTTTTTTGCAGCAAGATGGCTCAGCAAGTAAAGGCACTTAACTACCAAGCCCTATACCTGAGGTTCAATTCCAGGACCCACATGGTGGAAAGAGAAATCTGACTTCGGCTAAGTGACTTTTGACTTCCATATAACCATGGAACCATGGAACACCATGGTTCTTCCCACCCCACCCCAAAAAAAAAATTCACACAATAGTTTTTAAAAGCTGTTGCTAAGTGCCAGCAAGCCAAAAGTTCCAGACAACCACGAGAACACAATCATCACTCCACAGAATTTGCTGCTAAGCTAGGTTCAGTAGGTTAGTTGTATGAAGTGTACTTCAACTTGAGAGGGGAGTATCAGGACACCACCCAGGTGCAGCCCGAGTCTAAGCACCTAAACTAAAAGTAAATGGATGGAATCAACTTCCTCAAAAAACCACCTCTCCTATTCTGATGATTAACCTTACACCTTAGTTGTCTCTATAAAATCCTGATGTTTTCCATCTTAAATTATAATTACTTTTTTGAAGTGATAGGGTCTAACTACATTGGCGAAGCTGGCTCCAAACTCCTGGGACCACGTCCTGTGTCAGTCACACATTTCAGTACAGAAGATGGGACAAGCCTCTGCTGGAATGGGATGGAGGCTAGCTAACAAAGGCCTCGCCAGAAACAATGCTTTCCCCAACCTGCTTCAAATTAACACAAGTCCAACTTTAGATGTGCAACTTTGTGAAGCTTACTGCACACACATTTATAATGTCTCTAAGGCTTACTGCACACACATTTATAATGTCTTGGGCATTGGCTTGGAAGGGCAAGCCCCGCATGTGGACAAAATGGAGTGAAGGTGCAGATCCAAAGTCGACGGCCTCTGGAGGTTTCTCTGAAGTCTCCTTAGGCAGTTCTGAGGAAGGAAAACAAACAAACAAACAAGAACAAAAAGCTTCCAGAGCTGTAAGCAGATTATAATTAGACAAATCCTCAATTCATCTTGACCCAGAGTGCATGGACTTAAAGCCAAAAACCTGAAATTTCTGCTACTTTACATCACCTGAACAACCATTAAAAGCACTTAGGAACTCAAACCACTCCCAAATGAAGAATTTATCACATGAGATATTAAGATAAATGGGCATTAATTAAACTGTAAAGTAGGAGAACCTGTCTCAGCTGTGGGTACTAAGAACAGCAAATACAGTAATAGAACGATGCCAGAGCACTGGGTCTGTATGCATTCCCAAATTTCAAAAGACCCCAAATGTTGCTTTGGAATCAGAGATGAAAGAAAAATTTAAATCCAGAGGCCAACAAAAGTCCTGAGTCAACATCCCACTCTATCCAAATCATTCCCCATACCGGGCAGTGGTGGTGCGCGCCTTTAATCCCAACACTTGGGAGGCAGAGGTAGGCAGATCTCTGTGAGTTCAAGGCCAGCCTGGTCTACAAGAGCTAGTTCCAGGTCAGGCTCTAAAGCTACGGAGAGACCCTGTCTTGAAAAATCCAAAAAAGAAACAAATAATTTCCCACTTTAGCTTAAATGCTGGCATTCTGCCTTGGTCTGTTACACTTGCACTGCACCCAGCTTTTGGGCACCTGTGAAATGACAGTGTACAAACAAACAAGTGGCGTCTGCGCGAAAGCCTGGTGGTCCAGGGCCACAGCGGCACACAGCCATGTGATGCACAAACATACAGCCACACACACAAAATAAATAAATATAATAATAAAAACTAATAAAGGACTGAAGAGATGGTTCAATGGTTAGAATATACTTCTCTAGCAGACGACCTGAGTTCAGTTTCCAGACCGTATCAGGCAACTCTCAACTGCTTTTAACTCCAGCTCTAGGATTGCCCTTTGGCCTCCACTGGTACTATCACAGAGACACACATACACTAATTAAAAATAATAATGTTTAAAACTAACAGTAGCTGTCAGCCAAGTTCAGTCAGGAACGGCGCCCACCGCCAACCCTGAGAACCTAAGTTCTATTCCTAGGCCCCCTAGCAGAGAGACCCAACTCTGGAAGTTGTCCTCTGACCCCTACACATGTGTGTGCCCACCTGGATTCATATAGATATATATACATGCAAAATACATGCAAATTTTTATGTAAAAACATAATTTGTGCATCCAGACAAAGTACATTTTACACTCATATTCAATCTTTAACTCAACATCCCTATTCTGAATCTCATAATTTCATATAAGCTGACCATGAAAACAGCTCAACAAAACCTAAACATACATACAAGGCAATCCTCAGAAGAGGCAGGACCTTACCTATCTCTTTATCACTTTCAAAAGCTGTCACAGGCTGAATATCCTCATTTACTTCATGTTCCTCAAATACTACTTCTGGCTCAGTTATATATTTAGCAGAAGGAGACGACGATACCACTTTCTTTCCCTTATAAGCTCCAACGTGTGTTCGAACTTCATTTCTTCTGCTTGGGAATATCTCTATGTATCTATATACAACAAAGCAAAATGAAAAGGCACAAATTAACTTTACAATAAACTTAAAAAAAAATTAGGTATGTATGGCTAGAGAGATGGCTCAGCAGTTAAGAGCACTTGCTGCTCTTGTTCAGTTCCCAGCCCCCACATGGGGCAGCTCACAACCATCTGCAACCCCAGCACAAGGGACTCTGACATCCTCTTCTGGCATCTTGGGGCACTACACACACGTGCACACACAATATACCAATTTTTTTAAAAATTAAAATAACCAGGTTATATATATTCCAACAGCTTATAAAACATGGATATCCAAAGACAACAGGAATAAAAAGTCCACCTACACATTAATTCATGACAAGTGCTTTTGAAAAGATTAGGTCAACATGATAATTTTAGTAATATTGTTGCCAAAATATCAGGTTCATTTCTGTATGCTTATGTATATGGTACTTTTTAATTAGGTAGTTTTAAATGTATGTTTCTTGAAAGAAATTACTATTATTATTATTATTTGGCTTTTCAAAAATAGGTTTTCTATGTGTAACAGCACTGGTCATCCTGGAACTCACTCTGTAGGACAGGCTGGCCTCGAACTCAAGAGGTTCACTTGCCTCTGCCTCCCAAGTGCTGGGATTAAAGGTGTGAGCCACCACCACCCAGCACTTGGGAGGTAGAAGCAGGTGGATCTCTGTGAGTTCAAGGCCAGCCTGGTCTACAGAGAAAGTTCTAGGACATAGAGAAACCCTGTCTCAATAAACCAAAAGAGAGAGAGAGAACTGAGAGATACTGTGCAGCTTTTAAGAGAGAAGACGCGGGGAGATGTTGTCTGCACTGACTATGGAAAGTTCTCAGGCCACTAGAAAACTATTACGTAAATATGACCTTACATAACCTCAGTCATCTTAAAGCTTCTTTTTCTAAAATGTATTTTTAACTTTATTATTATTGTGCAAATTACTACAGAATATTTGATCACACTGAACCCCAAAATTGCATTATTTATTAGAAAAACCAGTTTCTAGTTGTGGTATGGCCTAGCACACACTTTTAATCCAAGAGCTTTCTGCTTGAATATTGTAAACAGGATTAAATAAAGTCAATTATAGGTCAAGAGGCAGAGAAGGCAACTAGTCAATAGGAAGTAAACAGAAGATTATTAAGAAAAAAACCATAGAGTAAGGGGGAGTCAGGAGGACGGATGGAGGCACACATAGAAGTAGAAGGGAGGGACATTCAGTCTGGGCAGAAGAGAGAAGCAGAGAAAGGTCAGCTGGGTGCTTGCTTCCTCTGTCTGTTTTCACCCCAGCATGCAGTCCCCAAGTCTTTATTGGTAAAAATCAAAAGACTGAGATTTTGTTAAAAACAGTACATGTGCAAGTATGAGTGTTTGTGTTGAGGTCAAAGAACAACTCTGTGGAGTCTGTTTCCTCCTTCAACCCTGACATGGGTCTGGGAGTTAAGCTCAGGTCGGTCCTTGGGCTAGGGAGTAGCCACTTTAGCCTGCTAAGCCTCCCTCCCAGCCCATGATCTATTTTTTGTTTATTCACACACTAACTGCTCTTGGCCATTCAGGATCAAGATTTTGAGGGGCTGGACTCCAAATCCTCACCACACTCGACTTTTAAGCATCTAAAACTTGGAACTAAATAAGCACATTCTTTTGTAAAGTCAGCATACCCTAAAAATTTCTTATAATAATGAAAACAGACAAATATTCTTGTTGGAGCCAGGTGGTAGTGGCACACATCCAGCACTTGGGAGGCAGAGGCCGGTGAATCTCTGTGAGTTCAAGGCCAGCCTAGTCTACAAGAGCTAGTTCCAGGACAGGCTCCAAAGCTACAGAGAAACCCTGTCTCAATAAATAAATAAAATTTTTTATTCTTTTTCTTTCCACAGCTAATAATCTCAATGGCTTACAGGTCGATTTTGCATAGTTAATTCTATATAAAACACTAAAAGCTATAAAGAAATTCTCCAGAACTTCACTAAGCAGCTAATGAGAAATTCAAGAATTATCCTAATACCATCAGGCACAGTGGTACACACCTTTAATCCCAGCATTAGGGGTGGAAACAGGAAAATCAAAGTTTCACACCAGCCTGGGATACAAATCAAGCTAGGGAGCCAGTGAGATAGCTCAGTGGGCAATGGCGCTGCTACCAAGCCTGACAATGTGATTTTGATCTCCAGAACACATGTGATGGAATGATGTCCAGGTTGTCCTCTGACTTCAAAGACAAGCTTTGACACAAGCATGTACTCACATGTACACATGAACATAAATAGAAAAGTTTTAAGTGAATGCAAATTTAAGGCCAACCTGGGTTCCAGGGTAGATAAATGAGCACTGTTCACGGATAAAGCACCTCACTTAGCACACATACGCAAAGCCCTAGGTTCCGTCCTTAAGCCCCAGGAAGGACAACTAAGAAGACCAAATAAACACCACTTCTTTGAATAACTGCAGCGGTGACACACACAGAGGCAGAGGCTGGAGTATGGCAAGTCTGAGCCAGTCTGGTTCATTTTGTAAATTTCAGGCTAGTCTAGGCTACAAGAAAGACTGTGTGCCAGTAGGTAAGAGCACTTGCTCTTTCCGAGGAGCCAGGGTCAATCCCCATCATTCCATATGGTGGCACACACCATCACTAACCCCAGTTTCACCAGATCCAACAAGAGGCATGCATGTGGTACACATATATGCATGCACACAACCCAGTCACATATAAAACAAAAATAAATCAATCTCTTTAAAAGAGGCCTTGTACCCTCCAGAAGAACCCAAGAACTCTGATCAGTTCAAGAGGATCCTAAAATACACAAGCTTTGAAAAGCTTCTTCTGCTTTTAATTTTAAAAAGAGCTAAGTAAAAGGCAACAAAACAGCCTAGAGTTGGCTCAGCAGTTAAGAGCACTTATTCTTGCAGAGAACCCTGGCTCAATTCCCAGCACCCAAATGATGGCTCACAACCATCCTAACTCCAGTTCCAGGGGATCTGACACCCTCTTCTGACATTCCTGGGTATTAGGCATGCATGCAGGGCCCAGATAATCCGTATGAACAAAATGTAAGTAAATCTAAAAAAATTTTCTAAAGAACATTGCAAAACAGTGATTTAAAAAGTATACAATTTTATTAATCTCCAAAAATGAAGATAAGCACATATCTCTCCTACCTCCTTATTATTATATTCTAATATGATCAGAACATGAACACTATACAAGACAACTCACTTCAAGAAGCCAATCATCGTATTTTTAAAAGGAGAGGGATGGATGGGCTAAGGAGAAGGCTCAGACGCTTGCTACACACGCATGAGGCTGAGCTCAGATCCCCAGTATCAATGTAAAAGCTGGGTATGGTAACCTCTATTGACCTCAGAGCTGGAGGGGAGGAGGGCAGAGTCAGATGGATCTCAGGGACTTGCTGACCATCAATCTGGCTAATCAAGCCCCAGGTTCAGTGGAGCTGAAATAAGTAAGGTGGAAAGAAATTGAAGAAGATACATTATTAAATTCTGGCCTTCAGCATCGTTATGTGCATACATGGGTGTGCATGCATACCTACCACATAATACACCACAAACACATAAAAAGGAGAGGAACTGCTAGCGGTGGTGGCTCATGCCTTTAATCCTTTAACCCCAGCACTCAGAAAGCAGAGGCAGGCCACTCTGTGAGTTTGAGGCCAACCTGACCCTCAGAGTGAATTCTAGGATAACCAGGGCCACACAGAGAAGCTGTCTTAAAAATAAATAAATAAATAAATAAAAAATAAACAAGAAAAAAAAGATAAAACAAAATAAAAGAGAGGTATTAAAAAAATGCGGACGTGCTCTAGTTTTCTAAAATTGGTGGAATTAGTGCTACAACACATGAACTATCTGAAGGGCTTAGATCCTGGCTCACAAGTCAATTATAAAGATATTCTCGTTACAAATGGGAAAATGTGATTGACTGTGGGCAGCTATGAGCAATATTTTAATAGTGCTAATGTTGTTAAATGTTACAATACAGTGATTATGAAAGAAAACCTCATTAAAAGCACCTACTAAAGAAAAACAACAAAGAAAGCTTTTGCTTGGTAGTGGTGGCACAAGTCTTTATCCCAGCAGCTGGGACACAGAAGCAGGTGAATCTCTGAATTTGAGGCCAGCCTGTTCTACAAAGCTAGTTCTAGAACAGCCAACACTATACAAAAGAAATCCTGGATTGAAATACAAAAACAAAGGGAGCACAGAACACAGCTACACTCGGATTTTAGGACTACCTGTCACGTAGACCTCTCACTCAACATTCCTGAAGAAATGAGTTGGAGTGATGAGCATTTACTGGTTCACTGTGGCACACCTAGTTTTCCATGTCTGGATAACTTGACATCAACGCACTCATCAAAATGACCTGGCTAACGGCTGCTCCACTCACCTGTTCCCAATCTCTTCCCTGTGCTTTAGAAGTGCTTGGCTGGCCATTTCTGGTTCCTCAAACTGTACGTAGGCTTCCCCTGTTTTTCTTCTTCCTCTATAGTCCATCACGAAAGTAATGTCTACTATGTTCAGTCCTAGAATACAAAAGAATTTACAAATCAGTGCTGCCAACAGCACTTTCTTTATTAGAGTTAACAAGTTTATTCATGCACTAATAAAATTTAGATACTATTTGCCAATTTCAAAGCTGTACAAGCACAAGGACAAACAGTTATTATGTGACCCAAACCCCCAGAACTTGTCAGGCAAAGACAGGAAGATACAAAAGCAAGGTCAGACTTGGCTTCATAGTATGTTTGAAGCCTGGAGAATGTTACAAATAAACACACTCCTATGTCTCTTAAAGTGTTTCCTCAGTCCTCCACCCCACCCCCCTTGGGTCACTGGTTATACCTTAGGAGACAGTATTTAGACAAGCAAAGTTACTGATATGCACATTTCCCAGTTAGAAGTTAGATGATGTTTTTTTTTCCTCCTTCTCCTACGGTGTTGGGATTATAAGTGTGCACCACCATACCCAGTTTAGGTGGCACTGGGATCTAATTCAGGGCTCTGCAAATGCTAGGCAAGCATTCTACTAACTGATGTACATCTCCAGCCCAGATGCTTTTAAGTCATGTAAATTATTATTGTCTCTGACAAATATGACCACTATTTTAAGAAAATAATTTCTTCATAGTTAAAACAAATGTCATGGAACTACTCTGAAAGATGACATGACCCAAAGATCTGCCTGAAAGGCTGAAACATCTCAGAGGTACAAAAGGAAGAACAGCACTGGGAAAGACAGCATCAGTCCAAACACGCTATAACTGCCAAGCACCTGCAAAGAAGTCAACAATGTCTTTCTCGTTGCAGCTATAAGGAAGTCCTCTCAAGCGAACCACACCATCATTTACCACAGGAGAAGACTTGACCTGCAGGTTCTTCATTAAGGCATCCACATCTTCATTGTTTATCTCATACACTACAGGGGAAAAAGCACAAAAATGGATTCGAAACTTATATAACAAAGGAAACTCAACTTTAAAAAAAACATCAATTACACTGCTACTTAAATTCAAACATTAATAGTTTTAATACTTTTGAATTTCTGTCAAGAATGTAATAAGTAACATTTATTGAATATTTGTGTTCTGGTTATAACCTATCTAATCCTCACAATTTTACGTTAAACTATGCAATACTTTAGATTTAAAAACTGCGACTGAGCCAAGGAGAAGGGGCTCAGTAGTTCCAAGTGCACTAGAAACCATAAAATGAAAGGAGAAAATCATCTTCTTAGAATTGTTCTCTGGTATTACCTTTTGGACCCTATCACACAAATAATCAGAAAAACTATCTTTAAAAAACAAAACAAAGCAGAGTTGAAGACACAGCTCAGCAGCTAAGGGCATGTAATTTTTTCCAAAAAGACCCAGTCTGGTTCCCAGCAACCATATCAGGTTCACAACAGTCTGCTAGCTCCAGCTGCAAGGGATCTGACACCTGTCACCCTCAGGGCACCAGCGTTCACTTGAACATTCCACAGACAGACAGACAGACAGAAACACACACACACAAATGCGCACGCTTCACTTTCACAAGTTGTAAAATAATTAACATTTTATTTGAAAAACGCTACATAACGAAACCTAAATCTTAGTAAGCTAATAAAATCTGTACAATGTGTAACATTTAACCATGCACCACTGTTAACACATGACAACCGCCTTGAAAAGTTAAGTCGGAACCAGAGCTCTCACCTTCCACATAGCGCTGCCCCATGTACATCCGGTGCTTTTCTAAGGCCTTCTGCACATCCTGCTCGGACTCCATCTCAATTAAGGCATCACCCCTCCGTTTCCCATCTCTATTTAAGAGGAAATGGATTCCATTTTCACTGTTGCGGATTCTGCAGTCTAAAAATATATGATTAAAGTCACTTAAAAATAGAAATCAAAGTTTTGTCTCAATTTTACATATCACTACAATGCAATTTTGCAACAGTGCAGGAACCAAAAATGCCCACCAAATTCTTTTCATGTTTTTCATGGACAATATATTTTTACCATATTTCCCCTCCTCCACCACTCTCCCAGATTCTTCACTTAAACCGTTCAAATGCTAATGAAGGTGGTGGTAGAGTCTAAAAGTGTTCTAAGCAAAAAAGATATGTGGCGCATGCTTTTAATCACAGCAGTTGGGAGGCAGAGGCAGGCAGATCTCTTGAGTTTGAAGCCAGGCTGGTCTACACGGGGAGACCCTGGGAGGGGCAGGAGCATTTAAAAAAAAAGCAAACCAAGCACAGAAACTCATCACTGCCCAACCATTAAATGACAACTTGTTTAATCCTAATCGCCTTCCTTTAAAAACATATCCATAAAGCACTTGCTACAAAAATAATCACTAAGATAATCTAACCTTGCCCCTTTTCCTGATACCAAAAGACAACTTTATACTGCCCATTTCTTATCATGGAAACCCAAGACATAAGTGGTCAGGGGCTTACAGAACATCAGACCCACACGACGCCATCAAGTTTACAGTGGTTGATACATTCAGTTTAAGAGAAAAATTTAAAATCACAGTCAGAGGGATAATAAAAACTAACCACACACTAGGAAATTTCCCCAAATGGATTAATGTATTAGGAGGACTCAGTTCAACTGATCTAAATGTATGACAAGAGCAGCTTCTACAGATTCCCATTGACATAGTCAAGCACATAAGAAACCAAGTGTTAACTGATCTCACACTGTCATTTTAACATGACTTATTTGTGCTAAATCCAGTCTTTAAGCATGTACTACATGTAGCACCCAGAGTGTTATGGTATGAAGAGGTAACCCGTCCTCCCCGAGAGAGAACCGCCTTCAGAGCATCTAGACTTGGGTTTTGTAGGACTACTTTCCCCAAGCTTCTTACTTAAAACACATGAAAGACATACCTGAGAAAAAGTTAAGAACGTCCTCCACAGTGCAGGACCACGGCAGCCCCTGAGCTCGAATGAGATAGACATCACCCACCTCCTGGCCTAACTTGGGCGGGCTCACTTCGTACTCAGGTAGCGGTGGGAGGTCTTCCAGGTAGGTAGTTTGGGACTCCTTTCAAGAAAAAAGAATTGTAAAAACATTTCTTGGACAACTTGCTTAGAAAATGCTTACATCTACAGACGCACATGAGGTTATTTCAGGGAGAAAGCACACTTCTCCAACCTTTGCTTCTGCTTGGGTTTGAGAGTGTGTGTCTCCATGTGGCCCAGGTCGCCCCCAACCTCACCATAATCCTCCTGCCTCAGCCTCCAGAGTGCTGGGGCTTTGTTTGGGGTTTATATTTGATATCCTAAGACAACATTCAAGTATATTCTGGTGGTAGTACATGCACTGAAGGCACTACTGCCTTTCCAACACTGGCAGAAAAGCGTTCATTAAAATTGGTACAACAGCTCCTTCAATTGACTATACTTAAGGGCCCCATACCCACAAATCACATCAGGCCATCTCAAAGCACTGACTATCTAGAACAAGGTTAGATACAGAACAAGCTGCCTTACGTGTTATAATTAAAATACAAAGTATTGTAAATTTCAAAAAATACAGAAAGAAAGAATAAACACACGAGATGGCCTTACAAGAGTTATAAAAGATAGGACCTTCCGATTTGAGAGGCATGGGGAAGTAGTAGCATTTGAAAAAATGGCTATCTCATCTGTCTAAACCGGACAGTAGAAGTAAGAGTCAGACTCTGGCTGGCAAAGAGAACTCAGGGTCACACAGCAGCCGCTGATGGCCTTGCATGTTGGACTCCATGAAGGATACTTAACTCTGTAGGCAAAGGAAGATAATAAAAAGACATTGAGATGTGGATAAAAGATTAACGTGAGAACAAGAGGATACTGGAAAGACCATCAAAGGCCACGAAGCAATAGCCTGAGACACTGCTAATTTCCCGAGTTTCCCCAGAATTCCATAAACATCAGGCAGAAAAGGGCAGCAGAAAGTATTGGGCCGGGATTCAAATCAATTAGCTCAGCTACTGGCAGACATCAGCCATGCAGATTAACCTCCCAAATATCATAAATTCAAGCAGACGCAAAACTGAATTAAGATAAACATGGCCCGTGGCATCAGTGGGTAGGGAGACCAAAAGCGTGCGGGCACTTCCCCGATGCCACCTAAGACGCGAAAGCGAAACGTTTCACAGACAGAGGACAAAGTAGTTGCAACCGGAATTTTTTAAACGTCTTTCTTAAGAGACGGGAAACGATAAAGAATGAGAGCGCAGGTTCACAGTTGTGGCCCCTAAACCCTCACCCACGGTCCCCCCCAACTTCCCACGGTCTCCCCTGAGCTCCCCGCATCCGCGGAGACCCGCAGCCCGAAAGGCCCTTCTGTCAAGACAAGTGGACTTGCAGAGGTGACCTTCAGTCAGGTGGACGGCCGCCGGCTCCTCGCGAACGCGGGAGAGGGGCGCGCGGGGTCCGTTCCCAGGTTAGCCCACGCTCCCGTGCGCGCGGGGCTGCGCGTCGGTGGCCGGCCGAGGAGGCCCGAGCCGCCAGGCCTACCGCACCCACCGCACGACCGGCCCCGACCCTCCGCGGGCTCCGGCCTCTCAGCTTCCCCTCCGGCGGGCAGAAGGCTAAGGGGGGGACGCGGGATGGGGGGCGTCGGGCGGCCCCCCCAAAACCTACCATGGGCCCGGCGGGAAACAAGGCCTCAACATTCACCCCAGCCACACTTACACTGCCCAACCGCCCAACCGTCGGAGGGAACAAAACAAGGAGAAAAGCCAGGGCCGGGAGAGCGTCCCTTGTTCCCGTGCCCAATAGGAGGACGGAGCGGGAGGGAGGCGGGGGTGCGGCGCGTGCCGCGGATCCCCGGGCGCGCACGCGAGGCGCACGCGGACGGCGCGGACGGGGACGGGCGCGCGGCCGCCACCTACCTGGCTGTAACCCCGCGCCGGGCCCGCGGCGGCCGCCAGCGACGGCGGGAGCAGCGGGGCGCGCAGGGCCGAGTAGGAGGCGGCGGCGGCCGCGGCGGCGGAGGGTCGGGCGGGCACGGGACCCGCCAGTCTCCCGGCGGGCGCGGGCCCGAGCTGCAGGCCGCGCGTCTGCGAGGCGGCGGCCGCGGCGGCCCCGAGCAGCAGCAGCAGGCGGCGGCGTCCCGAGACGCCCGACGGGAAGGTGCCGGCGGCCGAGTAGAAGGGCAGGCAGGCGGCGCCGGTGCGCTGGCAGCTGCTGCAGTTGCAGCCGCAGCCCCGGAGCAACGCCCCTAGCACCCAGCGTGTCCCGGCCATGGGATCCGGAGGCGGTGCGGGGCCCGGTGGTGGCCGCTGTGGCGCGAGCCGAGGGAAAGCGGAATCCAGGGCGGGGGAGGGGAGCACCGCGCACATGCGCCGCGCGCACCGGGGGCTGAGACCGAGGCTGGGAGGTGAGCGAGCGGCTCCGCCTGGGCTCCGCCCTGGGGGCGGGGCTGCCTGGCCGGTGTGGGTGCGGACGGGGTGACCTGAGAGCGTCAGGTCAGGGTAGAGCTGAGAGGTTTCTGGAAGGAATGTGATATCTAAAACATGTTGGGACGATGCTGAGGGACTGTTGGTACCCTCAACCTTGAGATAGGTTCAGAAGGCCAAACTCTGATGGGAACTGAAGAACTGGTTTTAAATTGTGTGTGGATAATTTGTGTTATATATAATATCTATGTATAATATATAGAGTATGAAGCCTTCCTTAAGACAGCAAAATCAAGTGTATTATGAAGCCTTCCTTAATAAGACAACATACTCGCAAGTGGACATGCAGAGAGTTCACATAAATAAATGATGAGTGGTTGTGTAGTTTTCCTCCTGTGGCCAGGACCTGTCAAAGGCAAAAAAGATAAAGACAAATGAGAGTTCTTAGATTTTAAAAAGTGGAGAGCCTGGTAGTGTGGGAGAAATCTCTGTGTGGGTCGTGTAGCTTCGTGGCAGATAACCTAGATCACCCCTACCTTATCGTGGGTGTGGATACAAAAAAAAGGGGGGGGGGCCTGGAGAGATGGCTCAGAGGTTAAGAGCATTGCCTGCTCTTCCAAAGGTCCTGAGTTCAATTCCCAGCAACCACATGGTGGCTCACAACCATCTGTAATGGGGTCTGGTGCCCTCTTCTGGCATGCAGGCATACACATAGACAGAATATTGTATACATAATAAATAAATATAAAAAAAAAACCTTCACTCTGTAGACCTGGCTGGCCTCGAACTCAGAGAGCTCCACCTGCCTCTACCTCTTGAGTGCTGGGATTAAAGGAGTACACCACCACTGCCCAGCCGAAAAAAAGAAAAAGCTTTCTATCATGAAAACTTTCAGCACATTTTCAAAATTCAACTTTTTCATTTCTAGAAATAAATCGCCTAGATTTTTCATTTTGCCCCACTGCTAGCTAGCTCTAAAACATTTTCTCTTAAGGTAAAATGTGTGATGGTCAACTTATGGTATTCATCTTAAACCAATACAGACTTTTTAAGTGTTTTTATTTAAATGTATGTGTGCGCCTATGAACCCAGACAAGGGCATTGGATTCCCTGGCACTGGAGTGAGAGATGCTTGGTTGTAAACAATCTTGTGGGTGCTGGGGATTGAACCTGGATCCTATGAAAGAGCAGACAAACGATCTTGAACACTAAGCCATTTCTCCAGTCCCATAAAGTAACATTATGACATTAGACTCTTAGATATTCAAGATTATTATATTTAAACTTTAGCTTGTTTACCCTGGGCTACTTGTAAATAAGGAAAGTTACGTGTTTCCCAGATAAAAATCTTTCTCTGCCCAAGAAGAAAGAACAGAAAACCCAGTCGAACAGAAAAAAAATCTTTCTCTGCCCAAGAAGAAAGAACAGAAAACCCAGTCGAACAGAAAACCCGACTGGTTTGTGCTTTTTATACCTGAACTGTCAAAGAGAAGAGGCTTTTTCTCATTTCATCTGTGGGACAGAAAACCTGGCTCAGTGGTTCTTAACCTTCCTAAGACTGTGACCCTTTAATACAGTTCCTCATGTTGTGGTGACTCCCATCCCTAAAATTATTTTTATTGCTACTTTATAACTGTAACAATAAAACTGTAGTTATGAATTGTAATGTATAAATATCTGTGTTTTCCGATGTTCTTAGGTTACCCCTGGGAAAGGGTCATTTGACAGTCTTGGGGCCATGACCCACAGGTTGAGAATCATTCTGGAGGTTTGTCTGCCTTCTCTCTCTCTTTTCCAGTTCTCAGGGTAGGGCCTACAGATGCCTCCTAAGCCCTAGGTAAGAAATCATCCTCTGAGTTATATATTCCCAGCCAGATCCTATTAAATGTTTCTTTTTTATTGCATTATCTGTTCATTGTGTATGGGGAGGGTTGCAGGTGCTATGGCATCTGTGTGGTGGTCAGAAGACAGCTAAGAAGTCAGTCCCCTCCTTCCATGTGGGTCATCGGAATGGAACTCTGGTAGTTGGGCTTGGCAGCAAGGGCTTAATCCACTGAGCCATCTCTCCAGCCCCCTAAATTTTTCTTTCAAGAAAGAAGATGCATTATCCCTTCATTGCAGATTATCATCCTAAAGTACAAATTTACAGAGTTATCTAGGATACTTCTGTTCCGCTTCCCTTTTTGTATATACGTGTGTGCTCGTGGAGGCCAGAGGGCCACCTCGGCTGTCATTCTGTCACTTATTTTTTAGCCAGGGTCTCTCACTGGCCCTGGAGCTCCCAGTTTCCACTGACCTGACTGTGTCTCTACCTCCGTGCCCTGGGGTCATGGATGTATACTAATGTGCCTGACTTTACACTGGTGTTAGGGATCCCAACCCAGGTCACCATCATCACATTGCACATCACCCTCTGCCCTCTGACCCATCCCACCGACTACTCTTTTTATGTGGGTTATCAAGACAGGGTTTCTCTGTGTAACAGCCCTGGCTGTCCTGGAAGTTTCTTTGTAGACCAAACTAGCCTTGAACTCACAGAGATCCATCTGCTTCTGCCTCCTGAGTGCCGGGATTAAAGTCATGTGTCACCACCACCTAATTTTCCTCTTTTTTTTTTTTTAAACGTAGGTGCAGCAATCATCCAAAATGTATTAATCAAAATTACCAAAACCCAAAATGCACAGAAGGATAACTGGTAGCTTTTTTTTTTTTTGTATGTTTGTTTTTGAGACAATGTCTTACTGTGTGGCCCTCGCTGTCCTGGAACTCACTATGTAGACCAGTCTACCCTTGAACTCAGAGTTCTGCCCCTGCCTCTGCCTCCCGGGTGCTGGGGTCAAAGGTGTGTACTAATACGCCCAGCTTTTAATCAGGAATAAAACCAAATACTCAAATAGAAAACTCCTTTATACTTATAGGAAGTTGGGAGGATTCTAAAGGAGAAAAGAAGCCAGAGACTTATTCAGTTGTCTAACAAACATACACTGTTCTTTTTCTGTTCCACGTACAGTGTTATGTGTGCCTTGTGCATCCAGAGTTGTCACCGGCTTACAGATGAACTATAAAGTGATGTTTAACTGGGTGTATGTCTGGATTTACAGAGGAAATGGTAGTTTTTAAATTAAAACTAAGAACGTTTTGGAACATTGTAGCACTACCGGGCATGGTGGCACACACTTTAATCCCAGCACTCGGGAGGCAGAAGCAGGAGATCTCTGTGAGCTGGAGGCCAGCCAGGACTACTTAGCCAATTGTGAGTCAACCAGGGCTGTCACAGAACAATATTGTTTCAAAACAAAGAAACATTTGTTTAAAACTCCACTATGAGTGGTCCTCGTGTGTGTGTGTGTGTGTGTGTGTGTGTGTGTGTGTGTGTGTGTATGCGTATGTTGGTGCAAGCACTCAATCCCTGGATCATCTCTCCAGCCCATGGTACTCTTTTTCATAATCGTTTGTAATATGATGGCAGAAAGCAGAAGAGATGAAAAAATAAAAATGAAATCCCCCCAAGAGGTTATTTGGAGGTGAATAAAGGGGTAAGGCACTCCAGGAAGTAAGGTCAAAAAGTTGAGTTCTGTCTGGATTAAATTTGATGCTATCAAAGCGGTGTTGAAGGGTTTGGCTGATAAGGACTAAGTAACAGGAGAAGCAGGCAGGCTTGCGGTATGGTGAGTTCCAAGGAAGGCAAAAGAAGCTCAGGGACAGAGGTAACTTCAGAGAGCAGATACCACTGCCATTTTCAACTGTAAGTTAGTCATAAAACACTGTTTTCAGGTTCTGTTATAGCAGTCTCTTAGGCAGAGAGCTGACCTGTCAACCGACTTCCTTGACCTCTTTGCAGGTAAAGCTGGTCTGCATTGTTGGAAACACTAGTTGGAGGAAGGAAGGAGAAAAACAATCCCTCACAGCTCCGCTGAACACATTTCTATGACCTGGAGCGGGCAGGGAAAGGAGAGCTCTGGTTGCTAAAAAAGGAAGAGTTCATTTTATTGTCTTTTCCCTTCCTTTGTGAGAGATGAGCATGCTCTTCCTCTGATGTGTAATGAAGCCAAATTCAGCTCAAAGGACCCCACCCCCACCCCGCCACACACAACCCTCTTTGCATTTGAAAGGAACTAGAAATTCCGAGCCACACTTGGCAACAAGCCTGGGGTGGCAGAAGGAATTGAAGTCAAACACTAAAAAGACATGGCACCCGTTTGTGTAACCTTGGGTTGAGGTGCTACTAAACATTCAAGATTAAAGGAAGTTTATTAGGTTGAATGGGTGCAAAAGAGCTTTAAGAATTGAGGCTACCAGTTATTTCCAGGACAAGTCAAAGAAATAGCGTTGTCACCGCCATTACGCCCTCATCCTTTGCAGAGAGCACCACCTGGTCCTCATCCTTTGGAGAGAGCACACCCAGTCCTCGAGACACAGATTCGAACTCGTCGCTGGTGCAGTGATGCGCATCTTAGTTCAGCTTTGTCAGTTGGCTTAAGTTCACTAGGAACAAATCTACACTAAACAGTTTTTGTCTCCCGTAGATCCCCTCTGTGAAGGAATAAAAGACACTTATTTCTGATTGACAGCTGACAAACGCTACCACATCTCTGGATAAAATTGTACCAGGCTTCTGGGAAAGACAGCAGTTGGTTACTTATTTGGATGAAATGTTCTGTCAAGAAAGAATAATTTCAATATAAAGTAAAATGGATATTTTATATTATTTTTAATTACATTTTGTTAATTTTGCAGGGTTAGGGCAGGAGCATATGGAGGTCAGAGGACAGCTTGCCAGAAGTGGTTCTCTTTGTCCACCATGTGGGTCTCAGGGATCAGGTTGTCTGATTTGGCAGCAAGTGCCTTTGCTGACCCATATTTTTTTTTTCTTGAGACGGAGACTGATGGAGACTTGCTGAGTCAGCACCACTATAAGAAGAGCAGTCTGGGGATACTTAGAAAATGGAACGAAGGGGTGTGGCATCTTTAGCCTTGGTCAAGAAGGCAGAGCAGAAGAGGTGTTTGCTGTTCAGCCGCCAAGCAGCCACGTCTCCTGTTTCTCCTAGAATGGCAAACAGTAGTTTATCACCATCTAGCCCCAGCTACAAAATATAAAGGAACTATGAACTCTTGCTCAATAGGCACCACTCTCAATAATCACTTCTACATAGATAAGACATAAACGGTTAAAAAAAAAAAGTGAAACTGCAAGAGTGTGTCTGCACACGTGTAAAGTGTGCGTGTGCACTGTTTGCTTCTACCCTCAGTTTGGTGCAAAAATACAAGTGTGTGCGCACAGTGTTTGTCTACCCTCAGCTTACTTGAGTGCAAAAATATGTCTGCACACATACTAGACTGTGTGTGCAAGGTGTTTGCTTCTACCCTCAGCTTGGTCTGGAGCAAGAGTGTATCTGCACACATACAAGCGTGTTCACACTGCTTCTACCCTCAGCTTGCTCTAGAGCAAGAGCATATCTGCACACATACAAGCGTGTGCACAATGCTTCTACCCTCAGCTTGCTCTAGCATCATCCAGCCCTCAAGGCAGATGTTCCCACTTTCTTGAGAATTCCTTTCCGGATGGTCCTGCAGTGTGTTTTCATGTCGATTTGGTGACTCCTCTGTACCTGGGGTTCCAGACAAGTCTACTAAGCTGTGGTGCTCCCACACTGAGAAAAAATGAAAAGGACACACAATAGGTGAGAGAGCTTGTATTACAAGGAGCAGAGGACACTGAGAAAGGGCACAGATGAAAGCCAGCAGTGAATCCGTGAGGACATCGGAAAGAATGCCCTCCTCCTGCAGGCACTTAAATAATTTTCCTTGGCAAAGAAGGTGCCCTACATCCTTTTATACCAAGCTAAATGATAAGCAAATATTCCAGCAGAGTTGGAGGGAAGAAACATACAAATAAAACACAAGACTTTAAAACTAGGCTGGCGGTGTTGGCGCACACCTTTAATTCCAGCACTCGGGAGATGGGGCAGGCCAGTCTGTGTGAGTTCAAGGACAGTCTGGTCTACAAAGTGGGATCTAGGACAGCCAGGGTTACACAGAGAAACCCCGATCTCAAAAAAAAAAAAAAAAATCAAAACAAAACAAAAAAGACTTTAAATTAAGACATTTTCATATGACTATCACATCTACCTTTGTGACTTTGATCAAGGAATTTACTTCTCTGAACTTTGTTTCCTAATTATAAATGCTAGCTGCTAAATTATAATGCTAACTACCCCATAGTGTGATGAGGTGCCTCGCATATAGGAAGACCTGGAAACTGGTAATCATCGTTATTTTGTTAGTTATTGTTAAAATAGTAACGGTAGTAGTATTGTGTCTCTTCCTTCCAATCCCATCTCAGTGTTTACTTGTTGATAATCTGCCTTGACTCCAAAAGGGTATAAGGCAGCTAACATCAAAAGAAAAAAAATTTTCTTTTAAACAAAGTCTATTAAAAAAAAAAAAGGAACTGCCAAGCTTAAGTTATGCTTCAAGAGGCCTGTTTAGCATATCCAGCATGTGGAACAGGAATATGCCCCCCTGGACAACAGCACATAGGAGGGATGTGGGTTTGGGGTTTGGATTGACTTCGTTTGGTTCTTTGAGACAGGATTTCACTCTTGCCCACAGTGGCCTGAGAACTTGCTAGGTAGTCCAGGCTGGCCTTGAACTTGCAGGGAACATCCCACTTCAGTTTCCCGAGAGCTGTGATTATATATCTGCACCATGGTTTATTTGTAACATCTCTAGCCAAAAAATAAATTAGATTCTTATCAATTCTAAATTAGATCAGACTTTTTTTTCTAATGAACATAGAAACATACATCTTTAATTTTTGTTTTGTTTTGTTTTGTTTTTCAAGACAGGGTTTCTCTGTGTAGCTTTGGTGCCTGTCCTAGAACTAGCTATGTAGACCAGGCTGGCCTCGAATTCACAAAGATCCACCTGCCTCTGCCTCTTGAAAGCTGGGATTAAAGGCATGCGCCACTACCACTGGACACATTTTAAAATTTTTATTCATGTGCATAGGTGCCTGTGTATGTGTATGCCCATGCTCTAAAAGGCCAGAGAGGCATCATATCTCTGGGAGCTGGAGCTACAGTCAGCTGTGACCTGTGTGACATGGGTGCTAGACACTTGGGTCCCCTTCAGGAGCGGCAAGCACTCTTAGCCACTGAGACATCTATCTCTTCAGCCCAGACACTTGAGCTTTTGAACAGTCTTCCTGTGTGGTTTTAGCTGCATTTGTAGGCTCCTTTTATAACCAACACGAGAAGCAGGAGGAAGTGCCCTTACAGTCATTTGTATTGTCATTTAAACAAAAGCCTATGTAGGATGACATGGGAAACGATTCCACTAGTGAAGTGTACAGCCCTACTCTGCTTGGCTGTCGTCATCTACACAGTTCATTGTTCTCTCTGCTGCTTTAGGGAGAGTGGAGCTGCCACCTCGAGCGCTACTGTGGGGCTCAACTCAGGGCAGATGCAAGGCGAATGCTCACCACAGAGCTACACAGCAGCCCCCTTCACCTACCACAATAACCATTATTTGATCTAGATTTCAGGATGGGACCAACTGGAATTAGCAGATTTGATTTGGTTTGGTTGTTTGTATGTGGTTTTAGTTGGTTGGCCTGAGACAGGGTCTAACCATGTAGCCCTGACTGGTCTGAAACTAGCTCTGTGTAGACCAGGCAGGTCTCAGAATTCTCTATGTAGATCAGGTTGGCCTTCATGTCAGAGACACTTGCCTCTGCCTCCCAAATGCCGGGATTAAAGACATGTGCTACCATATCAGGGTTGGTAGGGTCTTGTTTGTTTTGTTTCTATGAACATAAAATAGTTGGGAACCTAAGTTATCATAAGAACTGTCCCCAGAAATTTCCAAGAAAGTTAATTGTGTTTCCTCCGACTGCCACCATCCATGACACTCCTAATACTCTCTGGGCATGTCCTGAAGTTCTTGGTTTCTCTCCATTCAATGTGTCTACTGATGGCATTTTAGTACTGTCCCCACCCATGCTAGAATCCGGCCTTTCGCAGCACTCCCACACAGGGTCTGTCCTTTTGTCACTCACGGGAACTCTGTTACAGACGGTGACTCTGACCTAATCCTTTTCAATGACATGGAGTTGGGAGTTATCTGTTCTGAGATAATCCCTTCCAAAAATGATAATACATGCTTTTTGTACTCCAGAGATGTGTAAATGAATATAACCCTTTCTTTCAAGGTTCTCACAGTCGCACAGCGTGGCAAACAGATGTAGAGTAAGTATGGAAGCAAACTGTAGCGGAATGCAATTAGTAATTAGTTGCTGTAATAAAGTTTCCTTTGGATGCCATTGGACTTCAAAGGAAGGGCATTTCACACACTTATGGAATGGAAGATGACAAGAGTTGACATCAAAGTTGGATTGTAAAGAAATAAAGATTAACAAAATAACAGAGAGACTTGTTATTCAAAGCCCAGGGAACTTTCCCCCCACCCTGAAAGAGAACCTGGAGAAGTCAGTGAATTTCAAATGGTTTATAGCAGGGATTTGGGGCTGGCTGGTGGGGGTAGGAACAGTAAAAGGCCTCATGCACGCACGGGTATGTGTGTGTTTTCTTTGTGGTGTTGGGCTCACACCCAAGGCCTTGGTCACGCTGGGTAAGAGCTCACCACAGAAGGTCATCTTTAGCCTTTATGTTTGAAGCATTGAACTTTATCTCGAAGAAGATGGAAGGGTTGCATATTGAAGTAGAAAGTGAAGAAAACCAGGTTTATCTTCAGAAATGCAGTAGATTCAAGGGCGGACTGTAGAAAGATGAGAGACCAGAGGTAGCTGGAGGGCTGGCACGGGAACTCTGAGGAAGCAGGCCTAGGGCAGGAGAGCGATTTCAAAAGGGGCATGGGCTGTCCCTGTAGAATCATATCCTGCGAGAGCTTTTTCTAAGTCCTCCAGCAACCTGGGAAAGGCTGCCAGGAAAAGCAGCCAGCGGAGGTATTAGTAGAAAAAGTTCTAATCCTCCTTGTCCTAAACGGGAAAAATAAATGGGCTCTTTAGGCTATGCCAGAGGATAATAAAGTCTTTGGGAAGAAAAAGTATTAAAGATATTGAAAGATTCTAATTCAGCTTAATCCCCTTTACAGTATCCTCTGCCCAATAGTGACTCCATCTATGGTGAACAATCCCAATAGCAGAGTAGCAAGCCCATATGCCCTAGGAAAAACATGAGATTTTTCTGGCATGAAGGAGGAGGAGGAGAGAAGGAGGGAGAGGAGCCAGAGGAGAATGGAGGGTTATTCAATAAGACTCACAAGTACTGCACCCAGGTGCTGCCTAGATTTTTCCATTGATGTCATTTCACTCTCATCACAAAATTCATCTGTGATTTGAGGACAGATTTTACAATGGGTAAAGGAAGTGATTCCCTAAGGCACTTGTGGGGCCAGGAAGCAAAGCTTTTCTTCTTTCAGCCCCTCCCTACCCTAACGTATCATAGGGTCTCAAATCCACCATTAGCATTTCTGAAGACATTAAGTCACATTAAGGTGTTAATGACCTATCAGATAGCCTTCATCCTGGCATAGGGACCGTAGGAATTACAGAACAACCGGCAAACGGTCCCTTGAAGAGATGCCCTGATTCTTAGCGATTGTCCCAGGGGGCTTAACTAAATGCATTGAGACCCAGAGTTTGTTCAAAATACTATTTCCAGGATTCCCTCTTGTATTATTTTGTCTCAGTAAATCCTTGGTGGATTTCTGGGAGATTTTTGATATGTCGCTAAATTCAAGGACTGTTCTGCCTCATCAGCAGACCGCAAAGCTTCTGTTTCACACAAACACAGGAAAGCAGTGTCTTCAGGCTGCACACAGCCTTTGTTCATGTAGAGCACTCTCCTGCTGACGTCTCTGAGAGAGGAGCTACGGTTTTAAAAAGTGGCACATCAGATGCTGACACGCAAAGGTTCTGTGTATACTTCAACAGCTTGTGCGTGCCATGTAGTGTACTTGTTAGTGTGTATATGCAGGTGCCCCTTTGTACATGTGTGTGGACACCAGCTGCAGGGAAGTCAACATGTGTGCATACCCTTAAACAAGTCTGAGGAGTAGGCAGTGGCTTTTGAACCTGTTGCCAAGTAGTGCAAGGTTCAAAATGCTCAAGATGAATTTAAGGGATGAACAGGAGATTTAAATGAATAAAACAAAAGATCTTTAGGGGCTGGAGAGATGGCTCAGTAGATAAGAGCAATGGCTCCTCATGTAGAGGACCTGAGTTCAATTCCCAGCACCCACAGGGTGGCTCACAACTGCCTGTAACTCCAACTGCAAGGGACCCAGTGACCTTTCTGACCTCCAGGGTCACCAGGCACACGGTACACAGACAGACACGCAGGCAAAGCCCCTGTGCATATAAAATAAGATATTTATTGGGCTGTTTTGTTTGGAGACAGAGTTTTACTATGTAGCCTTGGGTGGCCTAGAGTTCACTACACAGATCAAACTAGCCCTGAATTCACAGAGCTCTGCCTGCTTCTACCACAGGATTGCTAAGATTAGGGTGTGGCCCACTGTGCCCATCAAATTACTTTTTAATTAAGTAATAAGTACTTGTTAATAATTCAGCGTCTGCAGAACTTGCTAATTGGCTGCTTATTTAAAATACGATTACCTTTTATATATTTGGCATTATACAACTTATAAAATGCTTAATGTAAGAGTTCAGATATAAATTCAAGAAAATCATCATGATACGTTATTGTCATCTTTCCCCCAAGATCCCAACTAGCTAGTGACTTGTGTGGCATCATGTCTTCTGGTCAGTGAGACATAGGTCTTCAAAGTAAGCGCTGCCGTGCCTTAGCTGCAGCCCTTTTCTACCATGTAAATATGCATTCTTTTCATACTTTCATGCTCTGTGTTTATATGTTTATAGTCAGGACTACAAAGGTCTATTCAGTCCAGTCCTCAATTTTGTCATCACTAATAGAACAAGATATGCACTTCCTACTGTGCACAAGATAATTTATAGTATCATTAGTCATATTCTGAGCAGGTTGTGTGTCTTGAATCAGTATAAGCCTTTAATTTTTTTTACATTTGTTTAGTGTGTGTGTGTGTGTGTGTGTGTGTGTGTGTGTGTGTGCACATTAAGAGGACAATTTACAGAACTTCCTTCTCTCCTTCTACTGTGTTTGTCCTGGAGATTGAACTCAGGTCATCAGGCTTGGGTGTCATTCCTTTGCCTGCTGAGCTTTCTCTCTGTCTCCCAGTATATAAGCCTTTATATTGGACTTTCAGTTTACAGGAAACACTGGGGTAGAAGAACAAGCTAACTGACCTAATGGGAAGTCACTGGACAAATTCTGAATCGGTATATTTTATACAATATTTGATCTCTTCAACAGATCCATGTCAGGAAAGACTACTGGAGGCAGGAGGACCATGTAGATTTAAAGAATGCCAAAAGGCCACTCCTTCATTGTTTCCTTGTGGTTTTTGATCACTTGTTCTCACCCAGAACAATGGCAGGGGGGGTGTGCTGTGGTGAGCAGCCGCCAGCACCTACATCAGCACTGGCTCACGTGGGTCCCTCCAGCAGTTCATCTTAGTTGTGTGCTTTGGAACCTGTCTTCTGCTCAGAGCTCTCCTGAGACATTAGAAGCTGAATGTTCATGCCCAGAAAAATAGCCGTGTTCATGGTAAAAATCTTTGGTCAACAGGAAGTAGCTGGGGGGATAAATTCTTCATGGGCTTCCCTGAAACTCATTTATTAGTTCACTCAGCCTCCCAGAAGATGGCCCCAGAGGACCAAGCACTCAGTCACCCCTGACAGAAGGAATGGCATGTACACAGTGGCCCTAAGCTCTGTGCGTTGGCACAAAGAGCAAAGGTGAGGCCAAGACCCTACGCCCTGGAAGCTCTGAGTTGTCCAAAGATAAATGCATTTGAAAAACTTTCTCCAAACCAAGAGTATGGGGATGGTGTGCTTGAACACCATCAGCTAAGAAAGAGGTCTTCCTGGTCCAGCTGTGCCAGCACGGGAGGTGCTGCACTCATGGTCCAAAGCAACCACCTAAACCTTGGGCCTACAGCAGAACCTGGCGTTTTCCACATGGCGCTGGTTTTGAAGGAGTGGCAGGGTCACTGAGACTTTCAACAAGATTTTTAAGAAAAAGCAAAGAAGCCTGACTGTTTGTGGCAAGGTCAGACTCCCTCGAAGGACCGCCTGAGCAACCTGTGTGTAATAGTGTAGCCTAGCATGCAATGAGGACCCTGGAGCATTGAGGAGACCTCGCGTGTGTGCCGAGAAAAGCTACAGATGCTAAACGGGAGAGGCTATAAGTGCTGCAGGTGGCAGTATGGCGGGCACGGGGCGGAGGCAGTATGGGGTGGTACCCATCCATTAAGCACTTACAGGGTGACATCATGTACCTCTGATGCAAGATGTAAGCTTCAAAATCCAGTGTTTGCCCTGCTGGGTTTTGGTCTCACCGTGGCCTAGTCTATTCTGACTTTTCTCCTGTTCCTCTCTTGAGAATGGGAATGTTTCCTCTGTACCATTGTGTATAGGGAGTATGTAACTTGCTTCCTGTTTTTATAGGGTAGCGTGGTTAAGGTTTTGCCTTAAGTTTTAGAAGTGACTTTGAACAGTTTGGGTACAGCTAAGACTATGCACTGCCCCTTAAGCCTTGTTTTTAAGTGTGGGTCTGTGTATGTGTCTATGCACGTGTGAGTATGGGTACTCAGGAGTCTAAAGAGGGCACGGGAGCTCCTAGAGCAGATTGCAAGTGGTTGTGAGTCACCCGAGACAGGTGTTGGAAACAGAGCTCAGGTACTCAGCAAGAGCAACACACGCCCTTGACAATGTAGCCATCTCTCTAGCTCACAGATTTTGTGAGAGAGAGAGAGAGAGAGAGAGAGAGAGAGAGAGAGAGATTCACTAATGACTGTCAAGCAGTAACTAACCTAGTTAAATAGAATCAAGATAAACTACCTTAAAATATATCTGTTTAGCTTTCCAAAAATTTTTATTAAGTCAATCCAAAGTTAATTAGAAAGTTAGTGAGGTGTGATCCTACTATGAAATATGAAACTAAATTTGTATGAAAGAAATACCACTTTAACTTTTCTTCTTTTTTTACATTCATTTTTTCATTTTATTTTTGTGTGCATTGGTGTTTTGCCTATGTGTATATGAGGATGTCAGATCCTGGAACTGGAGTTACAGACAGCTGTGAGCTGCCATGTGGGTGCTGGAAATTGAACCCAGGTCCTTTGAAGAGCAGCCAGTGCTCTTAACCACTGAGCCATCTCTCCAGCCCCTAACTTTTCTTCTTAAAGGGGATGGCATACTTGGAGAAGTCAAGAAAGCTTGAACAAAGCGTTCATTGTCCTGATGGAGCACATCAATGTTAATATAACTCAGATTTCAGCCTCCCTTCAAGTCTGGACAAACAAAGCTAAATTTCAAATAGAAACATAGCCTTTCTGAAAAAACCAATTCAGCAGCCATGTGACAAAGAAGAATGGAGTGGGATGGGACCAGGCATTGGAATAGAGTGGCAGATAGTGGGGTTCTCTAGTCTTTGCATGACCTGATGTGATTCTTACTTTAATTTCCAATCACTGACCTTGAAGAAGATAGTAAAGGAATGAGTAATTTAGCAGACAGTTTCTGGAGATGGTAGTCTCTTTGCCAGGGATCCTTGGGAAGCCAGTATCTTCAACTCTGAACTTTCTCTCTCTGAGATGATGTATGCACGGAATCAGTCCAAGTTACAAAACTAATACAATGTTTTGAACAGGAATTAGGTCCAACAATCCTTTAATGTATGGCTGCTTCTGTGCTCCTCTATGATATGTGATATGATATCAGGAGTAAAAGCTGCCTGGCTGATCTCAGTTATCATAGATCTTCATATGTAAACAAAAACTTTCAGAGAAAGCAAGCAAGGCAAAGAAAGTCATCTGATCATATGGGTTCACTCTTAATATTTTGTTGTACATGTTATTATGCAGTATAAACTTGCCATAACAAAATCTTTTTAAAATTACAATGACTTAAACTGGGCATGGTGGCACATGCCTTTGATCTCAGCACTGGGAGTGGGGACTGGGAGGGCGGAGGCAGGTGGTTCTCTGTGAGTTGGAGGTCAGCCAGGTCTACAAAGAGAGGGTTCCAGGATGGCCAGGGATGTTACACAAAAAAACCCTGTCTTGAAAAACCAAAAACTAAAAATAAATAAATAAAATAAAATACCATGACTTAAACAGGAGAGACATCTCATTGAATAGTTCAGATATGGGTGGTTCTGGGCTGGTAGGCAGTTTTCCACCATATTCCGCATATGGTTCTGGTCTCTGGGCCCGGGCTAGGTTTGCTTTGGCGTCCCACCCAGAGCACAGGAAGAGATGAGTAAATGAAAGGCCAGATTGGGAGGGTCTTATTTAGGTTTGTTTGCTTGTTTTCATTTTTTTTTTTTATGAGACAAGAGTATCATTGTGTAGTTCATGCTAAATGCTAATTTCTTTAATGGTGTGGGAAGTCCTTTTGTCTATGTGTTGCTTTTATTAGTTAATGAATAAAGAAACTGTCTTGGACCTGCACAGGACAGACTAAAGGTAAAACTAAACTGAATGCTGGGAGAAAGAAGCAAGAGTCAGAGAGAGGCCATGGAGCCCCACCAGAGACAGACACTGGATGGAACCTTGCCAGTAAGCCACAGCCATGTGACAGTACACAGATTAATGGAGATGGGCTAGTTTAGGATGCAAGAGCCAGCCAATATGAAGCTAGAGCTAATAGGCCAAGGAGTGATTTAATTAATACAGTTTCTATTCAGTTATTTCAGGTCTGGGCAGCTGGAAACGAACAAGCAGCCTCATACTACACTTGAAGGAGAATATCTAATGGTGACAGAAATCATTTCTGCTCATATTCCATTGGCCAGAACTTAAGACAGATGGCCCCAGAAAGCTGTAATAGTCTGGTTAGGTGGCACAGCAAAAATTACAGTGCTGTTATGAAAAGACTGAACTATCATTAGTCTGGGTGTCTGAAATTTAGATGTACACAAAAGTGATAATCAGAGCTGGGACAGGGGGTGGGGTAGAGAGAGTTTAGAGGTAGGGTATTTGAACAGCATACATATGACCCTAGGTTTGATCTCCAGCACACGATAAAAGTTCATTCATGTTATCTTGCATATTAATTACGTTTGCAGCCTACAGCTTCCCAGTCTTGATGACTCCTAGTATGGAAGGCGGTATAGTTCATAGTAATGAGACAATGTGATAGAGATTCTTCACACGACAATGGGGCAGAAAGAAGGCGGGGCCTAATATCCTGGGGCTGGAGAGATGGTTCAGGGTTAAGAGCTTGTCCTGCTCTTCGAGAGGACACAGGTTCGATTCTGAGCACCCATGTCAAGTGGCTTAAAATGATATGAACAACCCCCCCCCCCAGCTTATATACACATTATTTAAAAGTTTTTTGTTCGTTTGTTTGTTGTATTAAACAAAACTCAACCAGTGAGATGGCTCGGGCTCATCATGGCAAAGTGCTTGTAGACCGACCTAAAAGTCTGAGGACCTGAGTTCAAGTCCCAGAAATCATCCGGTGTAAGGAGAGTACCATTATCCTCAAGTCCTGGCCTATATAGTCATGGAGGACACCCCTTTGCACAATAAAGAAACAAAAAGATTTTTTTTAAAAGAAAAACTAGCATACTAAGATATTTATGACAAAATACATTCTCCAGAAAGATAATAGAATTCTACATAACATGTTTATTTACATATCAGTAATTTGGGCTGTTACACAGAGAAACCCTGTCTCCAAAAATAAATAAATAAATAAAACAAAAAAAAATCTTTAGATAACACAGTATCACACACCCAAATCCTGTGGGAGGTACTGATAGTTGTTAACTCAATGGCTGCAGGGACAAATGGCAAATGGCAGACCCAAAATTAAAGGAGGGGTACATGTGTAGAAATTAAGATGGACCTCTGACTGTTTCTAAGAACAAAGCCCCCCAGTTTCCCTGCCCCCGTACGCTATGTGGCAACCTCTGGGGACATGTGTCCTCTATCACAGTTACTGTCACAGGATTGTTTTGCTTGTTATTTACCTAAGTCTTCCCTGGGTCATCTACATCCCTCTTGGGGCCAAGGGCTGGTTCCTCCCAGGAGCACTGTGTGGTTACTGTGGATAGGACTGAAAGCAGTCCTTGTTCCCTGTGATATCCTGGGGTCAACTGTCACTGTTTGGCCACAGCTGTTCAAAGAGAGCTAACAATCACAGAAAGCACATGACAGTGTGGGCTAGGACTGGAAAGAGACTCCAGACTCTTCAGGGGAAAAAAACAAAACAAAACAAAACAAAAACAAAAAATGAACTAATACATATATATTTTTTTCTACCCTGCATGTAATTTCTGCCAATACTCTGGCAAGGCTCTCCATATCACGTAATTCTCACTACAACTCCATAACTCAGATGATATTATTCTGGTTTTATGATAAAAAAATGTTATTCCCTCTGATATACGACCTAGTAAGAAGCAGTCTCAATCCAGCTCTGTTTAGCTCATGTGGAATCAGTCTGTCCCAGGGCATTTTATTATTGAAGAAGTTGACTTTTAAGTGGGAAAAATAGCATCATATGACATTAACTCACATATCAAGAAAACTCCCTTTAAATTTACCTTATTAAATGGGCTATTGCTCATCACCCCCAACCCAGGGCTCACAGACCTTCATGGAAAGTCAGAGCCAGCGGATGGGGAGGTGTCTAAGCTACTTTTCTGTTCCTGTGTTAAAATACCATGATCAAGACAATCTACAGGAGAGAGGGTTTAGTCAACAGCATCTCTCATCTCTATCCAACTGGTGCACATGTCTCTCACCCCTCAATTATAATAAAACAAAAATTTTCCTAGACATTGCCAGTGTCTCTAGGAGGCAAAAAAAAAATCACCTTTTGGAGATATTTTAAAGGAAAACTTCAGATGAAAATCCCACTTTGAGATGATAAATATCTAAAATTATTGTGGGAAAACCTGAAGCTGGAAAACTTGTTCTAATTAAATGCTATTTGAAAACTAACTCTAAAAAATAAGAATCTGCTATTTTTGTATGAAGGTTATTAATACACTCAGTTTCTTATCTAAACTAAAAAGCATTCAAACTTTAAAAGTGCGGCACTGATAAATACATGAAATTCATTTTAATTTTCTTTCACTTCTCTTTTCTTCACTAATGATGTTTTAAGAAAAAAAATTAGGGATCTGGAGAGATGGTGCAGGGTTAAGAGCATTCACTGCTGTTCCAGAGGTCCAGGTTCAGTTCCCAGCACCCACGTGGCAGCCACAACCATCTATAACTCCAGTTCCAGGGGATCCCACACCCACTTCAGGCCTCTTTGGGCATTGCACACACACGCTTTCAGGCAAATATATACATAAAATAAGAATAAAATCTTCAAATAAAATAAAACAAATTTGAAGTTATTGGTTTTGTTTTATGTGTATTGACATTTTGTCTGCGTGTATGCCTGAAGTCATTCGAGATCAGTAAGACTGCTCGGCCGCAGTTTATTCAGCCTTGTCTCTGAAGGTCCTGAGCTGCTGCGGATAGATGAAATGGGGTAAGATGTTGGAAATAACCTTGTCAGCAAATGTGAAGTTATAAAGTATCTTTGCTTGGAAGGCCCTCTTTTAAAGAGTAACAAATATATTTAGAGAGATCATTCATAAAGCATTACCGTATTAAAGTTCAAAGAACAACGAGAAGAAAAATGTCAGAGAAATGCCAAAACTAATGCCTTACTGGGATGAAAATCATCTCACATAGATCTGGTGAATGATTTTAGCTAGGCTCAAGGATGCTTTGGAGAACTTAATGGCAGAGTTCAGAGTGCAGCTGCAGCTGTGTTCTGCCTTCACATCCTTTAGGATTCTTCTGTGCTGCTGCCAACTGCAAGGTTGTTTTGGCATTTGTCATTCAAAATGCCAGGACGATGAAGATGAAAGATTGAATTGATATCTCATAATTTGGGGGGCACATCAGAGACCAGCTTGAAGCTGCTGTCCATCTTGTTGATAATTCCTCTCTAATCTGAACTATTCAATCATTTTGAACAAAACATTCTTGTTATTTGCAAACAAAACAAAGATCAATTTAATGTAATCCCTTACCCAACAAAGATAGTATAGGTTAGGATTTCTCTTCTTCTCCTTTTTTTTTTTTTTTTTTTGAAGAGTGGGCGGTAGTGGCACACAGCTAATCCCAGGACTTGAGGGCAGAGGCAGACAGATCTCTGTGAGTTCAATGTCAGCCTGATCTACAGAGTGAGTTCCAGGACAGCTAGGGCTGTTACACAGAGAAACCCTGTCTGGAAAAACAAACAAACAAACAAACAAAAAACAAAAGAAAAAAAAAGAAAATGTTGGTAAGGATGCGAGAGAAACGAACTCTTACACACTGCTGGTGGGAAAGAAAACCGATATAACCACTATGGAAATCAGTGTGAATGTTTATCAAAAAACTAAAACTAGAACCCAGCTGTACACTCCTTTGTATATATGCAGAGGGCCCACTCAACATACGTGTGCCTCGATGCTTACTGCTGCACTGATCACAGTAGTCAGGAAACGGAGGCCGCCTAGATGCCCATCAACAGAAGAGTATGTAAAGAAAATGAGGACTTAGACAAAATCGGATTTTAGGGCAGGATGAAGAAAAATGAAATGTTGACATTTTCAGAAACGTGGATGAAACTTGAGATCATTATATTAAGCAAAATAAACCGAACTTGGGACAACAAACACCACCTGCTTCCTCACATGGGAACTCTACATTTTAATTTGTGTGTGATACAGATAATGTGTATGAACTCATCCCCCTGTGTGTGTAGGCCATGAAAGTACAAAGGGGCTACACCACTGCCCCTTGCTTCCCAGTCAATAAATCTTTCTGAATGAATGAAAAAAGGGGGAGGGGAGAGAGAAAAGGGGCCATGGACGAGAGAGGAGAAACAGATCGTAAAGGATGGGGAAGGGAGAGAAAAGGACATGTGAGATGAGAACAGAAGGGAGAACATTCTGGGGCGAGGGAAGTGAGGAGCATGAGGAGGAAGGAGTAATATAAAGGACCGTTCAGCTAAAATCTTTGAGCACTTGGAAAGAGAAGTAGGTCAGTGGAAAGAAGAGGAAGGAGAGAAATAGCAGGATGTGGTGGGGCACACCTGTAATCTGAGCAGTTTCCAGATTGAGGTAGGAGGATTGCCAGGAGTTCAAGGTCAGCCTGAACTGCTTAATGAGATACAGTTCAGCATAAAGTAGATCCTGTCTTGAAGAAGCAACAATGAAATTAAAGTATAATTCAGTATGTGTGTGTGGTGTGTATACATACTAGCAAAAAATAAGAGGGTATTTTATGTTGATTTTTCTGTGTGTGTGTGTGTGTGTGTGTGTGTGTGTGTGTGTGTGTGTGTGTGTGTGTGAGATTTGTTGATCTCACTATGTAGCCCCGGTGGAACTCCCAATCCTTCTTCCTCAGCCTGCCCACTAATGAGGTTCTAGGCATGAGGAACTCACACTTGGCCTATGAACTAATTTTAAATGACCTTTCAGATAGATTAATAAGAAGAAAAGAGTAAATAGAGAAAATAGTAGAGCCAGATGTTGATGAGGAGGGGTGTGAAGCACGGTCCTGGACTTAACATGACTGCTGCACAATGAACTCAAGTTGTGGGCACGAGAGGGTTCATGGTACCCTCCCACTCCCTGGGTACTGTAGGCTGCTGATGCACGCTGAGGGAGAAGCAGTCATTGTCTGGTAAGTTCCCGATGTTCCTGTGGATAGCTCTGCACCAGGCTCATATGCACTAGCGTGGTCACACTCATCAGGCCACAAAACAAAGCAAAGAATAAAGCAATAAGACATGGATATCCATGAGCTAGGATTTACAGGGAGGAAGGGGTGTTGATGTGGGTGGGAAAGGGTTGAGAAGTGGTAGTGAACAAATGTGCCCAGAACACACTATATGCTTGCATGAAATTGTTAAATCATATGTTTAACTTTAAAAATTGAAAAAAATCCTTATTATAAGTAATGGATAACTCATTAAAGTTGTTATATTAAAAATTGATATATAAGAAGCAATATCCCATCCATCTAGCACCACAGTGCTAAATACCGAAAAATGTGTATAGTCTTCATTATGCAATAAAGCAGAAGAAATACTTAGCAGGGAGGAAAAACAGAAGAATGCAGGTTAATTATTTTCCAATAAATTCCAACTGATATCATTTTGGCAATTCATTTCCATCTTCTATACATCAGGACGTCTTGCTTTCTCTAATTTGATCTTCCTACCTACCATATGCTGAGTGCTATTATTTCTCTCTTTTTGTGGACTGAAGAAATGAGATCACCAGTTTCACCTGTCTAACATTGTAATAGGTTTTCTTACTGCCTGTTTCAAATTCTGTATTGGTTGCTTTGTTTTATACCTGGTTATCATTCAATGCCTGTTTCCTATTTGGTTAGAAGTTATTAGAACCTATGGTTGTGCATCTATGTTAGTAGGGTTCAGAATTATTCATCTTCTGCTGCAGAAACTGAGAGGGAAGAAACAGGGTCCTCCTGTCCAGGCGTTGGAGTCAGTCGAAACTGGAGCCCAGCAACACTTAGATCAATTCACAGAAACCCGCAGAAACATCCCTCAGGGGTCCAGACCAATCTTCTCTGACTGAAGATGCCTGTTGTACTTTGTGGTTGTACCTGGAGGGAATCCCTTGGTTTCTCTCTGATCACCAAGTCTTGCCTTCAGATTCCTGCTAATCTGTGAGCTCCACGAAACTGCATACATAGATGTATCCCTGTTTGAACTCATATATGTACACACACATTCTTATTTTTATTTTTGTTGATTTCTTTCTCCCCCTCTCTTCTCCTCCTCCTCCTCTTCTTCTTCTTCTTCTTCTTCTTCTTCTTCTTCTTCTTCTTCTTCTTCTTCTTCTTCTTCTTCTTCTTCTTCTTCTCCTTCTCCTTCTCCTTCTCCTTCTCCTTCTCCTTCTTCCTCTTCCTCTTCCTCTTCCTCTTCCTCTTCTTCTTCTTCTAGGTAGTGTCTCACTGACTGCTCTGAAACTAACAGAGATTTCCCTGCTACTACCTCTGGAGAACTGAGATTAAAGACAGGTGCTATAATGCCAGGCCCTATGTTCCTATCTCTTGCAACCAAAAGCTCTAACTATAAGTATTGGTCAAGACTTTTAAGCCATACAAAACCCCATCTTATTTTCTTAATTGTCTCTCTTTTCCATATATCCTCGGTTCCTGTGGTTGCTTGAAAAAGAAAATGCCCCCCATAGCGAGTGACACTCTTAGGAGGTGTGCCCTTGGAGGAAGTGTGTCAGTGTGGAGGCAGGCTTTAAGGTCTCTTATGTTCAGTCTACACCCAGTGACACAGGTCACTTCCTGTTGCCTCAAGGTCAAGATGTAGGAATCTCAGCTCTTTCTCCAGCACCATGTCTGCCTACATGCTACCAAGTCCTGCCAAGATAATAATGGACTAATGATGTGGGATTCTCCTCTGTATGCTGTGAATACCATTGGTTAATAAACTGTCTTGAGCCCGTGAAAGGGTAGAGCAGAGCTAGGCAGGGAAAACTATACTGAATGCTGGGAGAAAGGAGGCAGAGTCAGAGAGAAGCCATGTAGCCCCGCTGGAGACAGGTGCTGGAAACTTTACCCAGTAAGCCACAGCCATGTGGCAATACACAGATTACTAAAAATGGATTAAATTAATATGTAAGAGTTAGCCAATAAGAAGTTATAGCTAAAGGGCTAAGCAGTGATTTAAATAATGTAGTTTCTGTGTGATTATTTCAGGGCTGAGCAGCCGGAAACCAACAAGTGGCCTCATTACTACAGACTAAACTTCTGGAAATGTAAGCCAGCCCTAATTAAATGTTTTCTTCTATAAGAGTTTCCATGGTCATGGTGTCTCTTCACAGCAATAGAGATCCTAAAACCATTCTTATCTGTGATTATTATCATGTCCCAAGAATGATGATGCGGTCTGGATGTCCCCCTAAGACTAATGTTGAAATTTTATTCCTTTGTAACAGCATTAAGAGGTGGAACCCTTAAGGGATGATTGGGTAAGGAAGCTCTGCCCTTACGCATGGAGTAATGCCAGTACGGTAGGAGTGAGTTCCTGATAAAAAAGGACAGGTTTAGCCGCATTTCTTTTCTATCTTGAATGTCCTCACTTGCCCTTCTGTTCCATTGTGACTTGCACTTCCCAGACATCGGGGATGTAAGCTAAATAAGCTTCTATTTTTCAACAGTCAGTCTATTTGTGTTTTAGCAGTAAACATATGCTTCATGTCTATCTAGAATGCTATGAGACCCACCGAAGGAGACAAATACTTTCTGAACAGTATCTGTTTATCATTTGTTTGCACACATGCACGCGAGTGCCTTGGCACATGTGTAGTGGTCAGAGGACTGCTGTGGTAATCAATTCTTCCCTTCCATGAAATGCACTGTGGCAGCTGAATTCATTAGGCTTGATTGACAGCAGGCAGCTTTCCTGCTAAGACATCTCACTGGCCCATTAAAAAATTCTTATTGTTATCATTCATAATGCTGGTGACCTGAGACTGGCCCCACGAGGGGTAGTGGCCGGTGACCCGAGGCCTCGGTGGGTGCCCTGGCAGAGGGAGGAGGGAGGAGAAGAGAGAGAGGCAGAAGGTACCTCTCCAGAAAGCAGGACAGAGAGAGAGAGAGAGAGAGAGAGAACAAGAGAGAGCATGCATGGTCTGGTCTGGAGAGGAGGCAGTGGGGGGGGGGGGGTTGGGAGTGGGCAGGGCTTGTTTCTTAAAGGGACAGCGTACCCAGGTGACAGAGCAGATCAGCAGATTACAACATTCCCATCTTTTTCTTATAACAAAAAATCGGGGAGTTAGACATATCAGGTTGAAGGAATTTGGACAGTGGATGATTCTATGTTCATGTGTGTGTATACTCTTGCATGTGAATGTGTACATACATGTGTATCTGTTTGTGTATGTGTGTCCTTAATTTTAAATATTTTTTTATTCTTGGACAATTTCATGCATATAGACAATATATCTTGGCCAAATCTGCCTCCATTCTCCTTGAATAACTGCAAAAATCAACTACCACTCCTGCACATCATCCCCTCATCCTACTTTTTTTTCTTTTTTAATAATCTATTATTATTATCTATTATTTATAGGATTATGTTTAAAGTCTTTAATATAACAAGAAGTCCTTAATGATACCAGGCCAGCAAGGCCTAGACTAGCAGAGAGCACATTAAGGTTTCTTAGTGGATGTTTGTTGAGTAAGTGAGTAAGTTAGTTAAACATGTTTTTGATAATTCAAGATCACTTTGAAGCCAGACAGTGGTGGTGCACACCTTTAATCCCAGCACTCAGGAGACAGAGGCAGGCAGATCTCTGAGTTCAAGGCCAGCCTGGTCTATAAGAGCTACTTCCAGGACAGGCTTGATAGGGCTACAGTAAAACCCTGTCTCAAAAAATGAAAAAAAATTAATTTGATCATTTTCTTCATTTTTTTTTTCTTCACCAATGATTTGTGATTTACTCCTTTAAAAAATACAATAAACTTTTTGTCAGAGACCAGCTTCAACAAAAATATCACTTACCAGGTTAGGGGCATGGGGTTAGAAGGTTAGTATATGGCACAAAAATGTGAGTAAAAACAGAAACACAGGATAGTATTGGGAGAGAGTTCCAGTGAATACTGAAATTGCCCGTGTTTAATTTTCCATACACTTTTATACCTAAATACACCAGGAGAAAGAAGACAGAGAACTGCTTTAACATGATACAAAGGACAACTAGAACAGTTAATTGCTTCAGTGCTTTAAGACATCAAGTCATTAGCATTCTGTTTTTAGGCAGTGAACCCACCCTAGACCAAGTATCCTGAAGGCAGCCACTCCCAAGGTCAAATCTCCTATTTCAAAAGAAGGAGCAGAAGTATGCTTGAATATACTGACCATTGGTCAGGGTGAAGTGGATCTTTCTCAATGGGCCATCTTAATGTCAAAAGGACCGAGTAATCACACCCTAGGTCAGGATGTGTAGCCACACTTGTCGACAACTTTGAAAAAGCTAAAACTTTGACGTTCAGACAAGGTGGAAATAAGCTCACATTTTTGGGCCTCCACAGCTTTTGAGGGGCCTATAGAGATAGCTCAGTGCTTAAGAACACTGAATACTTTGCCAGGGAAGCCAGGTTTTCCCACACAGTGGCTCACAACTGTCTACAGCTCTATATCCAAGGAATTTTATGCCATATACAAATAAAATGAAATTATCTTAAAACTTTTTAAAATAGAGGGGCTGGATAGATATATTAGTGGTAAAGAGCATTGATTGCTCTTCCAGTGGACCTGGGTTTAAATACCAACACCCACATGGCAACTCACAACTGTCTGTAATTCCTAGATCTGACACCTTCACACAGACATACATGCAGGCAAAACACCAATGCACATAAAACAAACATAATTAAATTTAAAAACGTTAAATATAAACAATACTAATAGATTGATTACATGGCATCTCAAAATATTTTTATATCTTCTAGTTGAGTTTTTCTGCTGCAATCACTGTAATGGTCTGTCCTGTCCTTTTAAGAGACAAACCCTGCCCACTCCCTACCCTGTCCACTGGAGCAAGCTGATCTTCAGCTTCCAGTCTGAGTCTTCTTTTCTGTCTCTCTCCCAAAGAGGCAGCTGCTGCTGTAGCTCCTTTCCTCCCCATCCCTCTCTCTGGTTCTCTTGCTCTCTCTCTCTGCCTCTCTCTGCTCTTCTCCCTTCTTCTCTTCCCTTTTTCCCTTCCCCTCCATAGCCCACTAAATAAATATCCATCCTCAGTCTGCAAGGCGTTCCTATCTATCTGTCTTTCAGCCACCAGGGCTGTGGCTCCTCGTGGGACTGGCTACCCCATCTTGGTCTCTCATCTACCATGTGGCTCCATGCCTAGGACCTGTGGGCCTTCATGGCCAGCAGGCAACTTCGGGGCTCTCTGCCTGGGACTGGCTGCCTTCATATCCTGCTGTGGTCTCATGGCCTGCTGCCGCCACTTGGGGACCCGCAGCATTTTACTTTAACCATTACATTGGAGCCATGACTCGGCCAGACTCTCTGCGTTCTCTCTCACCTGGAGAGCCGGCTGAGAAAATGTGGAACCCTGGGCTTCAGAACTAGGTTTCTTTACAACAGCTCTGCATTGTATCTGCCTGAATGCCAACCTCTATGCACACCAGCAACTTCAATGGTGAGCTTTCCCCTTCCAGCCCCCAACATCAGTCTTCATGGCTACAGTTGAGTTCTTTGCTAACATTCATCTCTGGTTGCTTTCCATAGCTAAAAACGTGACCAGACAAGCCAGGGTCAGTCATCCCAAGCTAGCACTGCACATGCTGTGTGATGCATTCAACTGGGTCCCTCGGATTTTTCTTTCTCCTTTCTTTTTCTTTCCTTCTTTTCTCTTTTCCTTTCTTTTGGACCACTCGTAAGTGGTCCCCACCATGAGAGACTGTCCGGAGTGGCCTCTAGTTTCCCTGGCTTCTGAGTCACCCGGACTGGGGCCAGTCAGGCTTTAACACCTGCCTGTAGAGAGAGGATGCTCTTCTATAGGCCCTGTGGTATTTTTCGTGGTCTTTCACATTCCCAGCTATGGTATAAACACTCAAACTATGCTCCCTGATGTCCTGCCAGCTCTGCTTCTCCTGAAACTGTCTCTGTCACCACTGCCGACAAGATTGGTTGGCTCCACGAGGCAGCTGTTTTCAATTTCAGCTGCGGCTTATGGCATGGTAGCTTGGCAACAGGGTGAATCATGCCTCTAGGTAAAGCTCTTGCAGCTCAAAAAAAAATGCGGCTTCTCCATACAACATGTGACTGCTGCCATTTTGACTGAGGTCAGGTGACCTTACCACCATCTTAACTGAGAGCCAGGTCAGGTGATCAAGTTCCATCATTTTACTGAGGTATTCCCTGCCTGATACTCTGGTGCTGACTCTGTCACATGTGTGTTTTGCACAGTGGCATGCCTTTGGTAGGGCCCACCAAAGCATCCACTTTGCCCAATTCCTATGTACTGTTTGTGTGTACGTACATACATGTAACGTAAATACACCTATGTTTACTGTTAAATGTTATAATTGTCTGTTCATTGTATTTCATTTTAGGCTATAAAATAATAAGTCTCATGTTTTAAATTGGTATGTACTTTTAAGGCTCTTAGAAAAAATACTATATATGTAATCCAACCCTGCTTTACCTGTTAAGATGAGAGCTAGTACAGTCAAGCTCAGAGTCAGCTCTCCAGGAAGATTCTTTACTGTAGTTATACCTGATAAACAGCACACAACTTCTCAGAGATCTGGGGAATATGACATTTAAATATTTAATTATTAAAAAACTTTTTATAACTAAAAGAGACAGGGTGGCTCCTAGCAGCAGCACTCTATTTCTTCCAAAGAAGACAGAAGACAAATGGGCTCAAAACAGTATCCATCCGCACTTTGTTTCTACTGCCAAGCACTGACCACTGGTAAAAACTGCCTTTCACCTAACTGAAGATCTCCAGACATGGACAGAATCGCTGGAATCGACAGCCTAGCTGCTCAGGCTTGTCTTCCTACAGATTTCCTAACCCACAGGATCTTCTGGAGCCTGGCAGGCCCTGCGCTAAACAGCAAAAGGCAAATATAAACTTCAGCGACCATGGAAAATCCTGAGGAGATGCTCTAGGTGTCAACCAAGTAAGTTATCTGTCATTTTTAATCAATAACTCAGTAAAATCTTATCCTTCTCAAAGATCTTTGATACAGTTTGGCAGCTGAGAGGTTTTGTCAGCTTAAAAGGACAGTCTCACCAAACAAATTTCAGTAAAATACAAGTTATTAAAATGTGTATCTACGAGTTATAAAGGTGTGAGGACAAATGCAAGTTATCAAATTTCTCTCTCACGCTGCCTTTCATAGTCTTAAAAATACTTTTCATTGTGCAAAAACATCTGTCACAATCATTCTGCTGCTGTTTAAAACTTATGTTTTCACAAACCCCAAAAATTCTTGTAAGTTCCAGGGCATTGAATTGAAGGATCCACTTAAACAGGTCAAATACACCCCTCTCAATTCCCTGGTTCTAATTTTTCCCCCTAAACTTAACTTTGTCCTCTGTTCTGCCAATACCTTAAACAGGTGTAAGAGACACCAGACATTTCCATACCACAAACACTGGACAGGAACAAGGAGACCAGCTACTCCAGGATGTGACCAACTTTCTCAGGTCCCCCCACAAATAAGCAGAATCCGCTTGAGAATCCACCATCCCAATTCCTTTAACCTGTTGTGCCTTACCTTCTGTCTTTTTATTATAAAAAAGAGATGGGAATGTAATGGTCTGTCCTGTCCCTTTAAGAGGCAAGCCACTCCCCTGCCCCTCCAGTCCACCCGAGGCAGGCAGATCTTCATTGGATCTTCCTTCCACTTCCAGCCTGAGTCCCTTCCTTTCAGTCTCTCTGAAGAGGCAGTTTCTGCCTCGCTCCTTCTCCCCACTTCTCCCCTTCCACCCCTCTCTTCATATTTCTCTCTCTCTCTCTCTCTCTTTCTCTCTCCTTCTCTCTGCTCTTCTCCCTTCTCCCCCTTCCCTTCCTTAACCTACTAAATAAATATCCAACCTCACTCTGCATGGCGTGCCTATCCATCTGTCTCTCACCTGCCACGTGGCTCCCTGCCTGGAGCCTCTTGTTTCCTGCTGTCTGTTCCCACCACTTGGGAAACTGCACCCACCATGCATCTCTCTTCCTAGACTCGCTGCCTGGGATCCACTGCCTCTCCTGGCACACGGGCAACTTGGGGACCTGCAGTATTTTACTTAAACCATAACAGTCTTAGTTAGGTTTCTATTGCTGTGATGAAACACCATTACCAAAAACAAGTTGGGAAGAAAGGGTTTGTTTGGCTTATACTTCCACATTGCTGTTCATCACTGAAGGAAGTCAGGACAGGAACTCACACAGGGCAGAAACCTGGAGGAAGGAGTTGACGCACAGACCATGGATGAGTGCTGTTTACTGACTTGTTCCCACGGCTTGTTCAGCCTGTTTTCTTATAAAACCCAGGACCACCAGTCCAGGAATGGTACCACCCATAGAGGGCTGGACCCTCCCTCGACAAGTACTAATTAAGAAATGCTCCACAGGCTTGCCTACAGCCTGATCTAATGGAGGCATTTTCTCAGCTGAGGCTCGCTCCTCTGGGATCACTGTCCCTTGAATCAAGTTGTCATAAAACTGTCCCAGCACAGTTACTATGGTATATTCCAAGTATATACTGTTAAACTGTTAGGTCCCCCTTCTCATATAAAATCTAATAAATACTGGAAAGTAGACAGATGTGGAGTTTCCCTCGGCGGCCTTTGTGTGTGGTGTTGGGGTCAGAGAAGGACTTCACTCCATGGCTGTTTTCACCCACAGCGCCTGCTGTTCCAGAGCCCAGGTCTTCTGAAAATCTGCTCTCCACATCGGAATTATACCCAATGAATCAGCACCGCTGTTTCCCCCTGGCCAAAGTTCAAGAAGACTCAAGTGTCATGCGGTGGAGCATCCAGGGTAATGAATAATGAGAACTGGCAGGCACTTCTCCCACTCCACTTCAATCGTCCATTGAGAGCATTTGGCTCGCTTGACATAGCAGTGTCTTAGTACCAACCAGATACCCTCTGCCATTTGTGCTTTTGTCCTAGGCAAAACAAAGAAACGCACAATGCAGGCATTCCTCCCCGACAATATAAAGCAAATGTGAATTAAACAGAATGCTTGTCCTCCCAGTATTTAGGAGATGGAGCCCGCACCAAAGTCAGGAGTTCAAGGTCACCCTCAGTTACAGGAGATGTTCCAGACCAGCCTAGACTAACTGTCTCAAACAAGAACAGAAGCAAATACATAGCCAAAGAAAATGCTATTTTATTTTTTAAAAAGTGATTGAAAGTGATAGGAGAATATCTTTTAATATAACCTATCATCACAGTTTCTGTGTTGTTGTTTAAGGTAGTCCAGGCTGGCCCAAAATATCCTATGAAGTACGGATTGGTCTCAAACTCCCACGCCCACTTCAGCCTTCTGAGTGCTAGGATTACAAGCATGTGCCACCATATCCAGACTGCAGGCAGCATTTATTGAAAAGACAAACAAAACCCTGTGGCCCCTCGCTGGTCATTCAGCCAAGCTCAGGGCATTACCCAGGGTATAAAAGTGGCAATACTTTTTGTCCCAGGCAGATCCAAATAGCCTCAACTTCTGATGATCTCTGCTCTTTATTTAATATCCGCTAGCACAGCTGGGCAGTGATACCACTTGCTTTTAATCCCAACACTCGGGAGGCAGACACAGGTGGATCTCTGTGAGTTCAAGACCAGTCTGGTCTACAGAGTGAGTTTCAGGATTGGCTTCATAATTACTGAATCATGTCTCAAAAGAAGAAGAGGAGGAGGAGGAGGAGGAGGAGGAGGAGGAGGAGGAGGAGGAAAGATCCACTAGCACAGTTTTCTAGATTGTTCACCGGCAGACTCGTGGAATACTTTTCTTTCTTCTTTCTATAAAGAAAATACTGTAAAGACAAAGCTAAGGAACTGTGTAATCTCACCACAGGTAACAATGAGTGGTTTACTTTGCAGATGGAAGAATGGAGCCTTGGGCTAAGGAAAACAGGAAGTCTCCAGGAGCCTGGAAAGTGAGACAAAGGCAGCTCTCCTAGTGCCCCAGATGGAACACAACCCTGAGAAAGCCTGGATTTTAGCACAGTCTGTCCCATTTCTGCGTTGGACCCCCAGAATTTTGAGACAATAAGTTTAAATTGTTCTAGGATACAAGTGTGCAGTATTTTTTATATCACCAATAAGAAACTGATGTCATACTTTATGAAGTCTAAGATATGGCAGAACACCATACGCTTATGCTGTATGCTCATTTTAAAATACATTTCAAGAGCTGGAGAGATGGATTAGTGCTTAAAAACACTGGCTGCTCTTCTAGAGAACCTGAGTTTGATCCCCAGCACCCACCTCGGCAGTTCACACTGCCTGTAACTCCAGGTCCAGGGGATCTGACATCCTCTCTGGCTTCCTTGGTCACCGAAAGCATCTGGCTTACAGAGACACACATAAGTAAAAATAATAAAAATAGACCTTTAATTTTATTCCAGTATTAGCACTCCTCCTTTTGAGTTGGCATATAAAATACAAAACAAAGGGTCCATTCTGATGTTCTCATGTCATTGTCATATTCACCCTCTCCCATAGCGCTCCTGCCCCTCCCTCATCCCCGATGTCCCCTCTCTCCCTCCAAATAGTTCTATTCTTTAGTACTGTTAGTATTCAATTCTTGTATTTGGTCTCTTATTTCTGAGGAAGAATATTTTGGGAAATCTGACATTGGTATGCAAATTTTAGAATGCTGAACTGGGCAAGTGTTTCCTCCATGCAGCGACTCTAGGGCACGTGTGAGGGCCTAGGCTCAATCCCCAGTATGACAAGGGCATCCAATTCACGATGCTTTATGATAACCTGAAGTTTCCTATTTAAAAATAAAACTGGTTATACAGAGAAAGCTCAAAAGGCTTCAACCCTAGACGAAGAACTACAGGCAGCTAAGGCATGCCGAGAGTGGGAGAAACTGTTCCCCAGGGAAGAGCACACCAGCTGGTTATCAGATATCAAATGGTCAGCCCTGAAAACATACATGTGCACTCAATATTACATGGACTGAGCAGGTTGTATTTATATACTTAGGAATTTATATTATGTATATGTAACAACAATGAAAGAAAAAGAGGCCATGAATTTGGGATATGGGACGGGTGGCAGGGAAGAAAGAAAAGAGGGAAATGATGTAATTATGTTATAATCTCAAAATATAAGTTGTATAACAAAACTCCTGGTTATATTAGTGTGGGAGCCCATAGAAGTGGCTCTCCTCCATCTGGACTTAGGGTTAGAGAGTTCAAGCGACAAACCAAAGGTCAAACAAAAGGCCTAAGGTGAAGTTGCTGAATGTCTTGCCTAGATAACAGGATGTTCGGGCCTAAGGTGTAGCTACTGGATGCTTTGCTCCTCAGAGTTTTGAATTCTTGTTTGTTCCTTGCATCAGGATTAAAAAAAAGTCTTTTTGCCCTCCCCTTGGGCTTGGGGTGAAAAATAAACCTGAGGCTGCAGTGTCCACAGACAGTCCTCCCGGATCTGTCCTATGTCTGTTTCTTCTGTCTCTATTATCTCCACCTGCAATTTCTCAATCCACATGCCTCCCCCAAAGCAAGAGTGAACAAGTCGGGTAGGGCCCTGCAGCAGATGTCATTGCCAGGACGCAGGCTACAAAATATAAGGAGACTACATACCAAACGACATGGTCTTGTTGATGAAACAAAGTACGCCTGTCCTGTTGTCTACCTAGCACCTTCGGAGTAGGGGACACACTGTAAGTCCTCGGTGACCGAGCATGGGATGCAGTAAATCAGTGTAGTCAAGCTCTCCCACGGTCTCCAGACAGTGCCCAAGCATCTTTGCGTCAGTCATCCATGTGCTGTTCTGATGAGCGAGCATGCTCGCAGTGGGCATTTCGCTACAGACAGAAATGGAGGCAACACTGAACTTTCTAACGTTCTTCATATAGTCATGGATAAACATTAAGAAGAAAGTAAGGCGCGGCTAGGAAATGTACATCAACGAGTTAGGACAACGGCCAGCAAGTGCTCCAGAGTTCGGAGTTCTGAAGCTGTGAGTTCTGCTTCTCTAGCGGAGTAGATCTGTATTAGCTATCTCCAGCTTTCAAGTATCCATCACTGAGTCACCTGGGAAGACCGAGGAGTTGCCTGGATCAGACTGGCATGTGACCACATCTGTGAGGCATTTTCTTAACTGCTAATTGATGTAGGAAGGCTCAGCTCACTTTGGGCTTTGCCCTTTCAGCCACTTAACATGTTGGAGCAGTTTAACTATAAACATTCCACGGAAGGCCGGCTTGTGGAACTAGCTAGTACCTTTGTGTGTTTTGTGTTTGTTGTTTATCTTGTTTTGTTTTTGTTTTTGCTACAGGTGGGTAAAACCAAGTGTTGAAAAGATTGTGACAATAAACCATTGCCCCTCTCAGGGGATTCTGATATTTTCTCGTTACTTGGATAATTTTTCTGGTCAACTACTTGGGTTAACTCATGTTGACTCATCTAAGAGGAGACATTTGAGTGGGCATGGAGATGTCTATTTAACAGAGTATGATAGAGAATGAAGGAGAAAATGGGAAAAATTCCTGTATAGGAGTTATTACTAAGTCCACAGATACTAATTTATTTTCTACCAATTTAGAGATACTACCAGCCAGATGGTGATGGTGCACATTGGAGAGGCAGAGGCCAGCCTGGTCTACAGAGTTCCAGGGCAGCCAGGGCTACACAGTGAAACCCTGTCACAGGAAAAAAAAAAAAGACACAGTACCAACAAGTTTGCTTACTTGGCTTCTAACACGTGTAAGAAATAGCAGCCGTAAGAGAGCCTCACGCTAGCAAGAGAATAGCATACGAAGAAGACATAGCTTCTGGTTTGGGAGGTGGAGACAGAACTGAACCTGGTGTGGTATGTGTGCCTGGCATCCCAGCTACTTAGGGCGCCTAAGGCAGGATTGCAATTCAAGGGCAACCCGGGCAGCTTAGAGAGACACAGTCTACAGATAAAACACAGCTGCCAGACTAGATGGAGTACTTGGCTAGCACATGCGTGAAGCCCTAAGTTCAATTCTCATTACGAAAACCAACAAAACATCAAGAAAAAGTAAGAGGCTCATATGATTTGGATCTGAACGGCCCCCATAGGCTCGTGTTTTGAGCGCTCAGCCCCCAGTTTATGGCACCATTTTGAAGGCTGTAGAGTCTTGAGGAGGTGGCACAGGCTGCTCGAAGTGGCGGCTGGAGCAGAGCTTACGCTTGTTTCTGGTTCTGAGCTAGCTCTCCCTGCTTCCTGCCCCGAACTCCCCCTACCTTGAACTCTGGCACTCCTCCACCCCCGTGATAGCTGAAGCTCTGACACTCTGAGCTATACCTTTCTTCTCATAAGTTGTTTCTTCAGGTGTTTTGCCACAGCAATGATTAAAGAAACTAAGGGAGATGTCATAGCAAATGTCTGAGCGTGGCATGATGATTTGGAACATTGATTCCATCCCACAAAGCTTTCTCTGATATCAGTGTTACCTGTCCTTACTGGCGATCTTAGTTTTCCTATCTATGAAACCGAGATGATAATGGTATTCCTAGCATAATGACAAATTAAATAAAGCAAAGCAAAAACAAAACAGTGCTTGGATACAGGAAATGTTTAATACAGGTTAGAGTTTTGTTTTGGAGACAGGGTTTCCCTGTGTAGCCCTGGCTATCCCAGAACTCCTGTAGACCAAGCTGGTCTTGAACTCACAGAGATACGACTGCCTCTGCCTCCTGAGTGCTGGGATTAAAGGTGTGAGCCACCAGCACCCGGCTAGTGTTTTCTTTATTAACTGTTACATTCAACCTAGAAAAGTTGCTTAATCCCACTGAAGGTCATTATTCTAACTTATCACACGTGATTGTAACAGTAAAAGTAAAACGCCACAGGTCCCCAAGTGGCGGCAACAGGCCACAAGACCCCAGCGGGCTGCGAGACCAGGGCGGGCCACAAAGGCAGCCAGTCCCAGGCATGGAGCCCCTGAGTGGTTTGCAGGCCATGAGGGCCAGCAGGTCCTAGGCATGGAGCTGCATGGTGGGTGAGAGACGGAGAAGGGGCAGCCAGACCCACAAGGAGCTGCAGCCCTGACGGGTGAGAGATGGATGGATGGATAGACATGCCAAACAGAGTGAGGTTGGATATTTGTTTAGTGGGTTATGGAAGGGAAGGGGAAAAGTGGTATAGGAGGGTCTTCTGTTTATGTCTTGCTTTCATTGGTTACTGAATAAAGAAACTGCTTTGGGCCTGATAGGGCAGAACTTAGGTAGGCGGAGAAGACAGAATTGAATGCTGGGAAGAAGGGCAGAGTGAGAGACGCCATGGATCTCCTGCCTGAGACATGCTGGTTAGAATCTTGCCGGTAAGCCACAGTCACGTGGCAATACACAGATTAATAGAAATGGGTTAAATTAAGATGTAAGAGTTAGCCAATAAGAAGTTAGAGCTAATGGCCAAGCAGTGTTTTAATAAATATAGTTTCTGTGTGGTTATTTCGGGTGTAAGGAATAGACAAGGGGCCCTGCTCCTTAAAACATAAAAGGGAGAAGGGGAGAAGGGAGAAGAGCAGAGAGAGACAGACAGACAGATAGAGAGAGGCAGAGAGACACACAGAGAGAGACAGACAGAGAGAGAGAGAGAGAGAGAGAGAGAGAGAGAAATAGAGAGGGGTGGAAGGGGAAAAGTGGGGAGAAGGGAGCGAGGCAGAAACTGCCTCTTTAGGAGAGATGGAAAGGAAGGGACTCAGGCTGGAAGTGGAAGGAAGATCCAAGGAAGATCTGCCTACCTGGGGTGGATGGGAGAGGGAGTGGGCGGGACTTGTTTCTTAAAGGGACAGGACAGACCATTACAAAGACACCTCTCTCTATCTTTACTCTCCATCAGATTTTCCACACCTGGAGAAGGATTACTAATTTGTTAAGACTGGTTTTTTTGAACTGGGGAGATGGCTCAGTGGACAAAGTTCTTGCCGCTGAAGTGCGAGTACCTGACCAAGTTTGGATAACTGACACCTACACAAAAAGCTGGCCGTGGTCTGTCAGCACTCAGTAGATGGATATATAGATACCAGGAGCTTGCTGGCCAGTGGGCCTAGCCTAATCAGTGAGCTCCAGCTTCAGTAAGAGTCCTTGTCTCAAAAACTAAGGTAGTGTGCATTTGAGGAAGACCCTGATGTTGACATCTGGTCTCTGCATGCATTTGTACCACCCCCAACACAGACACAAATAAAAAGGCAAGGCTGTAGAGATGGCTCAGTCATTAAGAGCACTTGCTACTCTTGCTGAAGACCCAGGTGTAGTTCCTGCTCTTATCAGCTGGCTCACAAACACCTGGAATTCCAGGTTCAGGGAATCCCACACATTCTTCTGACTTCTGTGGGCATATTGTGCACAAAATCTCAGTCACATACACATATGAGTGAATTCAAAATAATAAATAATTTTAAAAAAGAACAAAGCAAAAGGAAAGAGAAAATTAAAAAATGATTGCTTGTCATGTTAAAGTAACCCCTTGTCCTCAGATGGGGACCTCTAGCCTATGTGTGCAGTTCTGTGATGAGGGATCCTTCTGTGTGGTGATGGCCTCTTACAGGGCAGTTTCTGAAGCTAGAGATGTGATGTTGTCTGTCTCTTTCTTGACCTCACTGTTAGATGGTTATAGCAGGTATCTCTTAAATGCTAACGACAGGGTCTACAGAAGATTCTCCAGGAAGGGTCAACGGAGGTCTCAGAATCCATCACAAGTCTCCCCTTTCTGTGTTGTTTTTTAAAAAAGATTTATTTATTATGTATATAATGTTCCTCCTGAATTGACATCCCCATGCCAGATGAAGGTACCAGATCTCATTACAGATGATTGTGAGACACCATGTGGTTGCTAGGAATTGAACTCATGACCTCTGGGAGAGCAAACAGTGCTCTTAACCTGTGAGCCATCTCTCTAGCCCCTCCCTTTTTTTTTAAGATAAAGTTTTACTGTATAACCTAGACCTAAACTTTTAATTCCTCTGCCTTAGCCTCTGGAATGCTGGGATCACAGGTGTGAGCCATCATGTCTAGGTAAGGTTTTATTTTAGCATTAAATGGTTAGTGGGAAAACAGAATTATTTGAAAACAAATCGGATTTCAAAATGGATTGTTTTGATTTTTTTTTTCAGGGGTGGGGGCTGGTGGGTACTTTGAAACCACAGAGTCCTAAGCACAGAAATAGCCTGGAGGATTTGCATTACTTTCCCTGCGGCAAAAGAAATGCTTTGACTATATGGATCGGATTCCTACGAGGGCAGGGCAGGGTAATTGTGTTATTTAAGGTGGACTAGCATGTCTCCAGCTCTAAGAGGATTGTGGCCTGCTCAGGTTGCTATGGTTGTGACTATGACAACTAAAGAAAACATGACAGAGATGCCAAGAAGCAGGTGTAGCAATGGTCATTCGTGAGGGAGAAAAAAAAAATGGCCAAACAGAAAGTGCCTGGGGTCCTTGGATTCCATCAGTCTCACAGACAGGGATTCAAAACTGTATAGGAAGATGAGCTCCCTCCTTTCCTTTCCTCCTCCTCTCTTCTCTCTTTTCGTCTTTTCCACGCTCCTCCTCCTCTTCCCCCTCCCTTTCTTTCTTTTCTTTGGCCTGGAACTCATTATAGAGCCTACTCAGCAATTCTGCCTTTGCCTCCGGAGGGTTTGCTCATTTCATCATTTAAATTTATACAACCCCTTCAATTCTCATAACTGACCCCTTACATTCTTCTGGGTTACTTTTTGTTCTTCTGAGGTGGGGGGCCAAACAGGAGAAGACAGAATAAACATAAGGCACCCCTGCCTACCTCCCAAGGCAGCAGCTCTTAGAACAAGTGCCGTTTTATTAAGCCAGCTCACTGTAAACGTGTGGGAGAAAGTAACAGCTGCTGGTTCCTAGAGTATTTTTAAGTGGTACCAGTCGGGATGCTCTCTATGTCTATATATGGTCCTTCAGGCTACAGGACCTCCCGGAGATGATGGGCTAAAAACATAGTCTCCTTGAAATGACGCCTTCATCTGCTGACCTCCCTCCGAGGGCACATCAGCAGCCTGCTCTCTGGGAAATTTCAACAAGGTTAAAAGTTAACCCTCCCTCTGGCCAACTCAGGCTGTGACTCCTCCTCTGTCCCCCACACCGTTTCCAGGCTTTTCTGAGGTTCAAGGAGTGGCTTGTTTAGTCTCCCTATATTTTCAAGCTGCTTAGTTACCATGTCCTGTGGATAGCATGCACTCCAGGCAAACGAACTTTATAAGAGTAGACTGGATTGAAGGAGCCAGAGAACCTAGCCGACTGAGTCCCTCGGGCCCATGTGTTATACAAAGCAAACTGAATCACAGCTGGTAGAGTTAATTTTAGACTTCATACCTCAGCAATGGCCTTCCCCTTGGTGATAAGTAACGCTGGATAACTTTAAGAGGATTCTCTTTTTCCTCATCTGCATGCAGCACAGTAATGAAGTAATTGCTGTGTCTTGGAGGAAAGCCCATTGTGGGCAACGATAAACTCTATTTTTTATTTTTTTTTAATGGTTTATTTAACTTTCGGTGTGAAGGTGTCAGATTCCCTGCAACTGGATCTTCAGACACTTGTGAGCTGCCATGTGGCTTCTGGGAATTGAACCCAGGTCCTCTGGAAGAGCAGTCAGTGCTCTTAACCACTGAGCCATCTCTCCAGCCCCCAACGATAAACTTTATGATCAAGAAATAAAGCTCAGGCTGAAGAGATGGCTCAGTGGTTAAGAGCACTGACTGCTCTTCCAGAGGACCTGGGTTCAATTCCCAGCAACCACATGGCGGCTCCCTCACAACTATCTGTGATTCTAGTTCCAGGAGACCCAACACTCATGACAAAACACCAATGTACATAAAATATAAATAAGTAAATAAATTTAAAAAAAGAAATAAAGCTCTGCATGTGCCGAAAAACTACAAGGTCCGTTTTATCTTACTTTGGAAAGATTTGTGCGCATGGGGGAGGGGAGCAGAGTGCACATGTGCCACAGCGCATGCGCCACAGCGAGAGTGTGGAAGTCAGAAAACAACCTTCAGGAGGTAGTTCTCTCTCAACCATCGGGTTCTGGAGATCAGACTGAGCTCAGCAGGCGACTTCACCCATGCAGCCACTCAGTTTCTCTCCCAAGTGTTGGCGCTGGTCTGGGGCTGGGGTTTACCACTGAGCTACAACTCCAGCCCACAAGAGAGCCCCCTCTAACTTTTGTCCTATGGACTGAGATCCTCAAACTTATACTACAAATAGCGTTTCCTAAAAAGTCCCGCAAAGATGACTCTTGTGGTGGAGGGGAGTAGAATCAATGTTCCTGTTGTGCGTCAAAACACCTTGGGACGAACAAGAACTTCACTTCCTATGAAGTTATGCTGTTTATAAATGCAACGGTAATTTAAATGTGAGACATAAATACGCAGTATCCACTGTTTTAGGGGATGCTATAGGTTAGACCCAGGGCCGCCATTGCCAGGCAAGCCCTCTGTTAGCCCCACCCTTCTATACTATTTGTTTCTGTATACGCAGGATCCAATACTCTGATCACCAAAACGAGAGACATCCTTTGTTTGTTTGAGAATGGGTCTCACAATGGCTGGCCTGGTACACATAGAGATCCACCTGCTTCTGCCTCCTGAGTGCTGGGATGAAAGCTATGTTCCACCACACCTGGCAAGAGATAGCCTTGTAATATGCACTCACGCAGAACACAAACCTTTCCACATGATATAATTTTTCTTTTCCTTTTCAGAACAAAACCGCTTATTTTTCATTAACTCACAAAACACAATACAGTTGGTTCAAGGAGGCCAAACGCTTGCCCAGTACCCAACACTGGGTGAACATCTACACGGCTAGAACTCTCTTTCATGGCCATTCTGAAGTAATGAAGTTACTTGAAATAAGAGGTTTGCTTACTTAGGGTCCACACTTGCTCTATCAAGTATGTAGGGCCAATTCCCATCTCTTCCATTTGAATATTTATTTATTTATTTTTTATTTTTCGAGACAAGGTTTCCTGGTGTAGCCTTGGCCATTCTGGAACTCACTCTGTAGATCAGGTTGGCCTCGAACTCACAGAGATTTGCCTGCTTCTGCCTCCAGAATGCTGGAATTAAAGGCCTGCACCACCACTGCCTGGCCAGTTTGAACTTCTAGATTATGCCATTTGCAATCCTGTACTGCCCATGTACCTTGTTGACGTTCTCGCCCAGCTTGACGTCATTCTGGTTCTGGATGCTTTCCAGAGACCAAGGCCCATCAGACTGCTGGCCCAGCAGCTGGGTTCCCTGAGGCTCCTAGTGAGTGATGTCAGGATTTGTAGGCGCAGCATTACCACCTCCACTGAAGCCCTAGTGACGGCATGACCCAGGGTGTGGTGTAGAGACCACAGCCACACCAGCTGCAGCGGTGGCCATCTGGGCCATCAGGCCTGGCTGCCAGGGTGTAGCAGCAGGTGAGCCAACTTCAGATGGTGCAGCTGCTGCTGGAGGCTGAGCTGTGGGAGCCCCATCTGGGAGGGCCACCTGGGAAGAGTGGCTTCAGCTTCCACACTGCATCCAGGGAGCTCGTACACTCAGGTACAGAGATGTCAAAGTGCCAACGTCTAATTTCTAATTATTACTTATTTATACTAATTTTTAGTTATATGCTTCATAAGACAGGGGATATGTCTTCTACATATTCCTTTTTCCCCTCAAGCCCCTCATAGATAATAAATGTATGTCAAGCGGGCAATCATGTAATTTGTCCCTTATTCACTAAAATCTAGTCTTTATCTGCATGAATGTGCCCATCTGCAAAGAATGAACAATTTGAAGTAGAAGTATATTAGGTTTGTGATCAAGAGAAAATTTATTTTTCTTCCACCTTCAGTAAAGATGCATTTGTTCTGCTTTATCATTTTTTGTTTTTTTATAAAGGAATGCATCAAGAGATACCAAGCAGGCTGGAGAGATGGCTCAGCGGTTGAGAGCACTGGCTGCTCTCCCAAAGTTCCTGAGTTCGACTCCCAGCCTCCACATGGTGGCTCACAACCATCTATAGTGGGATTTGATGCCCTCTCATGGCATAAAGGCATACATGCAGATAGAGAACTCATATACATAAAATAATAATAATAAAAAGAGACACCAAGTTTAGCCAGCCTGTAGTGGTTGCACGTCTCTAATTCCTGCACTTGGAAGGCAGAGGCAGGCGGATCTTTGTGAGTTACAGGTCAGCCTGGTATGCAGAGTGAGATCCAGGACAGGCTCCAAAGCTACACAAAGAAACCCTGTCTTGAGAACCCCCCCTCCCCCCCCCCAAAAAAAAAGAGAGAAAGAGACACCAAGTTTTATGAACCAACTTTTCACGTTTCTATTATTGTGCGTGTTAAATGTGTGCACACGTGGAGGTCATATGAAAACACTGGGTGTTTTCCTAGTTGGCTTACCTCAGTTTTTGAGACAGGGTCTCCCACTGATTTGGGAGCTGGCCATTTTGGCTGGGTTGGCTAAACAACTAGCAAGTCGCTGGAATCTTCCTGTATCTTCCCCTACCCCCAGTGTTGTGGATACAGACCATGTATTTCTTTTCTGTTGTTTTGCGATAGGGTCTCATAATATAATGATGGCTGGCCTGAGACTCAGAGATCTGACTGTCTTTGCCTCCTGAGTTCTGGGATTAAAGCCATGCCTAGCTTTTTTGTTTATTTTTTTTCTTTTTCTTTTTCCTTTCTTTCTCTCTCTCTCTCTCTCTCTCTCTCTCTCTCTCTCTCTCTTTCTTTCTTTCTAGACAGGGTTTCTCTGTGTAGCTTTGGAGCCTGTCCTGGAAATCACTTTTAGACCAGGCTGGCCTCGAACTCACAAGAGATCCACCTGACTCTGCCTCCTGAGTGCTGGGATTAAAGGCATGTGCTGCCGCCACCACCTACCTAACTGTGCTTGTTTTTTTATGTGGGTGCTGGGCATCTGATTCTGATCTTCATGTTCACACAGCATCTCCCCAGACCTTCCATCCTTTTCTAGGTCAAACCACTCTATCCCTAGAAGCATTTACAAATATAGTTTATCTTTGATGAAACATGGTCAGGTTGAATTGCTGCTTATAAGTAGAATTGTGTAACACGACACAATTTACTTATATTTATTTTAAATCAGTGTAGCTGGGAGGGGAAAAGAATGGGGAAACAGAGATTCCTAAATTCAGATTGTACTTACTAGCTGTGATTTTGGGCAAGTTATACTCTTTCCCTTGTTTATAAAAAAGGGAAAACAATGCATAATATCAGCCTCATGAAACATTATGAGCCATAGATGAAAAAATCAAACAGAAAAGAAATTAAAAAGTAATAAAATATTTGAAAATTTAAAGTGATTGGTTCATAGGACTATTAGTGCAAAAATAATGTTATGTAATGGACTAACCAGATAGAATAATTATCCTAGCTATCTAAATATTACACAGCAAAAACCCCCCTGTAGGACACATTGCATATTATCAGCTTACTAAGTCTTGGTCGCTAGATACCTTTTTCTAGATTTGCTGTTTAGATGTTCATTCTACCAAAAGCAGATCACATTTCTGAATCAAGAGAGAATAGCTACCTGAGGGTTCTGAAGAATTGGGGGCTGGAGTAAGCACTACTTCCTTCTTTGTAGCTTTTCTGGTGTCTGTCCTGGAACTAGCTCTTGTAGACCAGGCTGGCCTCGAACTCACAGAGATCTGCCTGCCTCTGCCACCCGAGTGCCACCACTGCCCAGCTCTTTTTTCTTTTTTTAAGACCCTGTCTTTGGTTGGCTTGGAATTCAATATGTAGACCAGATCTGCCTGTTTCTGCCTCCCTATTTTGGGACCAAGGGCATGCACCACCACATCTTGGCCTCTTCTTATCTTTTGAGGCTGTCTTTTCAAATTATTATTTATTATTTGCTGTTCCTAGGAAACAAAAGGTTCAGTTTTCTTGCATTTAGTTTTTTTTCTTCTTAAAAACCACTCAACACTGCAAACTACTGGTATATTAATGAAAGAGAATAAATTTAATATTTGCATTACCTTCAGGTGACTTTTGGAATAGTAAGCTCAAGTTGGGTTAATATCTGCACATTGCTTCATTTAGAGTCCTTGAGAACTTGTAGAGCTGATGGTGTGTTAAAAAGGGGGGGGAGGGTGAACTTTATTTTCCCACCTAAGTAGATAATGCATGATGAGGCATATTGTAAAGAGCCAAGCATTCGCAGGCACCCCCACCCCAGATCTTATCTTCCTGTGTCGTTCTGGCTTTCTTCAAACTTGTTCTCTTTCTGAGCTGCAGAGGCAAGCACCACCAAGCTCAGCACTAACCACTTTAACATTTTCTTAACTATTATTATCTATTATTTATTTATTATTTATTCATTTGTGCATATGTGTGGGAGTCAGAGGACAACTTGTGAGAACTGGTTCTCTTTATCATAGGGGTTCCAGGTTATCAGGCTTGGTGGCAAGTGACTTTACTGACTGAGCCATCTAGGGAGCCGCAGTAGATAAAAATCTTTGCCCTTAGTCTCTTAAGCATATGAGAATTAAAGTTTCTCCAAGTGCATGACTGACTAAGTCTTAGTTGATCAAGTGTTTTGTGCATCAGTACTTAGAACAGATCCCACAACTGGTCATGGAAAATCAGTTTCCAGACATTCACGATGTACTGACCTCAGCTCTCCTTGGCTCCCTAGCTGGTTGGTTTCCCCAGCTGTCGCTGCCAACAGCCTAGCTTTCTTGTTCAATAATTGATCTCACCTCCTCCGAGTCCAGTGTTTTAAGATATACCTATAGATTTAAAAAAAAAGAATTCTAAAACTCACTTAATCCCTTACCCAAAATCCCATCTCCAAGTCATTCCAAGCTGAAGAAATGTCTCCTTGTTTCTAAATGTGAGTATACAGGGACTGGGGCTGTAGCTCAAGTTGCTTGCTTAACTCGAGAAAAGTGAACCCATGGCCTTCCACTGTCCTTGCTGGGCAGTCCTTGATGGAGACTCGCTCCCTCTCGACAAAACCCATGGCTGGAATGGATGTTCACTTCCCTCCTGAGCTCCGACCGCAGCCGAGCAGCTCTGGAAGCTGGGCCATGACCCGAAGCCACGTGCTGCCGCAAGCTCCACGGCTGGGATGGCCAGCGCCTGCTGCCGAGGTGACCCGAAGGTGATTCCGGGGTGGGCGGGGCGCCTGAGCTCTCGCGAGATCTCTCCGAGGGGGCGCGGAGCTGGCGAAAAGGACGCGGCGGGCGGCGCTTCCCTGGCAGCTCGGCGTCCAGGCGGCGCAGCCAGACGAGCCCAGGTCTTCCTCTTCCGCTCCTCCGCCGGCCGCTGGAAGAAGAGAAGCCGGAGAAGTCGGCGGCCGCCCCGTAGCCGTGCGTCCTCCTCGCTCCCTCGCCTTCCCTCCGATTCAAGCCGGCCGTCCCAGGCTTCGCTCTGCCGAGCCCGCAGCCCACGCCGCGGCCGACATGAGCTTCTTGTTGTAAGTAGCTGGCTTTGTTCCGCCGCCCCCAGGGCTCCCAGGGCTCGGTGCTCACCGACCTCCCACGCCCTGCCTCCCGGTCCTCCGTGTGCTGCCCGGCCCTGCCTCCCTGTCCTCCTGGTGCTGTCAGGCCCTGTCTCTCGGTCGTCTGTGGGATGCGCGGCCCTGCCTCCCCGTCCTAGTGCTGTCGGGCCCTGCCTCCCTGTTGGTTCCTCCCCCCCCATATATGTATATGTATCTCTGTGTGTATGTGTGTGCGCGCGTGTGTGTATGTGCTTGCAAACTCACCTCCCACTCGTGTCTGCGTGTATTTGCACGCTTACCTCCCACTCTCCCGACTGACTTTCAAGGATTGCCAGGTCTCCCGGCTCTGTGTCAGCTGCCCATTGCTGTTTTCTGAGTCCAAACCATAGAAGATAGATTGTTCTTATCCCACTACCCCCGACCCCTTTAACATGTTAGGTCTTAGGGTTGAGAAATTGAGAGCCAAGTTCCATAGAGATAACTTGAAGACAGGGACTTCAAAACAGGGCTGTTTGAAGACCTGGATTCCCTGGTGACAGCCTGGGAACACCACCCACCTTCCACTCCCACTCCCGTTTTCTTGCAGTGCTTTCTTGATGTGTAGAGGTTATATTTTTTTCAGGTCTCCTCCGGATAGGATCTGGGTAATGGGCCAGGGTTAATTTAGGTCCACCGGGCTGTAGGCTAACACTGACTTTCGTGGTCATTGTTTCACATACCATTTATTTCAGACAAATAGGAGGGAAAGGTGGGGGTTGGGACAGAAAAATAGGACAGCAAGACTAGGGTTTGGAAGCAAGAGACAAACCTCAGGTCCCTGGGGTTACGCCTCCAGAGTAACTCTTTTGAAAGCTTTCTTATTACTCATCCAGGTGTTTAGAAAGCTGGTTTAACACAAAAATAAAAACAAGTCCTTCTAGGTTGTAATCCACCTCATACGCCCCTTTGTTGTTATGGGACAAACAGCGTTCAGCAGTTCCTTTCTGTTCAGATTTCCCTTTCCCGCTCCCGTAAGTTTTAGCCTTTGCACTGGCACCTGAATCTTGAGTATACCCTTATTTTCACCTGCTCATATATCGGAAATCATTTCTTCTTAGGGTGTTTAGGCAAAGCTGAATTGTCGTGGAAGGGCTCACCCTGGACAGATTTTTCTCCTAGGCACAGTCAGTGTCTGGCTTGTGTCAACCTGCCCGACATGTTTCAACTTGTAAATTTATTCTAGGGCTGATTCTGAGTTTGTCAGTAGGTGAGGGAAACTGGGTGGGTTGGACAGCAAGCGGTCGTTTCACGGTTTACCTTAATCAGTATACTCTCCTGTTAGTGTGATTTTGCACTGCCTATCCTCTGTTCTCAAGAGTGTAAGTGGGATGGTGGCTGCCGACAGGCTTGTCTCTTTTGGAACTTACGAGCTAAGGTGGTTACAGTATAGGAGGGCCGTATTTGACTAGAAATTGGTGATGGGGAAGGTTCTAGTGCTGCTTTGTGAATACAAATAAAATAGTGTCCTGTTTTTCTGTGGCTCAGTATTAGGTGCAGATACATGGAAGGTTAGTTCTTCCCCCCCCCATGAGTATTAGCTATATAAAACAATATTGCTGTAACTACAGTGATCATCTAGAGAGTTTGTGCTATTTAGTGAACAATTTTTTTTTTTGCAAGTTCACAAATAGAAGTTAATATATGCTCAGCATCTCATCTACTTGGGAAGTAGAAAAAGACAAGATCTCCTGTGTAAATGGGGGGTATGGAGACTGTGGGAGAAGATATAGAAGGGGAGTGAGGAGGAAGTGCGGGGAGCAGAGAAAATACATAGCTCAATGGAAACAACTAAAAAATTATATATGTATTCATACACATATATATACACACGCTCAACAGGTTTTGCCCATGGGTTTAACAGTCCCGAAAAGTTAATCTGTAGGGAGCCTGGCATGGTGGCACACACATTTAATCCTAGAATTTAGTAGGCAGAGTCGGGTGAATCTCTGTGTATTCGAAGTAAGCCTGGTTTACTTGGAGAGAGCCAGAGCAGCCTGTGAGATCCTGTCTAAAAACAAACAAGATTTAATCAACAATTTTTATTTATAGTTTCTTGAGTTTATTTATGAACCAACAGGGGAAGCAGAAAAAGAGAAAAATGAAGGAGTTACGTACAGCTATCCTTGTCTTGGGAAGGCTACTGTCAGTAGATAAAGCAGAGGAAATAGGACACTGAGAGATAGGGTTAGCACATGATGAGTCGGGTCTGAGAAGGAAAGCGCTGTTGGTTAAAAGCCCCACAACTTTCGCTGTGCCCTAGCCGAGTCATTTATTAAGATAGACAAGCTTCCTGTTCAGTAGGGTTTATGTTTCAGTCAGTGCCCGCAAGTGTTAGAGGTCAGGAATTACTTAGTGTGAAGGAAGAGCAGGAGTGCTGTGAAACAGAGAAGGTGGGGTAGGAGCTGGGGGTGGGAGCTGGGGCAGCCCAGGGCGATCCTGGTGGGTGCACAGGCGGTCTTCAGAGCGATTATGTAGCCTTTGTATGAATGCTCAGACTGAATTTTCCTTGCATTATGTGAAAAAGACTGGCCTGACGCTGTGTTGTGCTGCCCATTGACCTCTGCATGTCTGTATGGAAACCTAAGTTAGCTTTGTAGAATTCAAGTTCTCGACACTTCAGCTATGTGGGGAGTGTGGGTACTCCGTGGACGGTAGATGGCATACAGTGTAGCGAATTAGGTCGGTATGATAAATAACCAGGCTAGCTCAAGAATAACAGTTATATTTTAGTGGTTAAAGAGGGGAAACTCACACTATAAGAGCGGGAGGTCCGACTTCCAATCACCACACTTCCAGACACCGCGCAGAGAGAGCACGCACCTGAATCTCCCATTTTTCTTTCTGGGGTCCAGGTCGCCATGCCACAATTAGATGTGGTTGGTTGACAGTTTCCTCATCAACCCATCGTGAAGTCCCAAAACATAGGAAGCAATTTGTTCTAAGTAGGTTTCAAGAAAAAAGTTGGGTGCTACCTAGTAAAAGATGAGTAAGAGTTTTTCTGAGAAAGAAAGGGGCTATGGTGCGTTTTACTTGGGAAATAGGGAATTGCTTGTGAACTCTACATTTTGAAGGCTGTACAAGAAGCTGTAGAATTTTGGAGTGATCAGATGGGCTCTTAGGAATAGCCTGTTCCCTATTTTACTGAAGGGACAAAAATCACAATCACCAGGATTGCTGGCCCAGTTTTTGGAACACAGGTCTCTTTACTTAGTTTTTTTTCTCTTGATATTTTATCTATGTAAAGTGCAGTGAAATTTAGGAGGAAAGTGATTGTTGATAATAATCAAAAAGTGTATTGAATGTTCTTTGTTTCTGGCATTTTAAAATTCTTTTGAGAAATAATGAAAAAAGCGAGAGTATAATTTTCTAATGTAAGGCTTTTTGATGGAATTAAAACAAATGCTGTTAACTGTAGCAAAAGATGGGTTAGGGATGTGGAGGAATATAGATCACGTCTGCTTCTATGTAGGAGAAACAAAAACGGTTCAGGAATGTAAGGGAGAAAGAAAGAAAATATATCTTAATGACTATGCTGAGTGCCTTCCATTTTTCTTTTTTCTTTTTAATTGTTCTCATATCTGATAGCTTTTTTTTTTTTAAAAAAGATTTATTTACTTATTATGTATAGTGTTCTGACTGCATGTATCCCTCCAGGCCAGAAGAGGGCGCCAGATCTCACTACGGTTGGTTGTGAGCTACCATGTGGTTGCTGGGAATTGAACTTGGACCTCTGGAAGAGCAGCCAGTGCTCTTATCTGCTGAGTCATCTCTCCAGCTCCCCCTTCCATTTTTCTTTTGCAGAAGCAAAAATGTAGGAAAAGAAACCGGTATTTTATCTGAGTTCATGTGTCTTTCTCCTTTCTTCTTGTCCTTTTTTCTGTGTCCCCCCCATCCTTATTTACTGTTTTTAAACAAATGATTGAGCTGATTTTAGTGCTTTACAGTTTTCATCTATAACAGAAGTTAATTAATAGTAAAACTGTAGGTTGGTGAATGTTTACTGTGAGCCAGAGTGTTTTGCTTGTATTTATGTGTGTGACCATGTGCATGCAGTGCCTGTGGAGGCCAGAAGAGGGCCGTGGAGCTGAGGAAACTGGAGTACGGCATGGTTACTGTGACCCAAACCTGGGTCCTCTGGGAGTGCACTTAGCTGCTAAGCCATTTCTCTAGCCTGGGTACCCAGTGCTTTAAAAACCTTAGTTAAATAACTAGCAGGAACCTTAGTTTTTAGGTAGGGAAACTGGCACAGGAAAGTCATGTAGCTGATAAAGGTATAGCTATTTGAGTCCTGGAAGTCTGGATCTAGGCTTATGATCTTATGCTGTGTTGTCTGTGATTAATACAACCTCGTGCTTATATTTTGCATATCCACCCTCCCACACTTTGGTGCTAGCTAGGGCTCCTACTGACTAGGAGGGCGTCTAACTGCAGCCTAAATCCTCAGCCCATATATATGAGTATTTTTCTAAGTCAGGTCTGTTTTTCAGAATAGTCTGTGTTAGCAGGCACTGTGCTTGTACTGGTAGGATCCTTTTCAATGGTTTTGCCGCTAACACAACAGAGAAAGACAAGGGAGAAAATTTTAAACCTAATATTATAACTTATTCTTATATTAGTTTACTAGAGATATTACAAAATACAATTAAGAAAAGAAAGAAAGTAATTCCTGGTGGGCATGCTGATCCATGTTTGTAATCTCCAGGAAACAGGAGGACTGTCAGTTGAAGGCCAGCCTGTAGTGCATCGTAAGAGCCTTCAGGAAGCCAGAGAATATAATTTACAACTAGAGCTTCACAGATAGCCATAGGTCATATTTTTGAGTATAACTTTGCAAATGTTTTCTATTACATTATACAAATTGATAATTTATCACAGATAAACAAACGGATCCTTCCCATGCATAGACCAGGTTATTCATGTGTTATTTTCTTAGTGACGGTGCATAGACTTTTGGGCGAATGAAATGACTCATCTGGCTAAAGGGCTTGCATGCAGGCCTGATGTCCAGAGTTTGACAAGGACCTTTTTGAGGCTAAGTCTACTACTAAGGGTTCCAATAGCATGAAGTAACATCATCCTGGGAAGCAACCCTTTAACATACTGACCTTTCAAGGGATACAGTCTATGTTCAACGTGTAGCACAAAGAACATAAGACTTTCTATAATATCTTCAATTTGATAGTAAGGTGTGAAATCATAGAAAATTATAAACTTTTAGAACTCTAAAAATCATTATAACAATAGTTACAAATAGCTGTAAAATAATTTCATTTGCTGAATTGTTTAATATATTATTTTAGCCAGGCATGGTGGTACAAGTCTTTAATACCAGCAGTTATATGAGGCAGAGGCAGGTGGAGCTCTTAAATTTAAGGGCAGTCTGGTTTACAGAAAGTTCGAGGACAGCCAGTGGTGTAGGAGGCCTTTCTGTATTTGTGTTGCTTTCGTTGGTTATTAAAGAAACTGCCTTGGCCTAGTTGATAGGGCGGAACTCAGGTAGGCAGGGAAGACAGAGCAGAATTCTGGGAGGAAGAAAGCAGAGACAGGCAGACACCATGAACCTCCGGCCTGAGATGATCGTAGGTTAAAATCTTGCCACTAAGCCACAGTCATGTGGTGATACACAGATTTAATAGAAATGGGTTAATCAAGATGTGAGAGTTAGCCAATAAGAGGCTAGAGATAATGGGCCAAGCAGTAATTTAATTAATACAATTTCTGTGTGATTATTTTGGGGGTTAAGCTAGCCGGGCGGTGGAACGAGGGTGGAACGTGGAGGCTAGCTCCTGCTACAAGCCAGGGCTACACAAAGAAACATTGTCTCAAAAACAAAATAGTTTTTTAAGACCAGCTAATGGAGGTGCATACCTTTAATCATAACACCCAGGCAACAGAGGCAGGTGGATCTCTGTGAATTGACAGCCAGCCTGGTCAAGTTCCAGGACAGCAAGGGCTACACAGAGAAGCCCTATCTGGAAAAACCGAAAAAAATAAAATAAAATAAAAATAAAAAAAAGTTTTCGGTCTTCAGAAAGACTTCAACAAATCGCACAGAGTTTTCATGTCATGTGTTCCTCATCTAGAGATGAGGAACCTTAACATCTCAAAGTAACACACACACACGCACACGCGTACACATGCACAGTTCTGTCAGAAGTATTCTGTCATCCCCCCTGTAGTGTTAGAGATGGAACCCAGTGTTTGCTTAAGGTGTTCAACTGTCAGCCCCACAGTTTTCTAACTAAAGTATTTCTTTATTCTTCTTTCATGACCTTTACCCTTGAGTGTTGAGGTTCATTTTTGTAGAATGTTCTTTATACTTTTTCTGATGTTTCCTGTGCACATAGGTTATATATATGAGGCAGAAGTGGTATATGTTGTTCTTTTTTAAATGGCATCAGATCATGTGGACATGGTGTATTTGTCTGTTACTGGTGTACCATGATGTGTGTTGCCCTTCCCCCACTCCCCACCCCTCAGGTTTCTCTGTGTGGTGCATGAGAATTACCTGTATTCTGTCAATCATGTATTTTAATAAAACGCTGATTGGCCAGGCAGGAAGTATAGGCGGGTCAACCAGACAGGAAGTAGAGGCGGGGCAATGAGAATAGGATAAGGCTAGGGAGGAGAAAGCTCCCTCAACCACTCCTGCGCAGACCACTGAAGAGGCAACATGTAAGCTGTCACACTGGAAAAGGTACTGAGCCATTTTGTGCTAACGTAGATAAGAATAATGGGGTAACATAAGTTATAAGAGCTAATAAGTAGCCTGACCTAATGGGCCAGTCAGCTTTATAACCTATAGAGATCTCTGTGTGATTGATTTTCTGGGGCTTGCCGGTTGTGGGGTACCCGGGCGGGACAGAAACCCCAACAAGCCGGCCCCTCATGTTACATCTGTGTATATCTGGTTGTCCTGGAACTCACTCTGTAGACCAGGCTGGCTTTGAACTCAGAGATCTGCCTGTCTCTACCTCTTGAGTGCTGGGATTAAAGATGTGTCCACCACTGCCTGGTTCTTCAGTTAGTTAGGATCTGAAATTATTATTACTAACTTTGGTGCTCAAATTGTCCCAGCTTTGGGTAGTGAAAACCTTATTTATGCTTGTTCCTGTGTCCTTTCTCTTATGTTCATCTCTGTTTTTGTCATGCTTACTGACATAAGATGTTCCAGGGTTATCTTATAGTTTCTGTGCCTCAGTCTTGGATCTGGCTGTTTCCCTGAGAGCTTTGTTTCTACTAGTGGAGAATAGTATTTAGAAAGCAATATAGGTGGCATATACACCTACTGCTACAGATGTTTTTTGCTATTGCTAAGCCGTTTGGCTGGACTCTGCTAGAAAACATATACACATACAAATGCATGTCCATTATAAAGAAAAGTGTCTGTCTGCATATATTAGATGAGTTTGCACCATTCCAGCCTGTAACATAGTTCATTCTAGCCTCCCCTAGTCTCCACATTTTTTATCCATGAAAAACCTGATTCCCAGTTGACCTCATTTACTTATTTGCTACATAGTGGCTTTTTTTTTATGACCCATCTTGGTTGTCTCTCTTGTGTCCTGGGCTCTGGCTGTTGTGGAGGTTATTGCCCCAGCTCCTGTTGTAGCATTGGGGGCGCCTGTGGTAGACCTCTTAAGAATGAGTACAGTGTGAGACTCCATATGTGTAGTACTTGTGCAGCTAGGGGATTCATTCATTTTTTTTCTTTTCTATGGATCTTGTGTTTAGGACCAATACTCCAGAAATATTGGGGGAACTAGAGATACTGAGTTTATGGAAAGTTTTACTCCATAAATTATAGTTACATGAAACAGTGATATGAATATCACAGCATTATTATGACTGCTAGAGGCTGTTATTTTTATAAAAATTTTGGCATTTCTGATAATTATAGGTAATTTCTGTGCTTTTATTATGATATGTATTAGTGGTACTCTGGTTTTTCTGAGGTTAGAAACTAAAAGCAAGAATTTGAAGGAAAATAAATGTCTGGCATTATTATTTGGATAATCTCATGGCTAAATAGCCTTATTACTAGTTTTTGTTTGATTTAATTTTTTAATGAGATAGTGTTTTGTTTTATAGTTCAGGGACTGGGAGCTTACTATGAAGCCTAAGTTAGCTTCAAACTCATCATTCTGCCTTAGCCCCTAGAGTGCTAGGGTTACACATATATCCTACCTCACTCAGCTTTTTTATTGCTTAAAAATTTTGTGAAAAAGATTTACTGTGTATGTGAGTATTTTATAAGTATGTAGGTGCACCTTGTATGTGCAGTTACCATGGAAGTCAGAAGAGGGCATCAGATCCTTTGGCACTGGAGTTACTGATGGTTGTGAGCTCCCTGATGTGGATGTTGGGAATCAACCTTGAGCTTTGTGGAGAGAGTACATATTTTTAGCACTGAGGAGCCAAATTTCCACCTCTTTTTATTGCTGTTTTTAATGGGAAGGTTAAATATTGTCTTATTGCTGTGTGTTGTATTTTCTGTCCAAGTTCTTTTTCTCAGTTTTAAACTATATTGGAGTTGCCCCGTGGTTGTAGTGTTTGGAGATTATTTTTATGTTTATATTCTTTGTGGAAGTGGAGTATCAATGTAGAGCCATAACAGTATAAACAAAGAATGAGTAAATAGAAACAGTAGGGGTAAAAGTGCTTAAAGACACATTTTTCTGGTATATTACTGTTTTACTTTAGGTAAGAAACTATCAGCCAGGCATACACCTCTAATCATAGCTTCTCAGGAGGCTGAGGAAAGATAATGACTTGAACCCAGGAGTCTGTCACAAGCCTGAGCAACATATAAGATCCAGTCATAAAAATACAGACAATAACAACAGTAAAACCACTCAGCTTTGGCTGATAAATCCTCTTTAGGAGTCCTGAACAGTAAGTCAGAGATCCAAGCAACAGACCTTAAAACAGTGTTCAAAATGTGTAGTTTCCCATTCACTGACTCAAAAGTGCTATTTCTAAGAGTCTAGAATAAGACAATCAGTTGAAATTTTGGCAGAGAAGAGATAGTGGGAATGGAATTAGACTTGTGTGTAAAGATTATAACAACAGGGGGCTGGAGAGTTGGCTCAACGGTTCAGAGCACTGACTGCTCTTCCAGAGGTCCTAAGTTCAATTCCCAGCAACTACATGGTGGCTCACAGCCATCTGTGATGAGATCTGGTGCCCTCTTCTGGCCAGCAAGGAGACAGACAGAACAATGTATATATAATAAATAAATCTTAAAAAGACTATAGCAACAGGAAGTTTTTAAACAAAGAACTATTTCAGTTAAATGTAATGCACAGGCAAAGTTCTATAAAGAACACGAGGTTCTTGGTTCTATGTCTACTATTGGAGCCTCGGCCACAAGAAAGGTAACCGAAGCAGGTCAGAAATTGTGCTGTGTAGTAAGTAAACAAGTAAATGAGGACAACTGGGAAAGTAAAGAATAGGAAAGGTTAGAATGAACCCTGTGTTAGAAGCTTGACTGGTGCAAACTCATTTAACTCACAACCATCTATAATGAGATCTGGTGCCCTTATCTGGCCTGAAGGCATGCTTGCAGGCAGAATACTGGCTACACAATAAATAAATCTTAAAAAGAAAAAAGAAGTTTAAAATTGCAGCATGGTACATGGATAAATGTAGCAAGCTTTCTTGTCGGACTGTCTTAGGACCACCAGCATACAAATAATGACCTGGAGACTTATTGTTAATTTTGAAAACTTGACCTTAGCTTAGTCTTTTTCCTTAGTAGTTCTTATAATTTACCCATATTTTTTAAAATCTCTGTTCGGCCACATGGCTTGGTTATGTCTGACTTGCTTCAGGTCTGCTTGTGTCTGCTGGCAAAATTGTACCTCGATTCTTGCTCCCAGTTCCTCTTTCTCTGTCTGGAAGTCCTGCCTATGTTCATGTATTAACCAGCAAGAGCTGTGAAGTGTACTTTTGTGCAAGGACTGTTTGTATTGGGTATCAGGAACTTAAGTTGCTTGTTTCTAGTGTTGCCACTATTGCTGATCAACTCTAGCATTATTTTTGCCTATTTGTTTGTTTTCTGAGATGGGCTCTCATGATTAACTCTGGTTGTTCTTGTTTTTGCTATGTAGATAGGCTATCCTCAAATTCACAGAGATCCACCTGCCTCTGCCTCCTCAGTGCTTCCTCTACCACCTCATCATGTCTGGCTAGTATCCCTTTTTTTGTTTTTCTTTTTAATAGGAAAAGGAGGGAGCTAGAATTCTGTGGTTTACCTGTTTTTTTTGTAGTTCACATGATCTTTTCAGTTAGAAACTGGAATGGGCTCAGAGTGCTTGGCAGTACTCTTCAGCAGAGATATCTAAAGATGGTCCTTGATTATCACTCCAGCTCACCATACCCTTTCTACCATGTCTTTGCTGCTTTGCAGTACTCTGCCATTTTACTTGCATCTCCTACAGCTTGCATTTGTCCGGAGTTGCCTGTCTTTTTGAATGCCATTCTTGTTCTTCTGGCTGGGTTACTGACTGCTTCCTCACCACTACCATTCCTTTAGTTCAGTATCTAACTCTTACCCCTGGCCTATGCATTCACAGTTCACTAGATGATATTTCAGTGTTCTTTGCAGTCTTTTAAAATTTATTCTTTAAACTTTAATTTTATGTGTATGATTGTGCCTGCATGTGTGCTAGTATACCACTTTGCATGCCTGGGGAGGCTAGAATAGAGCATCCAATCCCCTGAAACTGGAGTTACAGATGAGTATGAACCACTATGTGGATGCTGGGAGTCAAACCTAGGTCTTCTGGAAGAGCAGCCAGTATGCATAACCAATGACCTATCTCTCCAGCCCCTTCCTTGACATTTAAACTGTTACTGTTAGAGTCACTCCAATTCTGTAGTTTTATGTTGGGGTTTTATTTATGCAGCTGAAATATTAGTTTAAAACATGAGACCTCACTATATATGTGTGCTATATACATGTATGTTAAATGCTATGTTACTTTCTCTCTTGGTTAGTTCTCTTTGTATAATCTAAAAATAGAAATCCTATCACACCATATTTACTGTTTCTGTCATCCCTCCATTCCCTACTTTCTCCTTCCCTCTCTTTTCCCCTTGCTTGCTTATTTATTTATCCGTTTATCTGTCTGTCTGTCAGTCTGAGACAGGGTCTCACTCTGGCTCACCTGAAACTACGTAGACCAGGCTGGTCTCAGACTCACAGAGATCTACCACCACTCCCAGCCTCTTTGTTTTTGAGGTGAAGTCTCCTGGATCCCAGACTGACTTTGAACCTGCTACATAGCAAGAGGCTGGCCTTTTGCTTCCCCTCCCAAATTTTGGGATTACAAGCCATTGCAATACTTTTTTACTCCTCCAGCTCTCTAACCTCTGGCAACTATAGTCTGTTCTGCCGATGTATTTGCCTATTTTGGACATTTCTTGTAGACGGAGTCATCCAAAATGCAATACCAAATATTTTGTGTCTTGTAGGTAAGTTTTTTTCATTTTGCACAATATTTTTAAGATTTATCATTTGTAATATGTATTCAGTACATTATTCTTTATTGTTAAATATTGTTATGTGGGTGACCTACTTTTATTTTCCATTTATCAATTGATTTATATTTGTTATTCTGCTAGTTTGTCTATTATGAATAATGCTGCTATGGATATTTGTTCACACTTTTAATGTGAACATATATGGTCAGTTCTCTTGGGAAAGACCCACTCTTCCCTACCCCAGCTATGATTGCTGATCATTTATTGTCATTAGTTGCCAAAATGTCATGTGTTTGGAATCATAGTGTATCAGACCAGAGTATTTCACACATACATATATATGTAGTTGGTAAATATTTGTCTGCTAGTCTGTAGCTTCTCCATTTTCTCTATGTTGTCTTACACAGTACAGATATTAACTTTTATAATTTAACTTGTCAGTTTCTTTTGTGATGACTTTGCATCTTGGTAGATTCAAGAGTCCAGAGATTTTTCTCCTATTTTTTTTTTCTAGAAGTCTTTTTCCCCCCCAGACAAGGTTTCCCTGTGTAGCCCTAGCTATCCTGGAATTCATTCTGTATTCCAGGCTGGCCTCAGTCTCAAAGAGATCTGACTGTCTCTGCCTGCTGAGTGCTGGGATTAAAGGTGTGCACCAACTCCACCCAGCTAGAAGTCTTACGGTATTGTGTTCCACATTAAATCTGTGATCCAACTCAAATTACTTTTTTAGTAAGGTGTTGAATTTGTTTAGATTTATGTTTTACATACGGAGTTCTCATTGTTTTAACACCATTTCCTGAAAAGATCATTCTTCCTTCATTGAGTTTTATTTCCTCATTTGTCAAAAATCAGTTGTCTGTATTTATGTCAACTTAGTGCCTTTAAAAGTAGCTTTATTTATGTATAATCACATACTTCACAAATCACTTATTTATAGCATAATTTGGTATATTGGTATTTTCTCCAGGTTGTGCAATTGTAACCATTATCAACCTTTTAAAACCTGGTTTTCCCCCTTCCCCACCACTGATTATTGACAACATTTATTGACTTGACAGAATGTTAAAGGAGAGTTTAATCCTTCTGTACTTTCAGCATAGCCAAGTTAGGAAGCAGTTTGGTGATTTGTTACAAAGCACTCTCTTTTAATAATTGCCTTTTTCATGAAGGTGATAGTATCCTTGTTATTCCTGAAGACATTGGGTATATTTAGTGCATGTGCACATACTGGTGGATGCACCTGTGTGTGGAAACCAGAGGTTGACTTTGGGTGTCTTCCTTACAATGTCGCTCAGTTTCTTTAGTTATTAAATTGTTTTTTTTTGTTTTTCGAAGCAGGGTTTCTTTGTATATATAGCTTTGAAGCCTGTACTGGAACTAGCACTTGTAGACCAGGCTAGCCTCGCTCACAGAGATCTGCCGGGATTTAAGGTGTGCGCCACCACCCGGCTACTTATTAAGTTGTAATTTTTTCTTGGTATTGGTTTCTTGAGTAGTTGATGTTGTGGAGGTTGTTTGCTTATTTGTGTTTGGTAATTTTTATGGTTTTCTTTTTAGTGAATTACAGTCTTTGATTATAGGAGCTTTCTTTTGACAATAGTAGGAGAATGATCAAATACCTCACTGTGTATTTGTGCGTGTGCATGTACACCAATAGATGTTTGCTTGATTGATTGTGTACCCTTATCTGTTGGGCAGGTGGTAATCTCCAAACTCAACTCTGCTCTGAGTCTTAGCCTATTACTACACACTTGTTGCCCCTTCCTTGCTTCTCAGGAAAAGACCAGCAGAGGAGTCCAATTGCGTAGAGCCGGTTCATTTCCCATACAATCTACTGAAAACCCTACAGGGCCTCTCTCCTATAATTCAGATTTTTAGTCATAGCAGCCTCCATAAGACTCAAGATTCCCTGTTACTTTAGATCACTGAAGTATTTCTGTGTGTATGTTTGGGTACATATATGCATGTGTATGTGTTTGTGTGTGTGTTCGAGCACATATTAGTTGGGGCATAAATGTGTGGAAACTAGAGGTTGTTGACTTTGGGTGACTTCTCAGTCATGTTTTTCTGACTGGTTCTTATGGAATCTGGAGCTGACAGGGGTGTTCTTGTCTCCTAAGCCTAGAATTATAGGTGTGCAATACCATCTCCCCCCCCCCCCCACTTTTTTTTTTTGAGACAGTTTCTGTGTGTAGTCCTGACTGTTCTGAGTCTCACTATGTAGATCAGGCTGGCCTCAAAACTCACAGAGGCCTATCTTTGCCTCTGGAGTGCTTGAATTAAAGGCATGTGCCACCACTGCCTAGCTATTCTTCTTTCTTTCTTTCTGTCTGTCTGTCTGTGTGTCTGTCTATCTATCTATCTATCCATCTATGTGGGAACTGAGCATTGAACTTAGGTCCTTAAGTTTGCATAGCAAACACTTTACAATTGAACTGTTTCTCTAGCCCTAAGCTCATCAGCTTTTTAATCTCATCAGAATTCTTCAATTTCTGATCTGTTGAAAGTGTTCTTTCTTGTTTTCTGGCTACATGAGTTTCCTAACCTTTTCCAACTGTAACAATAATAGCAATATTACTTATAAAAAATAAAATTTTTAGCCAAAATATAAACAGATATGTTTGTATACATTGCTGTCCCTTTTAAGTCAAGATGATCATTTGTAAAAAGGTATTTGTTTTATGTGTGCTTGAGTCTATGTATGTGCACCATGTTCATGCAGAAACTCAAATAAGTTAGAAGTGGTGTTGAATCCTCTGCAACTAGAATTCTAGATGGTCTGAGTTGTGGTGTGGGTGCTCAGAATTGAATTCTGTCCTTTGCAAGAGCAGCAAGTGCTCTCTCTAAACTGCTGATCCATCTGTTCAGCCCCAAGATGATCTTTTTGATGTTAGCCTTTATCTTTGAGCTTTCTTCCTAGAATATGTTCATTTTGAAATCTTCAGACACTTATGAGCCTTTTAAGAAGCATAAATTTCTTTGCAAATTTTAAGGAGAAATCGATCTTTACAGGAGGATTTCACTAGTCACTGTTACTACTATTGGGCCAGATTTTAAATTTTTTTACTGGCAGAGTATGGTGTTCAGTACTTCCATGTTAGATATGTGTGAAGAAAGGAAACATAACTAGGTATTTAGAAGATTGCTTTTTTGTTGTTGTTGTATTTTCCAGGCAGGGTTTGTCTGTAGCCCTGGCTGTCTGAAAACTCACTTTATAGATCAGGCTGGTCTTCCTGCCTCCTGAGTGCTGGGCTTAAAGGTGTGTGCCAATGTACCCAGTAAAGATTGCTTTTAAAATACACCTTTTATATTTTTTATTGTAAGTTAACTTTGTATTAATTCTTGAATGGCTCTACTGAAGTATGATATGAAATTGCAAGATATAATCGTGCAGAAAATGAGGAAAAGGCATTAAGTAGTGTGCAGAAGTAAGAAAATGGATTTTATTAACTTATTTTAGTGCTCTGGATTGAACACAGGACCTTCCTTGTTCATGTTAAACACGTGCTCTACTGTTGAACTATTCCTTTGATCCCCAAAATTGACTTTAAACTGGGCTCTTTATTTTACAACTTTTGTAATCTTGGGCAAATTGAACATTTTAAGACTAAAATTTATATTACAAAATAAGAAATTAGCACTATGGCAGAGTTCATTTGTAACAGCTGAATGAACAATTACATGTAAAATATTTTTGAGCATGAAGCATGTTGGAGATATTAGTTAATAAGTTAATATCAATCTTCATTACTACACTGTTAGGAGTTCTAAGCCTGAAGCTGAGTGGAACTGTCAACCAACAAGTTATTTATGCAGTTCCTTATCTCTGGTAGTAGACTTAGACCTGAAGAAGAAATACTGAAATGAATGCCGCCAGTTTTGTACTTAGAATGGAGCAAAGAAAACCAGTATAAATGGTGTACTTCCCAGGTGGTTCAGTAGTAAGGCAAGCCTTGTTTTGGTACTGTATAGATGAGGAAGCTAAAACAGTAATGCTAAGTAACTTCAAGATGATAGACTGTTATTGAATCCTAGTTCTTCCATTTAAAAGTCTGTGTGGTCAGAGTAAATCACTTCACCTTGAAGGAATGGGACTATTGATACAAATTGATGATAGTTAATTGGTTTCTGATTTTCAATAAACTAGCATATTCTTCAATGTCAAAATATTCAGGTATCTTTTTATTTCCTGCTGTTGCTCCTGGTTTGATTTCTCTCATGTCTTCAGCCTTAAGATTCTCCAGTCCATTTTAGAAACTATAACCTTGTCATTTGCCAATAGATGTTAAAATGAATGGTTTTGATAGCATTAAATGGCTTACAGGAAACAAAATGGGTATTCCTTTGAGACCCAATATATTCTTTATGGTCTCGAACAGGAAGCAAATGATGTTGAAACTTAAAACAGGCAAATCACAAGGGATAATTGTATCTTATAAAGGGTAAGAACTGTGTCTAGGATGGCGTATTCTAGACTGCACTGACTTGCTCTGCAAGTTGATTTGTTTTTGGATAGGATAAGGAGGGCGGGAAAACTAATCCTGAATATCTTAGGTGTTTATTTGGAAAGTTATAGCCTCAAGGAGGCTGTACTATTAATGTACTACCCCTTATAAGTACTCATATTGTTCAGATTTAATCATAAGGGTCTGCATTCTCTGTAGGTATGATGCTATGTTGGGAACTAAAAGAGGAATTTTTATCTTCAAAATCAACTGTTCTCAGAGGGTATTATAATTGGATTTTTGAGGCTATAACTTACTTGCGAGGGTAAAAAGAGCATCGTACAATCCAAAATCACACATGCTCTGGAACGAGGCTGTCCTGAGGATTTCTCACGTACACACTGAGTGCTGCACAGCAGTACTTGCAGAAGAGAAGCAAACGATGGAGACAACGAAGTCAACAGGTGGCTGATGTCTGTTGAAGCTTTAGAAGGAACCCTTTAACACACAGGAACCACCTGGACTTGGAAGTTTGAATTAATGAAAATTAGAAATAGAGAAGTGTGTGTTAGGTGGACAGTGGTGCAAGCCTTTAATTCCGGTACCCACGAGGTGTAGACAGGTGGGTCTCTGAGTTTAAGGTCAGCCTGGTCTGCAGAGTTAGTTCCAGGATAGACAGAGCTACACAGAGAAACCCTGTCTCAAAAAACCAAACCAAAACAAAAACCACAGAAAAATCCCCAAACAACTTATACACTGCCAGTGGAGGCCAGAAGAGGGTATCAGATTCCTTGGAACTGGAGTTACAGACCAAGGTGTGAGTTTTGGGGAGTAAACTTGGACCCTCTGCAAGAGCAGCCAGTGCTCTTAACTGCTGAGCTATCTCTCAAACTCCAGATTGTGGTTTCTTAAGGGCCAGAGGAAGAAGAAACTGGCATCTGAGGAAACAGGAACTTGTTATTCTGAGCGCACCTTAGCAGTAGCGTGAACACAGGGAGGCGAGTACACAAATGCAAACTACAGTACATCATCTTCAGTTGTCTTTGAACCTTATGTCTACAGTTGTTTCCACACCATGGGCCTATTCCCCATGTAGTCTAGGGAGCTGAGGGTGGGACTGGGGTTGATTCCAGCTTAGGACTTTGTACCACCATGTCTTTACTCAATTATTCTGGTTCAAGAAAAGGAAAGATGGTGAATGAAACTGCTAACAATTGCATAGCATTTTACAGTTTAAAATCTCTTTTCACATGTAGTTTTTATGTTCTGTGACACAGGATTAGTGGTACTTTGCTTTTATTAGTCTTTAATAATTGGGAAACAAATGACAACAACAACAAGAAGCAGACTCTGGAGAACTTGCCTAAGAAAAAGGCTAGTAGCTGGATGGTGGTGGTGCACACCTTTAATCCAAGCACTCAGGAGCCTGAGGCAGGTGAATCTCTTGTGAGTTCGAGGTCAGCCTGGTCTGCAAGAGCTAGAAAGCTACAGAGAAACCCTGTCTTGAAAAAAATAAAAATAAAAAAATAAGAAAAAAAGTAAAGAAAAAAAGTCAGTAAATTGGGAGTGATGAGCTACCAAATAATAAACCTAGGGAAAATGAAACCGTGGTGAATTTGAGGCAGGTCTAAACTAGAATGAATATTTCAAAAAACCAAACTAGACACAAAAACATTAATACACGTGAAAACTGATATTCTACAACATCAAATCCAGGTTCTTTTTTCTAACAAAGTATAAAGTTTTATGTGTTAGATTTTAGTTTGATAAGGATCAAATCTTAGAAGAGGCCCTGATGTAGAAAGTACTTTTTCAGGGAAGAGAAGTTTAATTGGCAGATAACTTTGGGGAGCAAGTGAGACCCACACACATCTCTCTGCTGGCATAGGTCAAGAACGTGTGTGCTGCAGCTATTCTCAGAGCTGCCAGTTCTTTCTAACTTGGTGGTGGCTTAAGTGAGTTTTGTTTTGTTTTGTTTTTGTTTTTGTTTTTTAAGCAGGCTGCCTCAAGGCTTGAACCACAAGAGTCTGAGGAGAGCTATTTTCATAATCAACAGATAGATTAGGAAAATACCTAATCTTGTAAAATATATTGGCATAGTATATTTATCACAGTTAAGTATGAGAAGACCCAGGGATGTCCAGTGGTCCAATACTTTCCTTAGTTTTGTCAGAACCCCTGAGAAAAACAGTTTTTTCTGTTTTTCTGTTTTTAAGAGGTTTGAAAAGGAGAAAATAAAATAAGAATTGAGTTTGAAAAGGTATAATTGTAGTTTTGTAAATATATTTTAGAACTGTTTGGCAAGAATTTGATGTTTAATGCATTATGATTAGACTGGAGGAAAGTCCGTGCACTCTAATGTGTTCTACAGCTTGACCTTATCCAGTGTCTTACCTTTGGATTTATTCTGAGAGCACTGGGAAGCTACTGAGTGGTTCTCAGAGGAGGAACCGTGTCTACTTATTAATGTTTTTGAAGAGATTCCATGGTTGTTGACTAAAGACATGGAAGGTGGATGTGTTTGGTGTTGAAAAATACCAATTTAATTCTAATTAAGCACTCAAGAACAGACAATATCTAAATGAGCATGTTAGTCGAGTGATATCACTGTTTGAGTTGGATATTTGGGTTAATTGGTAGACTTTTAACTTACTTTAGTATCCTCTGTGGTTGTAGTATACAACTAGGGTTGAGCCATAGCTGTATCCTGGGGAAGGCAGGAAGGGATGTGGAGTTTAAACTTCAGAGAAAGGGTTGAAGAAGGCAAAGCTGTGATGAGTGTAATGTTTCACCATTTTGTGTTCTGTTTAGGATTCTGTTTTCATATTCATATCTTCAAATGTCTGAATTTTTTAAAGTTCGTTTTTGTTTATTCTTTGTGTCTTTTGTGTCATGCATCTTGATCCCATTCATCTTCCTGTCCCTAGATATCCACCTTCTGCCCTTATAATCCCACCAATAAAGTAAAATTTAAAAGAAAGGAAAACAGAGAGAAAAAAAAAGAAAAGTCTTGTTATAGAAGCTGTCATGTGACACAGTGAGTTTGTCAATATACCCTTTAGTCCATATGTCTTTAGTTTCAAGTGTTCATTGCAAAGAGTCATTGGTCTGGGTTAAGACTCTGGTTTCTGCTACACCATTGATACTGGGGCTTCTCTGGGACTCCTCTTAGATACCCTGTTGTTGCTCTGTATTGTAGAGATTTTGCAGCTTTGGTTTGTGGAACCGGCCCCCCCAATGCTCCATCAGATTATAGATGGAGTGGATGTTGAGGTGTTGTAACATGAAGGGACTGGCTTGTTTGTGTTTCTGTCCTGCCCGGCCCCCCAGCTGTTTAGTCCCAGAGAAAAATCACACACAGATCTCTGTAAGTTATAAAGCTGATTGGCCCATTAGGTCTAGCCTCTTACTGGCTAACTCTCACATCTTGATTAACCCATTTTTCTGATCTATGTTAGCCATGTGGCTCAGTACCTTTTTCAGTGGGGCAGCTCACATCCTGCTGCTTCGGTGGTCTGGGCAGGAGTAAGTGGAATCAGCTTCCTCCTTCCCAGAATTCTCCTGCTCTCCTCGCATCATTTCCACTTCCTGTCTGGTTTCCCCGCCTACACCTCCTGCCTGGCCAATCAGCATTTATTTAAAACATGATTGACAGAATACAGACAATTCTCCCACAAGGTGGTGGTGTTCGTTTTTTTACTGTTTTCTTTTGTATTCTTTTGACTTTTTTGGGGGGGTCCTTGCTCCTGGGGGAGCCTGTCATAAAACCCCCAAATAAACCACACACAGAGACTCTTACTCTTATAAAACACAACCTTGGCTTATTTCTTGCCAGCTTATCTTAAATTATCCCATCTATCTTTTGCCTCTGGGCTTTTATCCTTCTCTATTTCTGTATACCTTTCTCTATCTATCTATCTATCTATCTATCTATCTATCTATCTATCTATCTATCTATCTATATTTATTTCATTTTAGTTGGTTTTGGCCTGCATGTACTTCTGAAGCCTGTAGCTGGAGTTAAAGACTGGTATGAGCTGCCATGTGGGCGCTCTGGAAGAGCAGTCAGTGCTCTTAGCCGCAGAGCCATCTCTATCCCCTGTTTGCCTTTCTGTACTACTTTCTCCATGGCTTGCTGTGTGGTTGGCCCCTGATGTCCTCCTCTCCTTTCTTCCTTCTTTCTCCTTCTCTCCCAGATGTCTCCTGCTGTTTATTCTCTCTGCCTGCCAGCTCCATTTGTTGTTCTTCCTGCCTTGCTATTGGCTATTCAGTTCTTTTACTAGACCATCAGGTGTTTTAGACAGGCAAAGAATCACAGCTTCACAGAGTTAAATGTGACATAAAAGAATACAACACATTTTTGCATCATTAAAACAAATGTTCCACGGTATAAATAGATGTAACACATCTTAAAATAATATTTGACAGCAGGGTGGGCCAACTCATAACCCTGGTTCTGGGCCTGGGTAGTTACATGGTTGGCCAGCCCTCCAGCTCTCCCTTGTCCTCACCACTAGGTTACGCTCTCCAGCGTTGCCCTGACTAGTTCACCCTATATATACAGCAAGGAACAAGGGGCAGCCCAGTGTTCTCCTGCCCTTATGCCTTCGGGTTTGGCTCGCCCACACCTACACCACCAGGGTTAGCTCTACTGTGTTGTCCAGGCCACTCTTCCCGGGGCCATAGCTGGTTAGGGGCAGCTTCAGCTCTTCCAACTGCCACAGGGCGGGGAACATCTCTCCTTTGCCCAAGCCACCGTATGGCAGATGGTGGAGCCAGGTCTCCCATCCCTGTCAACAGAGTCAGCTCTACTGTGCTGCTCAGACGAGGTGCAGGCCCCACTTTACCAAGTGCTGTACCTGGTAAGGGTTCAGTTTCTTGTCTGCTGTAGGTGGTAAGGGGCAGGGGTGAGACCATCTCACCCATGCTGCCTTATGATAGACACTCAGTAGTGGGGCCAGCTTTTCTACACTCATGCCCTCAGGGCAGGCTCACCTGCGCCCCCATCAGCAGGTGAGGTGCAGGGCCTGCTCTCCTGCTGCAGCTGGTGAGGGGTAGGGACAGCTCTCTTGCTCTTATGACCGCAGGGACAGCTCTCTCACCTGCTACAGGTGGCAAGAGGTGTGGAGGGGTGGCGTTTGTTTCTTTGACAGTGTTTCTCTGTGGTGTGCAGTTTTGGTTGTTCCGGAACTCACTATGTAGACTAGGCTAGTTTCAAACTCACAGAGATCTGCAGGTTTCTGCCTCCCAAGAGCTACAATTGTGTACCTCTTCACCCTGCTCTTAATCTTTTAAAACTCATTCTAAACCTAGTTTTAGTTGACCCCCCCACCCCTTTCTGTCTTCTCTCTCACCCTGCCTCCCTCCCTCCCTGCCTCCCTGCCTCCCTCCCTCCCTCCCTCCCTCCCTCCCTCCCTCAGTTCTTCTATATCCAAGGGGGATTGGGTCCAGGATCCTGCAATATTATAGAGACTGTATGTATATGCCTAAGTGTCTTTTATAGAATGGTATGATTCTTGCATATGTATTCTATCTATCCTCTTACATACTTTTAAGCTTATATCTAGTTTACTTACACAGTCTAAGTTCTATTATACTATGTTTAGAGGATGACAGGAAACAAACATTTGTATGTTCTGTAAAGTTGTAATTTCCCCAAGTATTTTCAGTTCCTGTTTGATTGAGTCAATATGAAAACTCATGGAGGGCTGACTGTATGTATACGTGTGTTACATAAGCTACACTACATGTGTATTTGTATGCATTCTGCAATTTGACCAGTCATAGTAACCTGTTTAACCAGAATTCTGTGTTATGAGCGATTGCAAGTGCTTCCTGTAATTGGGTAGAAGAATATCTACCTTCTTTTCCCCATGTTCTTGGGTTTTTATATTACACTGATATGAAATTGCATCTACATTTTATAAGAGAAAACACTTCTGTGTATTAAAATGACAAGCAGGGTTGAATAAGGAATAAAATTACACATTATAGAACTGCCTTTTTAAAAAAAATTTGTAGATTATAGTCTGTAATGCAGAGTGGTTAGTTTACTATTAGTTTATTATTAGTGGTTAGTTTCAATTGTAACTACATTAGTTACAATTGAAAGTTCTTTTTTTCCTCCTGAGTTGAATTAGAGAGTAGAGAGAATATGTGTATGTATTTTGGGTAGATAACACAGTCATTATATTACATACAGTAACTACATTATTGCTAGGATTAATATAGCTAGTACAGTTTAAGTTTGGGGACTGAAAGTGTAATTCTTATTAATTTTTGGATATTTAAGATGACTTATTTTGCCCAGTAATAAATTGTAGATTCTATTGATAGTTTATCCACCCCCTTTTCTTTTCTCTATTCATAGTGGTAGTCGCTCTTCTAAAACTTTTAAACCAAAGAAGAACATCCCAGAGGGTTCTCACCAGTATGAGCTCTTAAAACATGCAGAAGCCACACTTGGCAGTGGGAACCTCCGCATGGCCGTCATGCTTCCTGAGGGAGAGGACCTCAATGAGTGGGTCGCAGTGAACAGTAAGTAGCCGTCTGTTTCTCACCAGACTCTGAAGTGGGACAGTGACCTCAGTGCAGGTGAATGTTTAGGTGCTGGTTATTCTAGAATCTGTTTAGTCTAATAGTCACAATATGGTGATGACAGATAGCCTAATGTCACTATTTAGTAATGTCCTAATCTGTTAGTCTTTATGCTATTTTATCTGAGTATGAAAATTTATGAAATGTCCATAGAACTTTACTGTCACATTATTTTTTAATTATGCGATTAATTAGAATGTGGTATTTCTGGACTAACACAGTTTTGTTATTAAAAATAAATGGTTTATTTTTTCACTTTATTAGTGAGAGCCATTTTACCCAATGAGATGATTTTTGTGACATCTCAAAGATAACCAGAATAAGTTTCCAATGTATGTGTACATTATAGGGTCTCACTGTGTAGCCTTTGCTGACTTAGAACTCATTATGTAGATTAGGCTGATCTTCAATGTACAGAGATTCATCTACCTCCCAGTTGCTAGGATTAAAGGCCCTGCCCTGCTCTGTCCTCTTGTCCCTTCCTTTCTTGTCCCCTCTTCTCTCTTCTCTTTCCTTTTGGCACTTGTTTGTGCTTCTGTACTTTGAGAGCTCATTTATTAGCTATTTGGATTTTTTCACATTTATTTATTTGTGTGTTTGTGTTAATGTCTGTGAAAACACATGTCACAGCAAGTATGTGAGGGTTAGAGGACAGTTTTTTCTCTCTACCATGTGGGTCCTGGGGATCAAACTTCGGTTATCAGGCTTGGTGGCAAGCACTCTTACCCACTGAATCATTTTGCTAGCATGCATATACTAATTAAGAAAGGTTAAGAATGGCTGTGTAGAACCCTGTATTTTAGACTCAACATATTAAGTCTAGGAGCAGTTAATTCTGTCTGTATTGTCTGTCTGTCTGAGTTGCTAGGATGGGGTGTCTGTGGTACTGGGACAGCTGTTAGTGCTCTCCCCTAGCCTCCACGTGCTCACACAGTTCACAGTGTGTTGGGTATTCTTGGCTTTTCCACTTTGAAGGTAAGTGTTTTGGGGGGGCGTGGCTTTGGAATGACAACCCATTATCATTAAAATTTGTGGTTTCATTATTACTGAGATTTTTTTCATAGGGTTTCATGATTATCTAGAAACTTTCTGTGAAGGGAGATTTTAAATTGTTACATTTTCTGCTGTGTTGTCATCTCTTACATATAGTTCTTTGTATATTGTATATATACATTTTTTAATGTGGGTTGCCAATAATTTTTCACACTTTTGTGTTGCTCCCTAGTACAAGCTCCTCATTTTAGTACAGTCAACAAATTGGGGCTCTGGTGTGAACTTTTCCACCTGGTTTTGTAGGGAAAAAGAACCTGGGATTCTGCTTAAATAAGTGAAAATAACTTTCTTACTGTTTTATTTTACTTATGATGGACATTTGCTTTGCAGCTGTGGATTTTTTCAATCAAATCAATATGCTTTATGGAACCATCACAGACTTCTGTACAGAGGAGAGTTGTCCGGTGATGTCAGCTGGACCAAAGTAAGATATGATTAATGTCCAGTTTTCCTTGTCACTGTCCTTGGGCCTTTAGATGAGAAGGAAGTGTCTAACCATGTGCTTCCTGAGTTCTAGCGATTCCCTCAGTGACTTCCTGGTGACTTGCCATTGCTGCTTTTTCTCTCTTTATGGTGTCTTTCCCATCCACCTGAACTGGCTTCATGGAAACTCCTTGCCAGTTACTCTGTTTCTTCTGAAAAGTTGCTTTGTCTATTCTTCTCGGATACCTTTCGTTTCTTCTGTTTCTTTCTTTTTTTTTTTTAGGGAAACATTTTATAATTTATATATAAAATTTCAGTAAGAAACAATGCAAAATGATAAGAATATTCATATTACATTAAGAATCAGAAACAATAAAATAAAACCCAAATTTAAAAAAACCCTCAAAACAATGAAAAACTCACACACAATGAATGTAAATTTTAATTCTAAAACAAGAGTATGAACAGAACATTTAAAATGATCTCAGTCATTTGGCAACTCATCATGTCATTGCAAGAAACAGATCTGATCTTAAAACCTTATTTTATGAAAAACTTAAGTTGGACAGTTTGTTCTTTATGGGAGTTAAAACATGTTTAAAAAAGAACCTGGTGATAAAACCAGTTTCTATCCTGAAATAACTGTCTAAAACATCATGCCATCTTGAAACTGAATAGCAATCTCTTCTTCAAGCATTTCTTTTCACTGAAGCAGTATGGAGATGAACAGAGGCTTGGGAACAGCACAAATGAGAGGAAGGAACCCACAGAGGGTGTAGGGCGCAACCTCACCTGAACCAGTCATTTATGTTAATAGAGCTGGTGGTAAAGCCACAGAGGCAGGGGTTATTGGAAAATAAGTTACATTCTTAAAAACCAGTCACAGCTGTGGACGGAAAGCTGTGGAGTCTGTTCTTCTCCTTAACTGCTTGACTTGAATGCATGTGTGAATTTCTGTTTCCTGCTAGGCCATATGCAGATAGTTATAGGGCAGGCAGAGTCCTAGAACTCTTCTACTAATGACTGCATGGCATTTCGAATCCTCTTTTCATTTAAAAAAATAATAATAAAATGAACATATACAATAAAATTCACCGATAAGTTTTCTCTGTAAAATCAAGAGTTCATTGATTAGCATCATACATTGAGTAAAATACGTCCTGTTTTTACATGTGTATATAGCATACACGGGGCAGCCTGGTATCTGATGGGCTGGAATGATTGTATTAGTGATGTGTACTCTGGGAAACCCCAATTTCCACTGTTAAATATACACCTACTTTGCTGATTCAGATACAAAGTAAACTTATCTTCCTTTATCTCAATTAAATGTACATAATACCGTCTATGGACAATAGTTTATAAAGCTATTTAAAACATAATAAAAACAAACTTGCACCTAGGAGCTTAACAGCACTTGCAAATTCTTTCTGTTTCTTCTTTTTCTCTCACGTTTATGTTTTACAATGTCTCCTCCTTGCAACAGGCCTGCGCTGAACATTTCTTTTCCTGTGGAGCCATTTAGGATTCTTCAGTGTAGATGTGCTCTTTCTGCTTAAATTTTTTATTTTAAAAAAATTGTTTTTAATTTGTGCGTGCGTGCACTCGTGCATGCGCATGTAGGTGTGTGCATATGAGCGCAAGTGCCCATAGTGGCTGGAGGCGTCCAATCCCCTGGAGCTGCCACAGGTTGGAGCCTATCTCAGGTCCTCAGAAGAGCTTTGCACTCTCAACAGCTGTGGCAATTCTCCAGTCCTACTGGTTTTGTTTTTACAATGATATATTGTGTTGTGTTTATACTGTAATATTGTGTGCACACACGTGTGTGCGCTCAGCATCAAATCAAAGACGGCAGGTGTGCTACTCAAGTCTATTTGTTCTTTTAAATCTGTCTTGGTGCAAAGACAGTGCTTACCACCTATCTCCTCAGCAATCAATATTGGTTTGGCCAATACCTTTTTGAAGTTGGCTTTTACTATCACTATTAATAAAGGCCACTGCTGTTTATTTAGTGATATGTGAATATATATTTGACTACATATTCCAACATATCAGAAAATTGCTGACCCTATGCATCATCATGGACATAAAGAATTTAGTCAGCTGATCAAAGAACTTACAGCAGAGATATGGGAGCTCAGGAGAGGTGTGTTGCTATCTTAGGAGGCAAACACACTGGCCATTCTCACTAGAAAAGCAGAGAGCTGTAATTGCCTTGTGCTGCTTTCTTGCCTACAGAGATGAGTTGTCCCAAATTTTAGTTCCCTGCTTCCTTTAGTGCTCTTCTGTGAGAATTGTAGCTGGTGCTTTTCACTTCTCGATGAACGCTTTATTGGAGAACTGTCCTTTATAGAACTTTTGTTGTTGCTTTTTTGATAAAGTCTTTGTGTAACCTGGTCTATCCTGGAACTCCCTTTGTAGCTCAGGCTGGCCTTGGACTCACAGAGTAAGCACTGCACACCTCTGTCTTCTTGAGTCCAAGACGAATGGTGTGTCCCACCACATCCGACCCTCCGTAGGTTTTTAGTCAAGGGTGCCTTTCTTTAGCAAATTTGATTTTAAATGAATTAGATATCCCTTTAACTAAATATTGTGACAGATGACAATGTCCTAATTTCATCAAATTTTTGTCTCTTGTTGTTTTAAGATTTTGTAAGAAAAAAAAGGCATTGAGGAAATTCAATTTCCTTTTATAACTGAATTCCTATTGGTATTATTGGTGTTTAGTTCATATGTTTTAAATTTCATGTGAAAATGGATGGTTTTAATTTTGCTATTACATGGTTAGTTTGTCTTGAGGGACAAAGTAGCTCTGTCTTCTGAAAAGTGTTCCTCTGTAGCACATCGCCTGACCTCGTGCTCCTCTCACTGGCTTTGTCCTTTAATAAATAAATAAAGCAGCTGTTTGAGACTACATCTTACCTCTGCAGCCCAGGTAGGCACTGGACTAGAATCTGAGTTGTGTTGGTCATAGCTGTGCCCTTTCCTTGTTCTTTTTTCCTTTTCCTTCCTTCCTTCCTTCCTTCCCGAATTCCCCCCCCCCCCCCCCCGCACACCCATCATGGACTTTCTCTGTGTAACCCTGGGTGTTCTGAAAATTGCCTTGTAGACTAGGCCAACCTTGAATTTACAGAGATCCACCTGCTTCTGTATCCTGAGTGCTGGGATTAAAGGCATGCACCACTACAACTGACTCTTTTTTGAAACTCTTTACTCTTTCAATTTTTTTTTTTTAAAGATAGTTTTACTATGCAGCCCAGGCTGTCCTAGAACTCTCAGTGTAGACCAGGGTGACCTCACACTCAGAGAGATCCACCTGCGCCTGCCTCCTAAGTGCTTAGATTAAAGGTGTGTGGCTATTATTAATGCTAGGAGTTGTCCCAGTTCTTTATCTTTACTAATAAGGAAGAATTGAATCATGCAGAGATGTCTGTTAATTTCAACTTTGGTGTTTCCCACTATGGGCCATCTTGTCAGCACTCATTACCAATCCTAAGTTTAGATTTGGATTGTATATGATCAACCAGTAGCCTCTTACTGAGCGATACTAAGTGTTGTTTCTGAGGACTTGGTTGACACTTGCTGCTTAATATGATTGTGAAAGAAATTGTGGCTATTTTGGAGCTGTAATTTACAAGTAAATATTGTGATAACAGAAGAGAATTTTAAAGAGAATCGTCTGTTAAAGAGTGGGAAAAAAATTGTTGGGGGTAAAATAGAGTTACCCAATGAAGTCATTTGGTTTATTGTTTGTTTTTTCAAGACAGGGTTTTTCTTTGTAGCCCAGGCTCTTCTAGAACTCACTCTGTAGGCTGGACTGACCTCAATCTCATAGAGACCCGCCTGCCTCTGCCTCTTAAGTGCTGGGATTAAAGGCGTGGGCCCTCACTAGCCAGCTTGTATTTAACTTTCATAATAGAGAAAATTTTGACTGGGAAAGTGATTAACCATTGTAGCAGGGTACCAGTAGGTGTTTGGGAGAATCTTCCTTTGAGACTTCACAATGGATTTGATGGGCATTCCTTGTGCTCAGCAGTGATACAAAAGGCTCTTCTAAGAATGTTTGTTAAGGTGTATTCTTGCTTAGGTCACTTCTGGATTATTATTAAGGTTTAGATTTGCTAAATAGAAAGGATCCTCATTCATACTATTGAAGATAATTTTTATCAGAAATACACCATGTAGTATTTCTCTGTTAGACTGCTATTTGTTAGTCTCACTAGTCTGTTTTTCAGTCAGGTCAAACTCTGGGAGAAAAGTTAGAAAATAGTTGATTTAAAAGTGAAGTAGTAGCTGGGTGGTGGTTGCACATACCTTTAATCCCAGCATTCCGGAAACAGGGGCAGGCAGATCTCCACGAGTTCAAGGCCAGCCTGGTTTACCAAGAGTTACAGGACATCCAGGACAAAACAGAGAAACCCTGTCTTGAAAAACAAACAAAAAAGGGAAATGGTGTTTGGTTGGTGGTAGTGCTCTTTAATCACAGCACTTGTAGGGGAGAAACTGGTGGATTTCTGAGTTTGAGGCCAGCCTGGTGTACAGAGTAAGTTTCCTGACGTGCAGGGCTATATGGGGAAACCTTGACTCGAAAACAAAAACCAAAAGCAAAACAACAACAAAAAAAGTTAGGTAGCAGGAGAAATGTTGGAAACTAAAAATCTAAATGTCAATTGAGTTTATACATTTTTATATTTTGGAGTCTCAGCTATGTACTTAGTTCTTTAGGGCTATGTTGATATATGTGTATACTGTAGTTTCTAAGAAGAGTCCTATTATCTTAAAAGTCAGGGAGGTGTGTGTGTGTGTGTGTGTGTGTGTGTGTGTGTGTGTGTGTGAGAGAGAGAGAGAGAGAGAGAGAGAGAGAGAGAAAGAGAGGTTGAGAGACTGAGAGATTGGAAGAATTGTTTAAGAAAATAACTGGAGGGTTTGACCTGAGTATAGACCAAGTAACTTGTTTTATATTTGCATTTGTAGGTAGATCTTTCAAGAGTAAACTGTCCATTTTAGACAGGCAGTTCATACATATTTTTACTTATACATTTATGGGTGTCTCTTCTACTAATCTGCTTTTCTGACTAGGGGAAGTGTATTTTGTTTTAGTGCTCGTTCTTCTTGACCTTGTGTTTCTCACATGGTTACATATTAAATCAAAGGGTTAATTTTGGTTAATAGCTAAAACGAGCATATTTGAGTTGCCAGTTTTCTTTAAGGATATATTAGTTCCTCATTCAAATGTACTAAACTACTGAGCCATTCTTATTTACATTAGTTTTACTTTGAATTTCTGTCATTCTTTATACTTAACCCCAAATTTAAAGCCCCCAATTAAAAAGAATTGTACTGCATTTTATGCAAGGAAGAAAAACAACTATAAAGTTCAGAGGTAGCCATTATAGAACAGAGTAGTAACTTCTTCCACTTCAATTCTATTCTGTATTAGAGAGAGCTCTTTAATTCAGGGGATGTGCATGGCAGTTCATGTTTAAACCCCAGTTTTTGGGAGGCACAGTCAGGTAAATCTCTGAGTTCTATGTCAGCCTGGTCTACACAGTAAGAGACTTTTATTTTTTAAAGAAAGAAAAAGAAAAGAAAAGATAGAAAATTGGACAGGTGAGGAAAACATCTAAATAGAAGATGAATTCAGCCTTTAATTCCTGTATCAGGAGGCAGAGGCTGGCAGATCTCTGTGAGTTTGAGGCCAGCCAGGTCTACAAGAGCTAGTTCCAGGACAGGCTCGAAAGCTACAGAGAAATTCAACAAACACACACACAAAAAAAGAAGATGAATTCAGTGTGATCTCCTTAGGTTGAATTTTGATAAAAGCAAAACAGACTACTGTTGATTAAGAACGTGTACTTACTTGGAGAACAGATTGTTTAAAACATATTTGCATATATATTCCTCATACATATACTTATATGCACACTTTTATACCTCCCTTGTGATGATCTGTGTGCTTTCTTTTTATTGCAGATATGAGTATCACTGGGCAGATGGAACCAACATTAAAAAGCCTATCAAGTGCTCTGCACCAAAGTACATTGATTACCTGATGACCTGGGTTCAGGACCAGCTGGATGATGAAACATTATTTCCATCAAAAATTGGTAAAATTATTTTTCGTAATTGGAACAAATCATAATGTATTTAATTTTGTTTCTATAATCGCGTGCTCTCTCTTCCTTTCCTACCCATTTGAGTAGTTCCCTGGGACTGTGTTGAAGAGACAAGAAGAGACACCAGAGCTTTCTAACCCAGTTAACCCAGTCAGATATAAGCAAGCTGTCTCATGTTTTTTTTTGTTTTTTTAAGAAAAACAAAAGAATTATAAATATCTAGTAGTTTTCTTTTCAGAAGCAAGTCCCAAATGGAAACTTATTACTGTTTCAGGAACCCATAACAGGTTACCACATCAATCAAAATATTTCTAATTTTATACATTTAAAGAGTGTTCTTGTGTCCCTTTTCACACTAAATTTATTAATGATATCCCCTTATAGTTTTAAGTGATGGACAGATGAATTTTTGATATAGAAAGATAATAAAATCTGGCCTATAATAGAAAAAGATAATAGGTAATAAGATAGCTAATGATACCTGTCACACTCATGTTTTATTTTCTTTTTCCTTCAAGTTTCCATAGCTTATATCTAATTTTATACTTATGATAAAAAAGTGTGGTTTTTTAAGGCTCATAAAATAAATCTTAAAGATTTTATTTTGTTCTTCTGTTTTGAGATAGGGTAGCTATCTCTGTAGCTCAGGCTGGCATCAAGCCTATGACAATCCTGTCTGAGCCTCCTGAGTGTGGTTACAGGCATGAGCCATCACACATCACATAGATTTTGATATCAAAATATCTGAGAAGAAAAAAAACAGCTTTGAGATTTGGCCTGACATAGATTGTTGCAAACGGAGTGGCGGACTGTGTCCCACCACCCAGCTCCCAGCTAGCTTTACCCGAAACAATTACACGGAAACTGTATTCTTTTAAACACTCCTGGCCCATTAGTTCTCGCCTCTTATTGGCTTACTCTTACATATTGACTCAACCCATTTTTAATAATCTGTATATCACCACGAGGTCGTGGCTTACCGGGAAGATTCTAACCCACCTCCATCTTGGAGAGGAGAGCCATGGCATCTGCCTGCCTCTGCTTTCTTTCTCCTACAATTCTGTTCTGTCTACTCCACCCACCTAAGGGCTGGCCTATCAAAAAGGCCAAGGCAGTCTCTTTATTAACCAATGAAAGTAACACACAGACAGAAGACCCTCCTCCATCAATAGATCGAGTGACTTGTTTGGTATATTTGCTTAAAGGTCTTCATTGTTGCCATTAGACAGTTAATACGTGTCTGTACGTCTTCAAACTGTTACAACTGTGTTTTCAATTAACCCTTAGAGTTTTGTTAAACAACTTTTGACTGACATTGTATGCTTTCATTAGAGCACTGTTCTCCAACCTTAGGTCCTTTTTGTGTTTTTAGGTTTTTATGCAGTGCTATGCCTAGAATATGCGGGCTTCATTCCTTTTCTTGTTTTTTTATGACTTTGCTATTTTCGACTGTCCTTGGATTGTGGTGTGCTTGTGTCCTTGTGATTTATAGTGCTGTGAAATGGGCAATAGTATTAACAACACTGAGCCAGTAGTACCAGTGTTTTAGTGCCAAGTTCAACATTTAGAATATAGGATTTTGTATTCTTTTCCTTCCTCTTAAAAATTTACTTATGACTATTGTGTGTGCATGTGTGTGCATGTGGGTGTCAGAGGTCAACTTTGTGACTTCAGTTCTCTCCTTTACCTTTATGTGCTTTCTGGGGATTGAGCTCAGATCACCAGGCTAGCCCAGCAAGTACTTTACCTTCTATACCGTCTCACTGGCCCAGATTTTTATTAAAATTGAATTATTTTATAATTTTTTATATAGCATGATGCTAATTTATATTTATAGTAAATTAGTTTTTATAGTAAAATAAATAAATATTCTTTGTGTTACAGTTAATCCATTTTATTCTGTTAGAAAAGCAGCTATAATTACCCAACTAATAAAATGTAAATATGGTATATTATTATGTTTCATTCTTATATTTTATATTCTATCTTTAGACTTGGTTGTCCTGTATCTTTGCTACAGGTATTATTGTGTTTATCTCTGACCTACATTCTCTCATATCCTCCTATCCCTTTAATCCAGTAACCATGGTTTTATTCTCTATGTATGTCATTTTCTTTTTCACTCAAAATATAACTAAGATTGAGAAATAGTCTGTTTAGGTTTGATGTGCACTTAGTATAATATCCTTCCAAATTCAAACCTCCCTATTTTATTTATTTATTTATTTATTTATTTATTTATTTATTTATTTATTTATTTATTTTGAGACAGGATCTTGCTATGTATCCCACGTTGGTCCTGAACTCACTATAATCCTGTCTCAGCCGCTCAGGTGCTGAACAGATATGTGACTATGCCTGTATCAGGATCTCCTATAGGTTAAATTGTGTGTGTGTGTCTGATATATTAAAAGCATTAAACATAACTAAGGTGGTTAATACATTGTTACCACATATTTGTGTAGTGCTTAATGCTAAGAAATCTAACAATCTGGATGTGCGTTCTTGCCGTGATGCCTCTGAGGTGTTTATTTGTAAAGTGGATGTATGTTAGAAATACAGTATGCCATAAAGAAGAATCCTTCTTATTTTTAAAAAGCTCTGGAGTTCGCTTTCATTCATGATGTGCTAAGAATGTCTGAAGATTTTATGGGCATGAAAACAGGAATTCATATACATTACATTTTTCAGCCCTGTTGCTACTTGATGGCAAAGCATTCTGCTTTTTGCTCTTTTCTTATTAACAGAGAGGGCTTATCTCTTTACTAGGTGTTCCATTCCCGAAGAATTTCATGTCCGTGGCGAAAACAATTCTCAAACGACTCTTTAGAGTTTATGCTCACATATATCACCAACATTTTGACCCTGTGATCCAGCTTCAGGAGGAAGCACATCTCAATACATCTTTCAAGCACTTTATTTTTTTTGTTCAGGTAGGTTGGCTCATAATGCTTTTCTTGGTCCATGTTCATTTTTAGAATTCTGTGATGAATAAATGGTGTATATACACTGTCAGAGCAGAGCTTGCTATCTCTATCTAATCTACATCCTGTTTTACACTTTCCATGATGATAATGATGGGCCTTTTTCGTCTTAATTTCATTAGTCTACCGGTTTATAGTAGGTAACTCTAAAACAGTTCCAAGATGCCTTGCTTGGAAGGATGCCTTCATTTTAGGCCATATGAAGGGACTAAATAAGAAATCGGAATAGTGAGTCAGATTTGATGATATTTGCCTGTAATCTTGACACTTGAGAGGCTGAAGCGTAAAGATTGAGTTCCAGGCCAGCTTGCTACTTAGCAAGTTTCAGGTTATCCTAGACCATAATATCCAATCTCAACAAACAAACAAATGAACAAAAATGAATAGACAGCAAACAAAACCAACAGAAACAAGCAACAAACAAATCAAGGAAGGGGAAAAATGCAATGAGAATGTGAACTCCACTAGTTGGGCACACTTGTAGTGAACTTGGGCTCAAGTGTTCTAACATTCTTTGTTTTCTTAACCCACTACTTTAAAAGGGAAATCTTGGGTCTCTCTTAGTGGACTCTTTTCTCTCTCTCTCTCTCTCTATATATATATATGTGTGTGTGTGTGTGTGTGTGTGTGTGTATATACACACACATATATATACATATATATATACACACGTACGTATATATACGTGTGTGTGTATATGTATGTGTGTGTACACACACATACATACTTGGAATATCACTTTTTTTTTTTTGAGACAGGATTTGTTTGTGTAGCCAGGGCTTTCCTGAAACTCACTTTGTAGACCAGACTGGCCTGGAACTCACAGAGATCTGACGGCCTCTGCCTCCGGAGTGCTGGGACCACCATCGCCCGGCTCCCCCACTTCTTTTTAAAACCATATTTTAAGTAATTTTGAAGCTAATGACTGCCCATCATGTATGAGGAAAGGAAGGGCCAGAGTGTGTTTTAGAGGTCCCTTATATTTATTTCCCCTTTGTTTAGTCCTCAGAGAGAGCCTTTGAAATGCAGACTAAGAAAGCAGGCATGGTGGCCCCTACACACAATCCCAGTTCCCTGGAGACTGAGACAGGAGAATCAGGTAACCAGCGTGGTTACTTGTCAGTACCTTGTCTCGAATGAGGAAAGAGAAAACTATAAGTAGAGTTTTATTTAATTTTCTAATTAGATAAATTATAAGGAAAAATGAAAGAGTTGGAAATAGATGGGCCAAGTAGTTTGTTTGTTTCCTGTTTCTGTAGATATTAGAAGAAGGAAATGTTGGTTGGGAGAAAGCAAGTTTTGTTTGTTTTTATATGTGAACATATGTTTATAAATGTCATTTTTACTTTCCTCTCTACCAAAGAAACATGTGTCCATTTTCATTAATACATACTCCTAACACTAAAGATACTTTTAAAAAAATTATCTGTAAAAAAGACATTTTAAGAGGTTATAACTTTAAAAGCTTTGTTGGGGAGTTATTTGACAGTCTGATTTGTAGACCAATAACAACACAAAACCACTGAAGTTTTACATTAGTATTTTAGTTAGCAGAAAATGATTGCCAAATTTAGGTTTTGTTGGTTCAGGAGAAATATTCTTCCTTTAAAAGTGTTAGTTTTACTTTACTCTATAGCCATAAAGTATACTTTATGTTATGTGCTAGCAAATAGTGGGGAACCAATTTAGAGCATTTTGCACATCTTACCCTCCTAGCAACACCTTTTTTTTTTTTTTTAAAAAAAATCTGTTTATTTATTTATTTATTTATTATGTATACAATCTACAGAATCTGTGTATTCTATCTACATGTATGTCTGCAGGCCAGAAGAGGGCACCAGATCTCATTACAGATGGTTGTGAGCCACCATGTGGTTGCCAGGAATTGAACTCAGGACCTTTGGAAGAGCAGGCAATGCTCTTAACCACTGAGCCATCTCTCCAGCCCCCTAGCAACACCTTTTGATTAAGAAGATCACTTGATTTTGATTAAGAAGATCTCTGAATTTCGAGAATCTTGCTCTGACCCAATACAGTCTAGACCCTACAAGGCCAAGAGCATAATATCTCATGTGTTTAGAATATATTTGATCCCAGATCAAATTCCCTACCTCATGCTCGCAGGTGGATTGTTGATGTTTACTTTTTGGAGACTATGTCACATCTTTACTAGGTATAGCTTTAGACATGAGGAGTACCCAGATGATACCTGCTTGTTAGAGGTATGTGCTTATCTTGGACATGCCAGCCAACTTATCTTTACTCATTTGCATGGGGCCCTTTTGGGCATAGGTAGAGCTTTGGGTTGGAAAAGCAAAAGATTAGCTGAGGGTCAGGTACTCAGCTGACTCCTCATGCCATCTACTTTGTAGTGTAGAATTATGAGGCGTTTCGGGAATTCTGAGTCTTTTTCTGGTCACTCTGAAGATTTGTCAAGGACATGCTTTATTTAATAATGTTACTTAATGTCAATACGAAGAGTTAGTCACGTGGTAGGTATTCCCATGTATGTATTCCCACATGTTCTTGGCCAGGACTCCACAGATCTCAGGGCTTGTGCGTCTCTAAAGTTCTGATTGTAGTGCTGGCCAATGATGGGTGCTAATGGGTGCTAATTGAGAGTTGAGAATAGTATATGTCACCTTTATTCCTTCCTTCCTTCCTTCCTTCCTTCCTTCCTTCCTTCCTTCCTTCCTTCCTTTCTTTCTTTCTTTTCTTTCTCTCTTCTCTTCTCTCTTTTTTTTTTTTTGGAACTCTGTAGCTGTGTCTCCTGCCCCCTGGGAGAGTTCCGCCTCCGTTACCTTGGATACTCTCATGAGTGTGTTCTCATTACAGATCTTCTGGAATTGGAGTTTCAGGTGGTTGTGAGCTGCAGGGTTTCTCTGTAGCTTTGGAGCCCATCCTGGAACTAGTTCTTATAGACTAGGCTGGCCTTGAACTCATAGAAATCCTCCTGTCTCTGCCTCCCGAATGCTGGGATTAAAGGTGTGTACCACTACCACCCAGCTTTATTTATTGATTTTTAAAATCATAGTTCAACAGGAATCATTTAAAAAGTCATTTTAAAAGATATAGTACTGGGCTCAGAGGTTAAAAGCACTGACTGTACTTCCAGAGGTCCTGAATTCAATTCCCAGCACCCACATGGTAACTCACAACCATCTATAATGATATATGGTGCCCTCCTCTGGCCTGCAGGAATACATGCAGGCCGAATGCTGTATACATAATAAATAAATAAATCTTTAAAAAAAGACACAGAACCTTGATTATTGGCACAGTATCCCAACTTCTTAATTTTTCCATGGTAAAAGTTTTTTCTTTGCAGTGATATCAGATCCCTATTTGATTGACATTTGAGTGCCGCCCAGTGTATTGTTTTCATCAGGAAGCAGCAGCTCCCACTTTCTGATTGGTCGTGTGTTCCAGGTATTACATGAAGTAGTGAGCAGCAGTTGCCGCACGTAGTCTCCACAATAATTTAATAAGTTAGGGGGGATTTATTTTTAATATTATAGATGTAAAAACAGCGTCAAGGAAGCCATGTGATTTCTTTAAGCTAACGAACAATTTAAAAAATGAAGTTGCCTTTTACTTACACCAGAAGCTCGTATGCATAGTAATCTGCTTTGGAATTAGATGCAAATAATTTGTGCTGTTTGCAGGAGTTCAACCTTATTGACAGAAGAGAACTTGCACCACTCCAAGAACTGATTGAAAAACTCACCTCAAAGGACAGATAAAGGATGAAGCTGCAAATTTTTCCTCCAGTGGAACTGTGCGGAGTGTATTTGGGCTTTGCTATATTTTGTTTTTATCTGGATTGTTTCTGTTTTAGGTTTGGGGTCTTGCTTGGGTTCCCTTTTCTCTTCTGAAATATAAAATCATATTTTGTTGCTAGAGGAAGCCAAGAACCATTCTCTACATTTGAAAATGGCAAATTTGTCTTAGTGGTGTACAATATTTTTTTTTTAGTATTTTATTTTTATTAACTTGGTTTTGGTTACTTGAGGACTTTTTATGATATTGTACTCTGGAAACAAATACTAACTGAAATGCCGATGGATTGAATTCTGTGTTATGTAAATTGTGGCCCACTTTGAAGTCCCTAAAAAAGACTTATGTGTTTTTAAGTGCCTTGATAGGTTCACTTCTAAGGTGCAAAGCACAGATATAGGACTGAGCAGAGCTTGAAACAATATTAGAATTTCTATCTAGGGCACTTAGTTGTGCATGTTGTAAAGTAATCTGTTATAAAAGCCATAGTTTACTCAAGTTGATGATGTCCAGTTTTTGCTACATTAAAAAAACATAATTTGTAAAGTTGTGCATGTAGAACATAAATGTAAAACAAAATTATTTCTTAATTATTTTTGACATAATTTGTAAAGGTGTGCATGTAGAACATAAATGTAAAACAACAAAATTCTTAATTATTTTTGATATTGACTAATATATTCTGTTCAGCAGATGTTTAAGGTTCTACAAGCAGGTCTTTTTCCATCTCTTGATATCTGTGATATTGAAATTTGAGGATGTTGAAATGTAATAGCCATTGCATTTCAGCTTCTTTCTATATGTTAAATGCACTGTAAGTGTAAAACTTCAGGTTATATATAGAATTGCCGTCTTCAGAAAGGATGTTGAACTGTGAGGTTTCCTAGGAATTGCCAAATGAGCCGTAAGTGCAGAATCCCCATGTATTTCAGAGAGGAAGGAAAAATGAGAATGGGTGGTGGCAGGCATTAGTTTGTTTGGGAAATCAAAAGAGAAACAAGTATGGGGAGTCAATTCTAGAAAGTTCTGTTTTAAAACCCTGGAATAGAATGGTGTTTATTACTCATAAACAGAGTCTTGAAGACTTCCTTTTAGAAATCAGCTTCCATGAGAAGTTAAAAATAAATAGTTAGTTTTAGGTACAGACATTAAACATTTAATGACTATTTGGGGAAATTAATCACTTTTTAGCATCTCCATTCAGTGAATGAAGCTGGTATCTGACTGTCATTTTAAATGACACACTACCTTGATTTCTGGTGCAGTTTGAAGCACCCTGGCTTCTTATTTTCCATTGTGAAATCTATTTTCCTTGTGGCGATACCAAGAAATGAGAATGTTAGCTTGGTAGTTAATAACTTTTAAATTTTAGTTGACATGACATTCTGTTGAGTTGTCATCATCAATTACAAGTTCAAGAATTTGGTTTTTAGAATAAATATTGAGGTTTCCTCTCCCCCTCTCTTAAGTTTTGTTCTTGAGAAATACTCTTTTCAGACTCTGAGTTTTAATTTTGTCAGTTTGGATAAATCTGTTTTCCTTAATTCACTCTCTGTAATTAGTCTCCCCTAGTGAAATAGAAATGCTTGCTCTGAACTGTATGCAAATAATTAGTGGAAAAGAGTCTATAGTTAAGTAAATGTGATTTTGTCACTGAGAAGTGACAATGGTAAGAATTGAATGCCCTTGCAGTTATGATCACTAGGAACTGCCTTTTTCTCCATTTCATTTCTATAATGGGAATTGCTCACCAAGTACCAATAATAAAAGGAACAAAAACCTTGGAAAAGGTAGATAATACTGGGCATTTATTAGTAGTGCTTATTTGTAAACTGACAGCTAGCTGATTTCTTTAAAATAATTTTTTTAGTATCTAAATAGATATCAAGCATTATGAGTTGCTTCAGAATTCTGATGTTTGAGTCCTCTTTGAACAGGAAATGAACCCATAATTACTCACTGAAACGGTCTTCCATAGTCTCCTGACTTCATATCGCCCTAGCAATACGGGGCTTCCATAGCAGCAGCATGTAGAGAGGAGAGGGAGTCTTTTAAGCCTTACATACATTGCGCGATAAGAATGGAAAACTAATCCTACAAATTAGTGCTTGGTAGTAGGACTTGACGCTCCACTACACTAGGCAGGAGCTGTTTTCACTGTGCCAGGATCTCAGGTGCCACTGTTACAAGTAGTCCCTCAATTTGGGGAAGTAAGGAGATATGGGTTTTTTTTTTGTTGTTGTTATTGTTTTGTTTTTTTTGTTTTGGTGTGTGTGTGTGTGTGTGTGTGTGTGTGTGTGTGTGTGTGTGTGTGTTTGTGTAGTGAGAAAATAGAAGCTCTCCTGGGGAAGGGCCTGGCAGGTGTACATGGTGGCAGATGGCGCTAAGTAAGGAAACACTAGAACTCAAGAGAAAGCCAGTTTGGTAAACTTGCTTGGAGAGTAAAATGCCCTTTCATAGAGTATAAATCAGAGTTCCTTCTGCAGGAGAGCTTGCTTATAACTGTCTCTTAGATTCCCTTTCAGATCTGTTCACTTAGAAATAAAATCTCCCCTTTCTTTCTTCCCCTAATTACCCTCCCCCCCCCCCCCGCTTTTTGTGACTGGGTGTCTGTGTAGTCCTAGCTAGCCTGAAACTTGCTACATAGAGCAGGTATGGCTTCAAACTCTCAGATTCCTTGCCTCTGCACCCTACATGCTGGGGTTAAAGGTGTGCACCACCATATCTGGCTACCCCATTTTTTATGCAGTTATAAAAGTGCAAGTTGTTTTCCTCATTCTTTCATAAGTTCATCCCATACAATTGGATATAGAAAATTATATTGTTATTCACAGTGCTTTTGTTAGATGCGGATATAACGAAGCAGGTTTTAGGAAATATTAGTTGTCAGAGTAGTGGTCATGAAGAGAGACTGACTGAGTGGGTGGTGCTGCTGCCCTGTTCACTTGTTCACTTGGTTCTTCCACTTCCCACAGAAGCCACACCGTTAGACTGCATCAGACAGTGAGCATGCGTGTGTTGCTGGGTGGCTTTGGAGCTCTGTGTACCATAAACTGAAAGCATTTTAGGTTGTTGCCACATTTTAGTTCTTTTAGTCATTGTAAATTCTAAATGGTCAACATAAAATGTATTGGGTAGCAGAGTATATTTTTAATATGTATTTCTGAGTTACTACCTGGATTATCAGGATGTATGAAGCACTACAATCTCTTCCCAGGAAATATGGATATTTATATTTTGCATATGTATTCACTAGATTCCATTTTGTCTTATGAGCATTTTCCTTGCTTATGGGAAAAGTAACAGCAAAACAACAGCTTTCTTTTATAGCTTTGTCTACACCCTCTCTGAGAGAGGTTTTGATAACCACTAAAATGGTAGATTATGTGAGATGCAAATACTAAGTTGTGGAACTTCCTTTTAAAATGAGTATGTTGTACCTTAATCAACATCCAAATGAGAGCTGACTTTCAAAGCAGTTTTGTTTTGGAGCACTGTTTATTTTAACTATGTTGCAAAGTATGTTTCTAGAACTTTGTCATGTGTCATAGGTGCTTTGAGAGTTGGTTTATGACTACATAAGATATCATTTTCATCTTTTTAGTTGCACAATAACAATTTTCAAAGCTAACAGAACCAACATTAATTACCAAAGCAAGTTCACAAACTTGGCTATTCTCTGAGAACCAAGCCAATGTGGTAATTAAGAGTATGTTGTAGGCTCTGGATCTTGGGAGAAGACTGCTATCAGTGACTGCGTCACAGCATAGAAGTTCCCTGATGTCACTATTGGAAATAGAAACCATCATTTACATGTGAAAACATTGTAAAAAAGAAATTAAATATAATTACTTTGAATTTAAATAGAATTTTTAAACTAAGGTCTTTCTCTAGAACTTGCTTTCTGTCCCCCCCCCCTTATCTTTTAAAACTTTCGAATTATGTAGGATAGTTTTGATTGAGAAGATAGTATGAGAAAGTGGATCCAGTACTTAAAACAGCAGTTTAAAGAAACAAAGCCTTTTTACCTCTGCTGTGTTCTGTTTTATTTTAAACAAGTCTTTCTTTCAATCTGACTTTAATTGAAGACTGGAGGTTGATGTATAGGAAAAATTGGAATAAATTTTATTATAAATTATGCCATGTGTTACCTTAACCTATTGTGAATAGCATTTAAAATTATATAAGTACTCAGAATGTGTCATTTATAACATTAAATTTCGATTGAAAATATACTGGACCAAAAGTTTATTTGCAATGTGGAATATGATTACATATGAGGAAAACATCTTATTTTGAAGCTTTCTTGACATATTAAAGAATATACCACTTTTAACTCAGCTCAGTCTTGAAGTATTGCTCCTAATGGACTTTAGTATTATGGCTTTGCAGTAATCTAGAGACTTACCATAGGCACCACTGTTATCAGCATGATCATCTGTGAGTGATAAATAGAGGTTTGTGTCAAGATAAGAAAAGTTCAAAACTAACAACAGACATGCAACAGGATTCTGAATGCAGATGATCTGAATTTTTAAGGCTTTCAGAAGTTGATCTGTGAGAATTCATTTGAAGAATAAGACTGCGTGATCTCTGTCTACTACTCATATAGTTGGACTTATTCATATTCTCACAAAAGAGAAAAAAAATGCAAATTAAATTGGGCCCTCAGTTTTTATAATTGTGGTACAAGTTCCTGGTACAGGTGTCTTCCCTCCCTCCCTCCCTCCCTCCCTCCCTCCCTCCCTCCCTCTCTCCCTCCCTTCCTCCCTCTTCTTTCTCTCCTTCTTTTGCATGTATTGCTACACAGTTCTCAAACATGCAGTAAGTGAGATCACTGGCCTTGACAGATTTGTGTTTTCCACTCTGCATCTGTTGTGTACACCGATCACATGCACTCAAGGCTGACTTTACAGCTTGTCATTGTTACTAGTTCTGAAGTATTGTTGACATACAGGTTTTCTTTTGTTTGCTTGACAGGTTTCTTTATGTCACCAAAGTTCTAGTTATTGGTGATGTAAAGTGACAGTTTCCTAATTTCTCTTTCATAATTATTCTTTTTTTTTTTTTTTTTCCGAAACAGGGTTTCTCTGTAACTTTGGTGCCTGCCTGGAACTAGCTCTTGTAGACCAGGCTGGCCTCAAACTCACAGAGATCCGTCTGCCTCTGCCTCTCAAGTGCTGGGATTAAAGGCGTGTGCCACCACCGCCTGGCTCATAATTATTATTATTATAAGTGGATATTTCTTCTAGTTTTGCACAAATTTGTGTTTTTTGTTTCTGAAAATAGTATAGGTTGTAAAATCTATTAGTGCATTTTTATTTCAGAACATTTTTCTCCTAAAATTGTTTTGCAGAAATGACTATTTTTAGGGAAAATAGTTTTTTACAGCTACTAAATTTTGTTTGTTATTTTTGTATATGCATAACCAGGGTGGTGAAATCACTAATATTTTAGGGAAGACTTTTGTTCTATTTGATTTTTTTCCTATACATTTAAGATATTACTTAAAAGTATTGGTAGAAATAATGTCATGAAAACAGTAAATATAAGGAACATTTAAAGTCAGAGTAGAAATCATTTTTCAAGACAAAGATCAGAAATACTACCAGTACCAAGTAATGGAAGCAAAAGGGCAGCATTTGCATTGTGCACTTGCTTTAGTATGCATGGAGACAGAGTCTGTTCTCATGAGGGACAGGTTCTCTACTGGGCAATTAGATGGGACAAAATATGGTCTAAAATATGAAATACAGCGTGGGTGCCATGTTGTAAATTGTGCCAAGGTTATACAAATTGTAGCTATTGATCAAAGTTTAATTGCTTCATTGTTATTTTAAAGGAAATACTGAATGTCAGAAAATCTGTAATGTTTTATTTGAGAAATGTAAATAATGTATACAGTCTTATATGTGGTGGAATGGGAGGTATTTAAATTCTAAGTTTTTCTTTTTTTTAAAAAAAAAAAGGAAGAAAATGTTTATAAGGAAAAAAAACCCTAATAAATAGTTATGTTTGACCATGAATCCTGACTTCACATTACTGTTTATTTTTACTGTAGGTATTTCTACACTATCACATTTCAAAGGGAAATTAAGGTATATAGAGCATATTGAATGTCTCAAAATTTGTTAGGCAGTACTTTCTGTAATTCTCACAATACAGGAAGTTACCATCTGTATACCTTACATTTTAGAAAACTAAAGTTAAGGAATTGTACACGTTATTGGGTCTAGGGCTTATATGCTTGAATTTAAAACTGATGTTTTCTTTAGTATGTACTTTTGCTGTGAAAAGATAGCAAAATAATGAAATATTTGTGAACCTTTCTACTGAATTAAGAAAATGCACTTTGTTTAGTTGTGAGTTTGTTTTTGTTCCATCTCCTGCAGGGGAAGTTGAATGCTGACTGAATGAGACAGGGACCTATGGGTCCATTAGCAGAACAGTATTTGGATTTCCTGTAGGTCCCTGGCCTTGCTAGTCTCAGGCCACCCTAGCAGTGTTAGGGAGTGGGCCGTAAATTCAGTCAGTCCACAGACACACTTTTAAATTTCTGCTCTTTAAGTTTTAAAAGGGGAATTGGGGGGCGGGGGGGAGACGACGACGACATTACCTGCTCCTTTTTGTACCTTTGGTCTTTTGGATGCTCCACCTGGTTCCCTCGTCTCCCCCCTTATGCCTTTTCTTTTCTCTTATGGCCCAGTTCAGTCTGGTCATGTCCACTCTGGACTCTCCCAGATGTTCCTGCTTCTACCTATGCTGTCCCTTTTATCTAAATTTATCAAAATAAATTTTCTCCACCATACCTAGGGGTAGTCCTGTCCTTCGGTCACTCACGGCACTTCTTTTCATTCCCGGCCCTAAAGTGGGATTAGCACTGGGTCACTGGTTAACGAAAAACCTCTTAACAGTGCGGGACAGCTACACGCTTCCTGTAGAGACACCTACTGAGGCTCCTCAGTTTGAATTTTCTACTTCCTACTTTTCTTTCCAGCCGAGTTCTAACCTCCCAGCCTGACACGGGGAGAAGGACTCACACTGTAAAGCCCACCCCCTGCCGTCGAATGAGCTCATCGCGCAAGCCCCGCCCCTGCCCTCCGACGAGCTCGCAGCGCAAGGCCCGCCCCCTGCCCCCAGCGCCCCGGGGCGCCTGGCTGCCCGGGTGGTGCCACACTCCCGGCACCGCGGGCTGGAGAGGGAGAGGCGTGGAGGGTGGGAGTCGGGGCCGCCGGGGCGTGGCCGCTCCGCGGGCCCGCCCAGCCGCCTGCGCAGCCGCGCGCCAAAGTCAAAGTGCGGGTCCCGCCGGCGCGAGCGTGACGCTTCAGCGGAGCTCCCAGCACCGCCGCGCTCCTGCATCCCGAGCCCGAGCCGTCGCGAGCCAGGCATGGCCACCCCGCCCAAGAGGTTCTGCCCTTCTCCCTCCGCCAGCTCCGAGGGGACACGCATCAAGAAGATCTCCATCGAGGGGAACATCGGTAAGGCGACCCCGCTCCGGTACCGGTGCCGGTGCTCGGCGTTCCCTTCGCGCCCGCACGGTGGCTCCTCTGGCCCTGCGCCATCCCGGGGCTTTGTGAGGCGCGCTCTGGGCCACTGCACCCTCTTTGTTAGGAACTTCCAAACGCGAGGATTCGGGGCGCAGTTGGGGGGATGCTGCTTGTCTTGAGAGGTTACTTAGGTAAGCGACCCCCTTTTTTTAGGTGTGCTCTTCCGGTAGGTTTCACTAACTTTGCAGTTTTGCTGCAAATTGAGAACATTTTCGTCACCTCCCCCTTTAGTTCCCTTTGTGCTTCTTTGTAGTCAGCTCTAGAATTCTCCCTGTACAAGCCCTGACTTGTTACTTTTTACTCCATGCAAATTTTGTTTTTTTCCACAGCGTTCTAAGCAGAACCAGAGTGTCTGGTCTTCAATGTCTTGTATGGTTTACCAGAGTGCTTTTACGATTCGCTCATGCTTTGTTTCTGTGGTACTTTTTTTTTTTAAATTTGGCTTTTTTGAGACTGAGTCTCTATGTAATCCTGACTGACTTGGAACTCACTATGTAGAACCTTGAACTCTCAGAGATCTGCCTGCTTCTGCCTCCCAAGTACTGGAATTAAAAGAGTGCACCACCACGCCTGGCCCATTGTAGTACTTAAAAAATAGTGTTGAATAATATTCCACTAAATGGTATATTCCTCATCTGTTCCCCCATGGTCAACATTTTTGGGTTGACGCTGGTGGCAATTCCTAAGACTGTGTAGGCATACGAGGAATTTCTGTCCTAATTGGGATAAACTACACCGTGCATGTGATTCTGCAAGGTGAACACGAATCTCCCATTCCTTTACACTTCCGACCACAGGAAACCTGATGGTGTTTCCTGTTTATACGGCTGTCATTTGGGGGCTGCAAGTTGAGCACTGACTGTTGATGTGTGCCACAGATGGTTTCATTTGGATCACATTCAAAGTACCCACTCTTTAAGAAGGCAAGCAGGTGTGGATGCCTTCACGAGAGCAGAGCTGAAACACAGACAAGAGGGCTTACTTTACTTACCCCATCCTTAGACACAGGTCGAATTGGAAGAGATACGTATTTCTTAAAAGTTCTTTGAGATGTCATGCTTACCAGCAAGACAACACACATCTCTTAGTAGATAAAGATGACTGTACGTAAAAACAGGAGGAAGTTCTTAATAAAGTCATCTTTGAAGTAGATTTCAGTGGACGACCCCTGGGATCAGAACCATAGTGGATTATCTATCTCCTTTCCCTCAAACCCAGGCAACATACACCTAGAGGTCTCCCTGCCTCTATTCATCTTCAATCTTCTCATCCCTGAAAGCATTTGTGAATGTCTGTGCCTGAAATCCCTCCCTGACCTCCTCCCTACTGATCTGGAAAGAGCTGCATGTTAATGGCCGGCCTTTGCACACCATTAGGAAAAGCTAGTTACAAGTATTGAGATTTCCCTTGAGCATCTAGGTCTTTGACCGACCAAAAAGAAAGAATCTGGTGATTTGGCGAGTAGACTTACAGCAGTGTTGGAGGGACTGCCATTTAGATTCTGCATGTTAAGATAGCCACTTGTGATCTTTCCTGCAGGGAGGCGGCACCTCTTGCCTCTTGCTCCTGTAGCTTTGTATGGTTGTTTACATCCCTCTTACCTTTATTTGTTGGGTCCTGTTGATGTAAAGGTTGTGCAATCTGTGAAGACTACCTTGTAATTCTTCTGTTCATCCTAAAATTTGAAGATTGTTTGGTCATTTTTAGTTGCGTAGTCACGTAACCTGTTTTCTCTTGTTCCGTGTTGCTGAGTTACTCCCAGAGATTAGGTTTATGGAGGCCCTGTTGACTCATTTCAGTGTGTTCAGAATGACGTAGCGTGGTGATGATTGCTTCGCATTAGGGATTTGTTTGTTAACCATGACTTTCTGGTTGTTTGTGTTTTGTTTGAGATGGTTTCACTGTACAGCCCTGACCTGCCTGGAACTCACTGTGTAGATCAGGCTGACCTGGAACTCACTGTGTAGACCAACCAGCGTGGCTACCTGCTTTTGAGTGCACAGCATCCAAACCCTGCGCCATCACCTCTCCTACTGTGACTTGGAAAGCTATTAACAGGTGTTCTTGCTTATTGTGATCGTTCACCTTCGTAGAATATTAGTTTCTTAGCTTTTCCCAGCTCTGATCCCAGACGTTCAGGAAGGATCTGGGTAGTGATTGTTTACGAACTGCAATTGATTCTGATTGCTCAGCTTAAAGTAAAATTTAACATTTGCAATTTTAAAGTGTAACTCTGCGAGCTTTTTGTGGTTGCAATTGGTGTCAGAGAAGGCTTTATGTGTTAGCCGTAAGTACCTTTAGATTCTGGACTAGTCTGAGATACTTCAGTGTGTTTTTTGGCTACCCTGGATATCATGTTCTCCTTTCCGCCGAGGCCAGTGAGTGATGACCATTTAAATCATACTTCTGGATGCATTACTCTCTGTAAACTTATCCTTTCCACACAGAATTTTGGTCACCCATGTTTTCCCTCAACTAAATAGCCGCCCAGTTTATCTTTGCCTTTGTTTCTTCTCTTTTTGGGATTTAGCAGCTTTGATATGCTGTTCTTCACCCACCCTGTGACCCTATTGATCCCCCTTTCCTTCATCTGTGCATGAGTCTCTAAGGTTCTTCCTGATTTCCTTCTGGCCTTGTATAGTGTTGGAGTTTTGTCTGTACTTCTGAAAGTCAAAGGTAAGTTCTTGGTGCCAACCCTGAGCCTGTTTATAAGGAAGAGGATACTTGGCGAAGATACTGAAGCTATATATATATATTGTGTGTGTAAGGTGGAGGAAGGAAGACTATAATACTGGCCAGTGATGGATGCCTCATATAGCCACATTTGGTGACTTACGATAGAAAGGGTGTGGTGGGCATTAGAAGAACTGCTACGCCCTCTGCGCCACAAGGTCCAGACTCATTGATAACCAAAATGATGACTATAGTATGTCCTGATTACACATAAGCTATTTTTGTCTTTTTTTTCATGGATACCTTAGAAACTAGTGAATGATCAGGAAAAGTAAAGCTGTATTATTATTATTATTATTATTTAAGGGTTTGATACAGGGCACAGAACCATAAAATCGAGGCAGACTTCTCCAGCTGTTAGTCATAGGAAGTGCTTTGCAAGACCTAAAGTTATTTCTCTAGCCATAGGCTTATTAGGATCAGATTGTAGTAGGCGCCAGCTCTTAAGCATTGGATGCGTCTTCCCATTGATTGTATAGTTATTTCTTTTTTTAAAAAAATATTTATTTATTTATTTATTTATTTATTATGTATACAATATTCTGTCTGTGTGTGTGTCTGCAGGCCAGAAGAGGGCACCAGATCTCATTACAGATCGTTGTGAGTCACCATGTGGTTGCTGGGAATTGAACTCAGGACCTTTGGAAGAACAGACAATGCTCTTAACCACTGAGCCATCTCTCCAGCCCCCTGTATAGTTATTTCTTAATTGGTTTGTTTATTATTGGTAAATTACTTTGGTTGTATTGGGGTGTCTACCCTACTTTTCCTGTTTTTAATTTTTTTTTTTAATTTTGTGTGGAGCATGGTTAGCCCAGTTTGAACTTGAACTCAGAGCAGCCCTGCTACCTAAGCCTTCCGAGTGCTGGGGTTGTGGGTGTGGCTGTTACACCTGCTGTCGTTTGTTTTTTGAGTTGTGTCTCATCACGTAGCCCAGGCTGGGCTAGAATTCAAAATCTCTTTAGCTTAGCCTGCTAGATTGGGAGTTCGAAGTTCAGGCTACTCTTAGCGAGAGCTCTTCAGACTGAGAAAGCAGAGGTAGGAGAAAGTCATTTACTGGGCATCCCAATAGTTTCAGTACTATTTTTTTCTTCCTGGGTTATGAGGAACTGAGGTCAGGGACTTGGTCAAGTTCATACAACTGGCTGAAGGACAGGCTTTACCACTCTCCAGAAAGTTCTTTTTCTAAGGGCTTGGCTGAGGAAAGAAAGGTGGGCCAGAAGGCAGATGGTTTTTTCCTGTCATGATATCTTTTGTAAACTTAAGCAGGGTTTCAGGTCTTCTCTTCCTTGCTAACAAATTTGTTTAGCACAGTTGGCTAGGGACCGTCTTTAAGTTTTCATTTATAAAAATAAAGGTGAAGAAAAGGTCTTACTGTTTCTGCGTATGTACCTTTCACTCTTATTCTTGTAAACGCTGATGGCCATTGGTTATGTTTGCTTTTCAAACACCTTTTCTTAGTTTTGTCTTTTCTTTTTTGTGACAGCCGCTGGGAAGTCCACATTCGTGAACATCCTGAAGCAAGTCTGTGAGGACTGGGAAGTGGTTCCTGAGCCAGTTGCCAGGTGGTGCAACGTTCAGAATACGCAAGATGAGTTTGAGGTATTCAAGTGAAATTTAAGTGAATACGATAGAAATTCTTTAGGACCTGAGGGTGGCTCAGTTCTACAGGACGGAAGTGCAGTTCCCAGCATCTATGTAGTAGCTCGGAATTGTCTGTACCTCCAGTTCCCGGGGTTCTGATACCTTCTTCTGGTCTCCGTGGGTACCAAGAACAACTCAGTGCACAGACATACATTCGGAGAAATCACCCGTTCACATTAAAAAAATAAATAAATAAATAAAAATTCTTTAGGTTAGGGGAGCAGTGTGTTTTGTCTCTTGCACCCCCCCCCCTTCCCTTTCCAGTAACCACTTTCAAGTCTAGCTGTGCATTTAAGATTTAGGCACTATTACATCACAGTTTAAGGTTTATGAAAGTTCAAGAAACTTAAAGCAACTGATAGTGATGGCGCACGCCTTTTATCCCAGCACTCGGGAGGCGGAGGCAGGTGGGCTTGTGAGTTTGAGGCCAGCCTGGTCTATAGAGTGAGTTCCAGAGCTGTTACACAGAGAAACCCTGTCTCGAAAAAACAAAAACAAAAAAAGTGAAAGTAACTTAAAAATCTAATTACAAATTTTTGAGTGTTTTTTTTTATAATTTAAGTGAAAACATATAAGAAAACCAAAACCTCCAGTAATTGGATTTTATTAATCTTTTCAGCCCTTTATCATTGGAAATCCATTTTTTTAAAGATTTATTTATTTATTGTGTATACAATGGTCTGCCTGCATGTGTCCCTGCAGACAGAAGTTGGCACCAGATCTTATTACCAGTGGTTCTGAGCCACCATGTGGTTGCTGGGAATTAAACTCAGGACCTCTGGAAGAGCAGTCAATGCTCTTAACCACTGAGCCATCTCTCCAGCCCCTGGAAATCCATTTCTGTCCTATTTCCCTGTCCTATGCCGTCGTTCTCCACAGGCTTCCATTCTGGACGGTTCATTTCCTAGCTCTTTTCAGTCCAGCACTGCAGATGAGAAAACAGGGGGATAAAGACTTCGGTTCCTTCTTTCCTGGAGGAAGTTCTGGCTGTGTGTGCTAATGGTTCCTAAGCATTTTCATTTCTGGAGAAGCGAAATTGAAAGTAGAGAAGTTGGGCGGGCCTGTCAGAAGCTTGTTCAGTCTGAAAAAACTTGACAAAAAAAAAAAAAGGAGAGCTGTTGATGTGAGGATTTCTGGGAATTATTGGGCATATGGGAGGGAATGAGTAGCAGGAAGCTACAGCCTTCGTGGGTTGTCTTAGCTGCGGTGACTATTGCTGTCACGGAACACCAGACCAGGAGCAACTTTGGGAGGAAAGGTTTATTGGCTTAGACTTCCACATCACTGTTCATCACCTAAGGAAGTCAGGGCGGGAACCTGGAGGAGGGGTGCTGCTTGGGCTTCCTCCACCCAGGACCAGCAGCCCAGGGGGGATCCCCACCCACAGTGGCCTTGGTCCTCACCCATCAATCACTAATTAAGACAACACCCTGCTGGCTTGCCTACAGACAGATTTAATGGGGGCCTTTTCTAAATTGAGGTCCCCTCCTCTCAGATGATTGTAACTTGTGTCAGGTTGACATGAAACTAGCCCACACAGGGGTATTTGTGAATTTTTCTTCTCTCTCTCTCTCTTGGACTCTTTTAGATAAAAGGGTTTCGATAGCTAAACATATTTCTCACACTTTTATTTGCAAAGCATAGTTAATTTTAGGCTTGGGCACAACTAAATATATCCCGATCCTTTGAATATCAAATACTAAACCTTAAAGGGACTACTCCCCGTATGGAATTCATTTTCTCGTTTTTTGTGTGCTTGAGGCTGTGGTCTTCTGTGCTTCAAGTAGGGTTCCGAAAATGTGGGGAACAGTATTTTGTGGGTAATGTGAAACATGAAGCAGTAAGTAGGTGGATAGCTTCTCTGTATTTTTGTATGTTGTCTTTACTCATCCTCTCCACAAAAAATGGGGTTCAGGGCTAGGATATAGCACAACAGTAAGTTGCTTACCTAGCGTGCCCAAGGCCCTGGGGTTCAGCCTTAGCACCACAAAGCAACACAAGTGAAATGACTTCTGTTCTTCATCCAACCCTTCTCCAACTCGTTCTTGATCCGTTCTTTGTAGTTAGAATATGAATTGCCCAGTCTCTGAAACTCGGCTGTCTTAGGATCCTGTCATCACTGAGGAGTAGACTGTGTGGAGACCTAACCCACCAGTCCTCCTTTTGATCTTGTTTTACTTCCTGGAGGTTGTGGAGTTGGAAGAACTTGGCATTAGAGCCTTCCTCTCTTCCCTCAGTAACTAACTGTCCGTCTGTATGCTTAACTTACTTGGCTGTAAGTTGTTTAGTGGGTTTTTTATACCTGCCATCTAGTGGCTGAAGTGTTACTGTGCTACCAACCGTCTACCTCCAGTCTGACATGGTAAAGTACAAAGATTACATGGTTTTCTTTTTCATTCCCTAAATTCTGGCGAAATGATTTTGAAAACCAACAGATGATTAGTCTTTGTTTTGCAGGCTCACTTAAAGCAGTAGTTTACTCTCTTTGCTGATTTGCATTATGTAGTCTCAAAGCTTTTATTTAATTGCTTCTTTCTTTTTTCTCCCTGAGACAGGGTTTCTCTGTGTATCCCTGACTGTCCTAGAACTCTCTCTGTAGGCCGGGTTGGCTTCGAACTCATAGACATGTGGTACTCTCTTGTGGTAGACACCAGCAGTGAAATCACAGTGACACCAAACAATGAGAAGTTTCTTGTCATGTACTGTCCTTTTAAGCTTTGACACATTTCACCCTTCCATAATTTCAGTGTGGGATTTATTTATAAGGGCAGAATCCCATTGTAAGTGGAAGAGCACCCTTAAGTTTGATCTGTTAGAAAATCGGGGACTGTTGGAAGCTGATAAACTGGGAGTATATGTGTCTCACCCGAGAGAGGCGTGTGTGACTTAGCTGTAGCTGATTCTTTTTAGAGATATTTGTTTACTCTGTTTTAAGGGTATGAGTGTTTCGCCTGCGTGTGTATGTATGTGCATCATATGTGTGAGTGGTGCCTGCAGAGATCAGAAGAGGGCGTCAGATTTCCTGACACTGGAGTTATAGTAGCTGCCATGTGGGTGCTGGGCACTGAACCTGTGCAAGAGGAATAAATGTCCTTAACCAATGAGCGTTGCCCCAGCCCCCATGTAGATGATTTTTTTTAAAATTTTGTTTGTGTCTATCAGTGCTTGTGTGTGGGCATATATCTGATGCAGAAACGTGGAAATCAGAGGGCAGACTTCTGTAGTTGGTGTTCTTCTACCTTTGTATGGGTTCCAGGGGTCAAACTGGTGTCATCGGGCTTGAGTGGCCAGCACTTCCTCTGACCTTGCCAGACTCATAGCTGATTATTCCGAGAGGGCAATAGGAGTACAATATTCTCTGTCTTTTCTATTTTAAAAACTATTAAAATTTCTATTATAAATCAAATGTATTTATTTAGCTTTTAAGTATTGACATTTTTTCTGTAGGTCGTTAGTCACTTGTGAGAAAGGGTTATTTTAGACATCAGGTAAGAAAAGAGTGAGGAGAAATAATTTAATGTTTTGATTTTGCTAATAACGTATTTATGAAAGATTTTTTAAAGATTTATTTATTTTGTATAGCCTTTTGCCTGTATATCTGTCTGTATTGTGGTTGCAATGCCCATGAGGCCAGAAGAGGGTATCAGATCTTCCGGAATCGCCACTACATGGATGCTGGAGCCAAACCTTTGTCCTCTCCAAGAGCAGCAGGTGCTCTTCAGCATAGAGCCTGCTCTCTAGGACCCTTCCCCCTAGTTTCTCTTTTTGAACCTCTTAAAAAGTTAAGATAGCCAGGGACATGGTGGCTCGTCTCTTTAATCTCAACATTTGTGAGGCAGAGGCAGGAGGTGAATGTCTGTGACTTCCAGAACACCTTGGTCTGTATCCTGAGTTTTAGGACAGTCAGAGCTACATAGTGAGACCTTGTCTCAGAAAACAAGACAAAAAAGTTACAGTAACCCTATTGGCAGTCTTATTTCTCTGTTTGTTTGTTTACCTCTTTTGCCAATTTAGGAATTGACAACGTCCCAGAAAAGTGGTGGGAATGTTCTTCAAATGATGTATGAGAAACCGGAACGGTGGTCTTTTACCTTCCAATCCTATGCCTGTCTCAGCCGGATCCGAGCTCAGCTCGCCTCCCTCAATGGCAAGCTCAAAGATGCAGAGAAACCGGTATTATTTTTTGAGCGATCTGTGTATAGTGACAGGTATGCAAATGGCTTATATTTGGCTCTTTGGAGTTTATATCTAGACACTTCCCTTTTTTTCTCATTTCCTGGTAGTCAAATTGGAGGCTGAGTTGGAGGTTTTAGATAGAAAATTACATTGAAAAATAGCTTTAGCATTGTTTGTGGTGCTAATGACGTTTTGACAGAGCCCCTTTTCCCTCCAACCCCTTAGAATTCTCATCTGTTCTGATTATATCTGGATTTATATCCTAGACTCTCGCCTAGAAAAAGAAGACAAAAATTAAAAATTTCTAAAGGTGTTTTAGAATTACTCTGCCTTTTGACCTTTTTAATTATCTCAGAATAGAGGCCCTTAAAGTTTTTGGTCTCAGGATCCCTTTTTTTTTAATTGTAAAGTAGTCTAAAAAGTTTTGTCAGTTGATACATATATTACAAATTAAGATTAGGAATCAGTATACAATCAATATACAAAATATAAAATGAAAGAATCAATAATAAACATACTCTATTAACATAGAAAACCTCTGGTTTAAAACAAAAATAGATTGAAAGGAGTAGCATTGCTTTACATTTTTTTGTAGCTCTTTAATGTCTGAATTAATAAAACTGGGTTTTTATCCATGCTTGTATATTTATATGTGTGTATATGTATTTTGGTTGAAATATAGTAGTATGTGAAGTAAGTTGGCTTCTCATAGATCTGGACGGAGCTTGGGGACCTCCAGGGATCCTTATTCAACATTTTGAGAGCTACTGGGAAAGAACCCATTTCTTGTGTACGTTTTCCAAGGCACTCATTGCCACGGGATTTAGGAGTGTGTTTTACGCCCGTTTCCTCTGTCATAATTGGTGTGTCTGTGTTTGAGGGGATGTGTATGCTGACAAAGATTCTCCTTCAGGTATATTTTCGCATCTAATTTGTATGAATCTGACTGCATGAATGAAACAGAGTGGACAATATATCAGGACTGGCATGACTGGATGAATAGCCAGTTTGGGCAAAGTCTTGAACTGGATGGAATCATTTATCTACGAGCTACTCCAGAGGTGAGACCAATAAACATTTGCTTGTGCCATTGAAATTCTGAAGTAATAGAAATCACAAGACGGATGTAGTAATGACAATTTAAAACCGACTTCCAAGCTAGAGAGATGTCTCAGTGGTTAAGAGAGCTGACTGTTCTTTCTGAGACCTGAAGTTCAATTCCTAGCATCCACATGGTGGCTCACAATCATCTGTAACTCCAGTTCCAGGGACTCTGATGCCCTCTTCTGGCCCCTATGGGTACTGCACACATGAGCTGGCCAGACATACATACAGCCAGCACTCATTGACATAAAGTTAAAAATAAATAAAATCAACTCTTTAGCTCCTAACCTGGAAACTCAGAGCAGTTTCTCTGTTCTTCACCAATCCTTTTTTTTTTTTTCAGTCTTAATTCCTAACTCAGCTTCTTGTCCTATCAGAGCTAGAAGAAGAGGCTTGATTAGGTGAGACTTAGGTGAGCTGTTTTAGCTATTGTTGGATTTCTCGGACCACTGGAAGGTCTGGGGACATAGTGGAAGCTTCCCAGATGCTTGCTCTCTGTTGGAGGGCCACTTTAAGAAACATCTTATGGTTACTTGTGAATTGGTACAAAGAAATAGTGACGCACTTGCAAAGAGAGTCAGAGATCTTGTTGTTTCCAACTAAGAGAACTCCCTGAGAAATACACCTTTTATTAGGTAAATTCATTTTCTATTTGTGTATTATATTACACGAGTCCAGAAAGGTCCAGTCAGCTAGACTGACTGTTTCCTTTTCCCTTTCCTTCTTCTGACTTCTCCCATGTCCTCACTTTCAAAATTTTTTTGAAATTTTAATTTCAAAACCTTTTAAGTTTTTAATTATTATTGTTACGTATGTATGTGTATATAAACTTATAAACACAGCCTTCTTGCTCCCATGACTATGTGTTTGGGACTGGTTGCTTGGGATTGGATAACCTACCATGGGGCTTGTCCCTGGAGAAGACTGCTTCTCTCTGTCTCAGCCGAGCAGAGGATGTGCCTGCTTCTGTCTCTCTGAGATTTTGTGTGTGCTGGGATCTAGCACAGGTGCGTGTGCTGGTGTGGTCAGCGCTTTACTGACGGAGCTGTATTCCCAAGCTCTCATTTATGACCTGTGTTTGTCTTTTGAGACAAACTCTTTATGTAATCCTGCCTATCCTGGAACTCACTTCGTAGACCAGGCTGGCCTCTGCCTCCTGGGAGCGGGAACTAAAGGGCATACATGACCACACTGGGCTCATTTGTATGTTTTAATTAAAAATTACTGAAGAAAGGATTTTTAGTAGACTGTCACAGTTTACGGGCTGCATAGTCTGGTGAACGTTACTTGTTGGGGGTCCTTTTTTTCTTTCTTCTGCAGCTCTGGGGATTGAACTAGAGATACTGAGCATTGTAGACAGGTGCTTCACCACAGGGCACAGTGTGGTTGTTCGTATATCTGGGTGTTGATGAGCTCCCACAAATTGTATGGAATTTCCTTTATATGTACACCGTTAGAGAAAAATGATTGAGAGTCACACCGTCAAATGTGGCTGTGGAAGCTTGTGATTATTAAAATTATATACAAAGTTTGAGAATTCTTCTCTTTGGTCACCATGTTAGCCATGCTTCAAGTGCTGAAAAGCCGTGGTGGCTGGTGGCCACCTTGCTCTATCATACATATAGAAGACAGGTATAAAGGACCCCGTGTTCTTTCAGGTTCTGGTGGTTCAGGGACAAGCTGCTCTTACAGGGTTGGAGTCCAGCCAAGCACAGTTGCTTAATGGCAAGTAGGATGGATAGATTGATCACTCTGGTTGTTTTCTAAAAAAAAAAGTAGGTAGATATTTAATGATCTTCAGCTCCCCCCCCTTTTATAATACTTAATTAGATTAGTGTGTTTCATATGTGGATACTGATTTATTTTTCAAAGTTCAGCTTAATTAAAATAACTGACTAAAATAACACTTATAGGGAAAAATTAGCTATATCAACTTTCTAGAAAAAATACAAATACAGGGTTTTGGCTAACGTGAAGACAGCAGAAAGGAAATTTTAACGGTAGTAGACGCAAATCGTTGCTCAAATTTTTCTTACTGCTTACTTTTAGAAATGCTTAAATAGGATATATTTACGGGGAAGAAACGAAGAACAAGGCATTCCTCTTGAATATTTAGCGAAACTTCACTATAAACATGAGAGCTGGCTCCTTCATCGAACTCTGAAGTAAGGCTTTCTTCCTATTTGCTATTCACTGTGGTTCCCTTTATCGGATTTTAGTCTAGGAGATGGGCGATGTGAGTAATTGTTTTTTCGAGACTGGATATTTTCTGTGTAGCCCTGGCTGTCCTGGAACTCACTCTGTAGACCAGACTGGCCTTGACCTCAGAGGTCTGCCTGCCTCTGCCTCTGGGTGCTGGGATTAAATGTGTGTGCCTCCACTGCCCAGCTAATCTTTATGTTTACTCATGTATTCATACTTAAGTCAGTTGTGTGAAGATTTTTGTGACTAGTATCTTCTATTGGTATTTTTACTTTAAGTGATAAAATCAGCCTGTGTCTGTGTCTGTTACTAAGATAAACTCAGAAGTAATTTTAAGGCAGCATAGTCTGTCCGATGTTGTATCTGCTTTAACTTTTTTTTTAAATATTTATTTATTTATTTATTATGTATACAATATTCTGTCTGTGTGTATGTCTGCAGGCCAGAAGAGGGCACCAGACGTCATTACAGATGGTTGTGAGCTACCATGTGGTTGCCGGGAATTGAACTCAGTATCCTTGGATGAGCAGGCAATGCTCTTAACCTCTGAGCCATCTCTCCAGCCCCCTGCTTTAACTTTTTACTTTCAGTTATACATTATTAGCCTTAATTCAAAAATATTAAATGTGAAATTTCAGAAAGAATTCGTGAATTTAAAGTTGCTTGCTAAGCTGGCCATGTCTTGCCAGCTATAGTCCTGTTTCCTGGAAGACTGCCCTACAATTGCTTGAGCCCAGGAGCTTGAGGCCATACTGGACGGCACTGCCATCCATTCTGAGTAGTGTTGAAACACTGCTGTCCGGCTGTCCTGTTCCACCCAGAAGTGCCTAGGCGATGAGTAGTCGCTCTGTCGAGCTTGTCTAAGCATGTATAGGATGTGCCCAGTAGTCATTTAGTAACTGTTCTGTTTAGAGATTGTCACATATGATAGTGCTTATAGCCAAGCATCCCTTCTCTTACTCAGTAATGCTTCTGAAATGCTAGAGTCGTGAGGGATATTGGCAACCTTTTGCCAGAGAGAAGCTGTGGTGCGCTTTAAATGGAAAGGGGAACACTCTCAGTTTAGGGAAAGGAAAAGGCGGTTTTAAGGTAGAAGTAGTGTTATAGTTATATGTATATGTTAGGTGTAAGAAAAAACAGTGCATATGGCGTGGATGTTACCGTGATCTCAGTCTTACAGAGAATCCTGGAATGCATCTTACGTGGCCAGGGGAAGCTACTGGGATGTAGTTTAAACTGTGTCTTCAGCCAGGACTTGAGAGAGTAGCCCAGTTAATGGCATCGACTTTGAGTCAGCTCTCGGGCAGTATGTAACTGCATGGCGCCTGAGGCTCTGAATGGCTTTCTTGAGTTTAGTTTTCTGTCTGTTTTTCTGCAGTGCTGGGAATGGAGCCCACTGCTTTGGACACGCTAGGCAAGCACTCTACAACTACACTACACCAGTAGCTAGAATACAAGACCTTTCTCGTGGTTTTGGTTCTTGCGGAATGACATACATATATGCCTAGTTTTACATATTCTGTAGCTGAGATGATTGTACACATAGTAGTAAATCTACTGTAAAGAAGAGACTGCCAATCTCTCCCTGCAGGATAACTTTAGTCTAGCATGAGTGACAATCTTTTGACTTTTGAATATGAAGTAGTTTTTAATATTTTTTTCCTGGATTTAGTGCGTTTCTGATTTTGTTCGTCTTTCTTTTTAACAGAACCAACTTTGATTATCTTCAGGAGGTGCCTATCCTCACCCTGGATGTCAACGAAGACTTTAAAGACAAGCATGAAAGCCTGGTTGAAAAGGTGTGTTTAGAAAAAGCCTAGTGTTTGTTTTTGTCTTAGGCAGCTATATTAATTTGTGAGAACAGCTGCTTACAGAAAAGCTTCTATAAAAGTACATTAAGAGGGGCTGGGGGTCTAGCCGGGCAGTGGTGGCGCATGCCTTTAACCCCAGCACTTGGAAGGCAGAGGCAGGTGATTCTCTGTGAGTTCGAGGCCAGGCTGGTCTACAAGAGGTGGTTCTAAAACAGGCTCCAAAGCTACAGAGAAACACTGTCTTGAAAAAGAGGGCAGGGGTCTGTCTGTCTTTGAAGCACTGTGCTTTTTCTCATCCCTTTCTCTTGCCTTGTCCCACTTTTTCCTTCGCGCGCGCACACACACATACACACACGCATATGCACACACATACATACACATATGCTTTAATATAAACTGCTTAAAATTAGTTTATCTTTTTCAAGGAATCCAGTATGGAGGGCATTTAAAGTCGTAGGATATATTCTCGTTCATTTTTAGCTGATGTATGGGAAGTAAGCAATGCTAGTTTATATATTTGTTGGAGACCATGTCAAGGATGAATTGGCCTTTTTCTAATCCTTGAATCATTATTTTAACAAAGGTTAATTTAACCTTCAGAAAATTGAGAGTTGATCATTATCTAAATGAGTAATGTAATTTATACATATAAGGGAGAGACTTACTGAAGAACATTAAGGGAATAATAGAAAGAATTATATAATAAATCCTTATGTACCATTAATATTAACTTAGTGATCTCATGTCTAGGAAAAAAAACATAAATTTGTTTAGTTTTGAGAGAAACTTAGGGGCTATTTCTGTTTGTTTTTTTCTCATGAATATCTGGCTGTTTACTATAATAAAATAATGACTATATCTCAAAAATGGAAAACCTCAACATTTGAAAAATACTGCTGTGTATGGTTGGTTGCCTTTTCATATAAAGTAATATATATGTAGAAAATTCAAGTTAGTTTCTATTTATGATATTAAAATATAAGGTAGAATTAAAATATGACACTATTAAAATAAAATTAGCAGCAGTTATAGTAAGCACGAATTTAACTGAATCTGTAAAACCACTTTAATTTTATTCTTTAAAAGCCTTTTTTAAAAAGGATTTATGCATTTTTATGTATTTGGGTATTTTGCCTGTATATGTATCTGCACACCAGAAGAAGGTGTTGGATCCCAGTGAGCCACTGTGTGGGTGCTGAGAATTGAACCCGGGACCTCTGGAAGGCAGCCCAGGCTCTCTACCACTGAGCCAATTTCTAGTCTCTATTATTTTAAACTTCAGTTTATTTTTTAATGTGTTGTATCCATAAGTATGTAAGTGCACCACATGTGAGTAGTGCTCCAGGAGGCAGAGATGTCAGAGCCCCTAGAACTGGGTTTACAGATGGTAGTGGGCCGTCATATGGGTGCCGAGAATGTATGCCTGCAGGTCAGGAGAGAGCACCAGATCTCATTACAGATGGTTCTGGGCCATCATGTGGTTGCTGGGAATAGAACCTAGGACCTCTGGAAGAATAGGCAGTGCTCTTAACCGCTGAGCCATCTTTCCAGCCCCAACAACCTTTATCTTTTAAGGAAAATTTTATAGTCTACAGTGGAGAATTAGAGTCTTGCATAGTAGTCTTCATCTATTGGCTAGGTTTATTCAAAACTTATGTAGCTTTGCCTGTACACTATCATTCTAGACATGTTTGCCTTGGCTCTTCTAAGGAGAAGGATTCCCAGCACCTCATGCTGACTTGCAACTGGCTGTAACTCCAGTTTCTGGGAATCCAATACCGTCTTCTCATCTCTCTAGGCACCAGACATGCACATGGTACCTAGACATGCATGCAGGCAAAATGTTCACACATAAAAAATAAAAATAAATTTATGCCTTAATATTACAGATTTTTATGTTTGAATTGCAAAGGTGTTTAATCTCTTAATTATCAGTATTAAGACTACATATCATTGCTCTACATTATTTAAAAATACAGAGAACTATAGCTCAGAGTTGATGGCGCAGGTCTTTAATGCCAGCACTTGGGAAGCAGAGGCAGGTGGATTTCTGTGAGTTCAAGACCAGTCTGGTCTACAGAGTTGGTTATAGGACAGCCAGGACTACACAGAGAAATCCCATCTTGAAAAACAGCACTCTGTGTGTATGTATGAGAGAGCAGGCATAAAATTAGTGTTAGAGGTCTTTTAAAATTGTATAATTTTTTTAATTATATAAGTCTTAAATGTAAATTAGTTAATAATTTTAGACTGTTTACCCTACTATTGAAATACTTAGTATTTGTTTTAAAAATAAGTGCTGTGGTATTGTGATAGTTATTTATATAATTGGTGTGTTTGACTTTTCTGTAGGTGAAGATAAGATATTAGATATCAAATTATATGAAGGAATTATATTTATTTTTTCTTCCTCAGGTTAAAGAGTTTTTGAGTACTTTGTGATTGAACGGGAGCCTGCAGGCAACAGAATGTCTCCAGAAGCTTCTGTCTGCGTGTCCTCATAGCTTGATTTCATACAAAGGTCTCCATAGGAGTCACGTTTTTAAACCAGTTTCGTTGTAAGGAGAACAACCTTTTCTTTGTATATGTATTTTATTTAATATTCAGAATCCCCTGTAAAACGTCGTGCCCCGCCTTTCCTCCCTTTCTTCCTCACTTCCTTCGGTTTTGAATCAGAGGTGTTTCTCTCTCACACCAGGAAGTCTGGAGGTAGATGTTCTCAGGATCAGTGAAGTGAGTTAGGAAAGGCCCAGCCTCCCTCCGCCTTCTCGGTCGTTATCCTGAGCAGGTAGACATGTCTTCATTAGTATCTCACTCCGTTAGTGTTACACAGGGAGGATGTACATCTTTTGTAAGTTAGCACAGCTATTACAGGCTGAAAGGAGTAGTTTGGGGAATCCCTAGAATAGGGGTTTGTTTGATGTGTGTTTTGTTTTTCATCTTATTCCCTTTGGTGGTGCTGGACATCAAACCCAGGGTCTCATTTATGCTAGGGAACCTTTCTACAGTGAACTGTCTCAGCCCTGTAGTGTTGTTTTTATCAAGTGCCTCTCCTTCCACCCCACTTAAAGTTGACGATAAGACCATGTGATCATCACCTTGTTGATGTTTATTCATGTGCCTGTGGTGCATTTGTAGAGAAAGAGGTTAAATTCTGTTCCCAGTGTGGTAATGGTGTAATTACTTTATAAATCATTTAATCTTTACGTGTTTCTTCATCTGTGATGAGTACTTTTTTCTTTTTTTGTGAAAGTAAATTTTAGAGAATGGAAGAATATCTAAAAGGTAGCTAAGACATTATTACATGAGTATAAAACTTCATTAAATTAGCTACTGCTTTTCTTGAATTACTATAATTTAAATGCTTGTTTACGTTTTGCTTTTGTGGTTTTTCTTTTGTTTTTTTGTTTGTTTGTTTTTTGAGACAAAGTCTCTTTACAGCTCTGGCTAACCTGGAATTCAGTATAGAGACCGGGCTAGCCTTGAACTCAGAGAGCTCCACCCACCAGAGCTGGGATGCTGGAATTAAAAACACACAACACCGCACCTGGCTCTGATTTTCTTGAAATCACTTGAGATACAAGTATAGTTCTTCCTCTCTTTCTTTCAGTTTTTATGTAAAATGATGATAGAACATGATGACAAGTTTTGCATTGGCCCTGTATTGATAATTAGTCTCTCTGCCTTTATACATGGTAAGACACAGTGGTAGATGGTGGAGCGTTTCAGCTATCCAGTCAGCTCCTGCTGGGCCATCTAAGATGGAAGTCACACTCTTCTGCTGGGAGACTGTTGTGATCACAACTTCGCTTCATAGTTTGCTTTGTAGAGTTTTTCTTAAATCTCTTATACTCACAGAGAAATAATTGATAAAACAATTTTGCTTTATATATAGTGCTTCATGGAAATGTTACAGTTTTTTGTTGAACTAGGAAATAACTAAGGCTTTAAGTTCCTGTTAACAATGCATGTATCTCTAAACCACTTTGATGTTTAGCTGGGAACGTCCTGTCTATAATTAAAGAAGTATTTTTATTTTTATTTTTCCAGTGTAGTCTTTTCAAGTTAAGTTCTGCATTATTTTTACCAGGTAATTAGCCTTTCTACTTCACATTAGGAAAAACGTGTAATTTCTTGAAATGAAGAATCACATTTATTTTGAAGCTATAATTTTCCTTTGTAAAAATGTTACCTTTTATTTTTGGTTTCTTATTCAAAGATGATAATTTAGTGGGTTAACTGGTACAGTAGCACTGATCTTTGAAAAGGGGATTCAACTTTAAATCTGTAATAACAAAAAATAAATTGTCTTGTGATATATCTGACCTTTTTCTTGCTTGATATAAATAAATTTGGCACCTTAAATGTTTGTCAATAAATACATTTAAATTTTTTGAACTATAGTGAGAGAGTTTAAATTTTCTGAACCAGAAATCATCTGGTTATTTTCTAGGAATTTTATGGCTTTGCGTTTTCCTTCTAGATCTGTGCTCCATTTGCAGTATTTGAAGGTGTTAGGTCTGTCTGTGGGTTTGTGTGTGTGCCTGTATGCCTGCTTCAGCACCGTCTTTGCTCCTCTTTCTAAAGTGATCAGCTGACTGTCTTTATTCAAGCCATTTTCTGGGTTTTTTTATTCTGTTTGGTTGGTATGTTTGTCTGTTCTTTTGTCAGCACTGTTTTGATTGTTTATTGTAGTTTCATAGTAATTCAGATCTTCCATTTGTCTTTTTTACAAAGCTTGGCTTTGTAGACTGGCTGCCTGGAACTCCTGCTCCAGTTGTAGGACGGTCCCGTTTCCTGGCTTTCCTGCCTAGTGCATGCGCGCACACACACACACACACACACACACACACACACACACACACGCGCGCGCGCGCACACACACACACAATGTTGGCATGCATAAAAAATAGCCAAGAAATACATTACAAACACTCATCATCATTAACATGAAGAAGATGCAAATCCAAACCACTCAAATTTCATTTCACCCTAATCCCAAAACTGCAATAGAGACAGTAACAGAGGTGGATCAGAGTAGTGTGGGTTGGAGGAGAACTTGGACAACTGCTAGTAAGAATGTTCAGCTGCTAGACCTGGAAAGAACAATACCCAACTTCATATGGAAGAATAAAACCCCAGGACAGCCAAAACAATCCTGTACAACAAAAGAACTTCTAGAGGCACCACAATCCTGGGCTTCAAACTCCACTGTAGAGCTACAGTAATGAAAACAACCTGTTAATGGCATAAAAACAGACAGGAGGACCAATTGAATTGAATTGAAGATATGGATGTCAGTCCACACGCCTACGAACACCTGAATTTTGACAAGCTAAAAATATAAAATGGGAAAAAGAAAGCATATTCAACAAATGATGCTGGCATAACTGAATATCAACATATAGAAGAATGAAAATAGATCCATATCTATCGCCATGCACAAAATTCAAGTCCAAATGGATCAAAGACCTCAACATAAAGCCAGCCACACTGAATCTCATAGAAGAGAAAGTGGAAAGTACACTCGAACACATTGGCACAGGAGACCACTTCCTAAATATAACCCCAGTAACACAGACATTGAAGAAACAATAAATGGGGCTTCCTGAAACTGAGAAGCTTCTGTAAAGCAAAGAACACAGTCAACAGCACAAAGCGGCAGCCTACAGAATGGAAAAAGATCTTCACCAACCCCACATCAGACAGGGGGCCGATCTCCAAAATATACAAAGAACTCAAAACTTGACATCAAAAGAACTAATAATCCAATGAAAAATGGGGTACAGACCTAAAAAGATAACTCAACAGATGAATCTCAAAGAGCTGAAAGACTCTTAAAGAAATGCTCAACATCTTTAGCATCAGAGAAATGCAAATCAAAACAACTCTAAAATTCCAGCTTACACCTGTCAGTATGGCCAAGATCGAAAACAGCTTATGCTGGAGAGGATGCGGAGTAAGGGTAACACTCCTCCATTGCTGGTGGGAGTGCAAACTTGTACAGCCACTTTGGAAATCGGTATGGTGTTTTCTCAGAAAATTTGGAAACAATCTACCTTAAGACCCAGCAATACAACTGTTGGATATATACCCCAAAGACAATCATACCACAAGGATATGTGCTCAACCATGTTCATAGCAGCATTATTTATAATAACCAGAACCTGGAAACATCCTAGATGTCCCACAAACAAAGAATGGGTAAAGAAAATGTGGTACATTTATTCAATGGAGTATTACACAGCGATAAAAAAATAAATGACATTTTGAAATTTGCAGGCAAATGGATGGATCTAGAAAAAAAAAAAAACCACCATACTGAGTGAGGTAATCCAGACAGACCAGAAAGTCAAATATAATATGTGTTCACTCATAAGTGGTTTTTAGACCTAAAACAAAGAAAACCTAGCTATTGGCTGCTTAGCTTTTTATTAAGCCAACAGTGACACATCTCACAGTATAAAGGAATATTTTAGAACACTCCCAAGCTGCCATTGCACATCATGGCTTTTGTTTGCTGCTTGGTTTTTGTTTTTGTTTTTAAACCTGGTTCTAGGGGTCAACGTAATATCCTCTGGATTGCAAAGAAAGCACTTTACTGACTGGGCCATCACCTTAACTTACTGGTTCATCTTCATTGTCAGCATGGGTTGAGCTGTGCATAGAGGATTGGTAAAGGACACTTCTAGTTATGTATCTGCGGCTATTTACAGAGAATTATAATGTTTGAGATTTATTTTTTTTGAAAGTAATTTTATTAAATTATAAAAGTTTCCATTTCCGCCCCTCCTCCCAACACCCTCCCACGTTTGAGATTTATTTTAAACTACATACATGCATGCATTTTTGAGTTGGGTATTTAGTAAAACCATCGTTAAGAATGTGACTAGATCTCACTAGAAAAAGATATGCAAATGAGGAATAAGAAAGGAATACCTTGTTTCTCTAATGTTTTCTGACTTTGTGTTTTATGGGTTTCTGCGTGTGCGTATGTGTGCACGTGTGTGCTTCTTGTGCTTTTTCTTTGTTTCTTTTCCCTCCTGTTTGATTGTTTTGTTCTATCTTGGTTTGTTTTGTTAGTTGCCTATTTGCTTTTTAAAGGGAAAGCATGGAGTTGGATGAGTGGGGTGGGGAGAAGGTCTGGGAGAAGATGAGGAAAGGGAAACCTGTGATTAGAAAGTATTGTATGAAAAATATGTGTTCAACAAAAATCAACACATAAAAAGAAATACCTCGAATACAGTAACCCATCAAATTTTACAAGATATAAGCTACTTGAAGAAAATCAGAATGAGATATAAATTTATATGCCGAATGTTAGAACAGCACCTAATTCAAAAAACAAAAAACACCATTAGACATAAAAAAATTATTTAGGCCCCAGGGTTACAGTGGGTGACTTTTAATGCCAAGGATAACTTTGTATAACTGGATAAAACATCTCCAAATTCTTGTGAGAGCACAGAAGACATCAAGTAGCTAAGGAGCTTGAGCAAAACCAGATTGGAAACAAAAGAAGACACAAGGAAAACACTTCAAGATATTGGCACAGGTGGAATTCCTAGATAAGGCTTCAAAAGTGGAGAAAACAAATTGACACCTGGAATTACATCTCAGGGTCTGCCCAGCAAATTAGATGGCTTTCACTTTGTCTTGTCAGCTACAGAATGAAGTAGCCTGTGGTAGTTTGAGTGAACAGCCTCCATAGATTCACATATTAACTGTTTGGGAAGGATTGGGAGGTGTATCCTTGTTAGAGGACCTGTGTCACTGTGGGTAGGCTTGAAGTGTCCAAAGACTGGAGCTCTCTGCCTGCTGCTTATGGTTTGAAATGTGGGCTCTTGGCTATTCCTGACGACACGCTTTGCTTTGCCATCATAGATTTCAACCCTCTGGAACTGAAAAGCCAATTAAACATTTTCTTTTATTAAGAAATGTGTATTCATGTATTTTTGTGTGTGTGTGTGTGGGGGGGTGTGCACCAGAGCGCAGTTGCCTGGTGAGGCCAGAAGAGAGCATCAGATTACTGGAGCTGGAGTTTCAGGTAGGTGTGAGCCACCTGTTTGCCAGTGTTGGGAACTGAACTCTGGTCCTCTGCATGAGTAGTAAGTGTTACTAACTGTTCAAGCATTTCTCCGGATCCTCCAGAAAGGTTATTTAAGGGGAGAAAGATCCATCTTGTGTGTGGGCAGCACCATCTAGTTTCAAAGGGTCTTGAATGGAATAAAAGGAAGAAGGAGGCTTACTAATGCAGACTTGTCTCAGCTCCTGGCTTCCATGATGAAGTCTTGTGTCTACCATGCCCTCTCTACCAGCTAACGGGCCTAAAACACAGGCCAAAAGAAAATCTCAAGTTGTTTCCCTCAAGTCGTCTGTCATGACCCAATGGGGGCTCAGGGCAACCCATGCTGGCCTTAAGCAGTCTGCATTGACTTCTGAGTGCGGATTGGAGCATGCACCGTCCTGTCTGTTAGCTGCTATTTTTAAGCTAGGTGGATGAAGATTTTCGTATTCCTTTTTAGAAGACAGATTTAAATAAAAATAACTCCCAATGTTCGCACATTTATATTTGCTTTTTTGAAAAATAGCTCTGTTTTTAATAAAAGAAACTATTACTCTTATTTGGGCATTTGTTACGAGTAAGACTATTATGATTAGTGTAACAGCTCTGTTATTCCTGGAGTGGCCAGAGGGACAGTGCAGGGACACCTGGGTAGTATCATGAAATGGGGACTAAAAGGAATTTAATACGCCAAAATGTCCCCTTGATAGCTTGCAGTTTTATTTTATTGTTCTCCCAGCTTCAGCTGGGAGCCTGACACAGCCAGAGACACCTGAGGAAGTCTCAGTTGGGTTTTGCCTCAATCAGATTGGCCTGTGAACAAGCCTGTGGGGCATTTTCATGATCGCCAGCTGCTGTGGGAGGGTCCGGGCCACTGTGGGTGGTACCAGTCCTGGGGAGGAACCAACTGAGCAGGAGTGCTAGCAAGCCCGGAAGCAGCATAACATAGTTCCTGCCTCAGTGATGGACTGCAGCCTGGAAGCGGGAGTCAGACAAAACCGTTCCTCCTCAAGTTGCTTTTGGTCGTGGTGTTTAGTACACAACAGAAAACAAAGTAGACAAAGAAAACAAAGTTATCATGGTAAAGAAGAGAAGGGAGACAATCTGAATTTGATCGGCCCTAGATAATATTTAACAAAGTAAGTTAGAGAGTATAAGAAATTACAAATAGGGCAATAGAGTCTACCATAAACCCAACCATATCTGTGCATATCACTGTTACATGTTCTCATGTGTATATATAATTATATTTGTATGTATTTCTTATCTTTTAGCAGTCTTGTTTCGATTCAGAAACCAAAATCCTGATTTCTATATTGGAGAGGTAATAATGTTTTTTAAATTGAAATTTAGTTATCAACTGTATTGAAGTTATTATTATATGTTAAATGAAAGATGCCTGTGCCTAACTTAAAGTGTAGTTAGAATTTGAATGTGTTAATATTTCCCTATTGGTTTATAATTTCAGATGAAAAAAAACACCCTTTACTTAGCAATAACAATAAAAACAAACACGTCTTGATAAAAGCAGAGCATGGGCTTGGGAGACTCCTCAGTTGGTGAAGTGCCTGCCTTGCATGGGGACCTGAATTCTGGTCCACAGTTGGCACTGTGTGTCCTTAGCCCCAGTGCTTAGGGTAGGAGGAGACAATGGTTCTCCAGGACTTGCTGGCCAGCCGGGGTAGCCAGTTAGCGAACTCAGATCAACAGGAGCTCCAACTCTGTCAGGAAAAAAAAAAAAAAAAAGGACCTAATAGTAAAATAAAATGAAAAAAAATGTTAATTAAATAAAATGAAAAAAAAAAAGGGGAAACTGGTTGGTATGTTAAAAAAAAAAGTTAATTAAATAAAATAAAACTCACTCTCCGGAACTGTAAACAAACCCCCAGTTCAGTGTTTTAGTAGCCTTTTCTCCATATGATACGTCTGTACATGTTTGCATGTGTCTGTACATGTTTGTATGATAGCATATAGTTTTTGATGTGTTCATGGCTTAGCTTGAGTCATTCATGAATTTGACATTTCATTTTTTATTTAACCTAAAGTTTATTTTCTATCTTTTTCTTTTCTAAGTTGCCGTAGCCATGGTGTCTTCACAGCAATCGAACAGTGACTGAGGCACTGCCTCAGCCTCCTGAGTGCTGCTGGGGGGAGGGGTTGGGGGGTTGGGGTGAGGGCGGGGCTCCAGGCCTGCGCTCTCGAGCCAGCTTCACTATTTCTTACACCTGCCTGACATGACAAGCAGGTCGCACTGTAGCAATGCACAGACAACTGATAAATCAATTTGCTCTCTCTCCCTTAAATCCAGGAATCAAAACTAGACTCCAGGAAAATCACAATTCATTGCTAATGAATGGGCCTTACAAAGTGCCCTTCAGTTACTAAGACTTAAAAATGGTAAATCTTAAATACCATGTTATTTTGGCCTCTTTAGGGTGGTGTGTGTGTGTGTGTGTGTGTGTGTGTGTGTGTGTAGCAAATGTAGAATTTGAAGACAAATTCCCCTACTTGTCTATGCCTTGGGCAAGCTTTGGCTTCTGTGAGTTTAAGCTTTCCTTAATTTGCCAACGGTGGCCTTAGAACCTTGTTTTAAAGCAGCAGTAGCATCAAAGCTGAAAGGCTTTGCTTATTACAATACACACAAGCGGTAATAGTCATTATTCAGGAAATTCCAGGGAAGAGAAAGAAAATGTAAAGACAGCTTGTGATTCCCAACCTGTGCTTGGTTTTCCCTTCAGAGCAGATGGGCCTGGGAGATAACGCAGTCATGAGTGCTGTGGAAGCTTAGCCTGACCAAGTTCAACGTCGGAATTTGTGTAAAAAGACAAATGTGCAATCCTGGTATTTCTACAGTAAGGATGGAGGCAGGCAGGAGAATTGCCTGGAAGCCCGTGAACCAGTTATCCTGGAGCATGGATGTGACCCAAGTTAGATCCCCAGAACCCAATCAAGGCAGGAGGAGGGATCTGACTCCTAAAATTATCCTCTGACCTCCATATGCTTCTCTCTTTTTCTCCCCCCTCCCTCTCCCTGACAATATTTGAATAAATAAATGTAGAAGTAATAACTGCCCTGACTTTTGCATTTTTCTTACTATAATTTTTCCCAACCAACCAATTCATACAGAAAAATATAAATATATGTTGTATTAATTCTGAACAGGACCCATGCATACCTCTTAAGAAGAAAGAGGAGAAGTGGGGCTGGGGAAGGGAAGTGAGGAATGGTATGTTTGTTGGCCGTGACCTGCTGTTTTTAGATTGGCAAGTTGTCCCTGTTTGGCTGCCTTTGCCCATCTCATTTGGCAACTCCTGAGCCCGCATCTTTCAGAAGGTGTAAGAAGCTTGCAAGGTGGGAAGGATTTCTTTGGCTTTTCCAGGCATCGTTGCTGAGAAAGCATCACTACAGACTTTTGGAAGGGCACGGACTGTAAGTAAAACCATGGGCGTTTGAATTAGTGCAGTGGATACATGCACCTTGAAAGATATGCCGTATTTCTACCTTTCTGCCTTCATAGGGAATGACGAATCTATCAACCTTCTGCTTAACTTGGTTTTATCCGTTATCAAGAGAAATTAATTTAGAGGCAGATGCAGATTCCTTACATCTACAGATTCAAACATTTGTGCACTCCTATGGTCGTTATGATCAAATAATAGAGAGAAAGGGAAACAGCATGGGTGCCATGGGAAGAATGCCTGGAGAGAGCCAAGTCCAGGATTAATGTATTAAGATGAATTCAAGGCTAAAGAAATAGGAGGTAAATAGAGAAATCTAATATCCCATCGATGTGGGTAAAGGATGCTATTATACCACTGTCTAATTTTATTTGTAGTTTATAAAAAGTGCTTTGAAACCTTTCTGTTACAGACTAAAAATCTCATTGTCAGCTTTATGCACTGTCAATGGTGCTGTTTGCCTGTGCTGTCTTATTTCACTATTTCCTATGCTAAGTTTTTATTATTGATCAATGGTCATGTTCTCATGGCTGAAGAATTTTATTACATAAGTTAAGAAATGTTTAATGCTTAATATTTTTATTATGGTTGACGATATCTGGTATTTTAATAGGCACACAAGTTCGTTCGTTTAAAGTCAGCCCTGTCTTAAGCTGCACAATCATTTTAAAGAATTGTGTATTTAAGAAGAAAGTGACTTTTTCATGGCTCTCTCCAAAGTGGTAATTTTCTTCTTCCTCCTTGAGGACTTGAGAAAGGCTCACTATAAGCTTAGTCATGAGTGGAGTAAAACCGTTAGGTGCAAACCATTATTGATTTATTTAAATTTGTTGTCTGGAAGTCACTAATATATAAAGGAATAGGAGCTTAGAATGACGTCAAAGCAAAGGTAAATTTTCAGCTGTAACTCACTTGTAAAGAGAGAACAAGGCACTGTTTATGAAGGGCTTTATTACTGAAAGCACTTTTATGTATTTTGTCATTTAGTCCTTAAATATTTCTTTCTCAGTTAATAAAAATATATGATCTGCTTTGTCTGCATCCATACCTGATATGCAATAACAAATAATAGTAGATCTTCAAATATTGGGTGGAGAGGAAATGAATTTATTGACGCATGGTTTATACTAAGGACAGATACCTGCTGCTTAACATGAAGATAATAGTCTCAAGCCATAGCTGCATTTTTCATATTTATGTTTATCACCATCTTTCCTAGTTTTATCTTCAATTGCATTTGTTAACCGATCATTCAAGCAACATTTAAGGACTCGCTGTTACTTGTTTAGTGGGGCTATAAGGTCATGGGAAGTGTGGAGCGTGTTTATCCGTCACCCTGTTTGTTGCTATCCTCAGGGGACCACTCGATGAGAATGAGGGTCCATACTGTGAATCATTGGCCCACATGACCAGGGATTTGGGTTTGAACCTGGTGACTAATGGATGCATTTGGCTGGGGAAGGTGTTTCTCCAGTTGCTAGTGTCAGTTGAAAGGCTGTGTGCCATGACACTTACGGCCGAGGAAGAAACCAGAAAGCTATCTATAGGAGTGATGCTGTATACCCAGAACAAGGGAATGCCTTGGTGGATATTTTGAGATAATCTTTGACAACTATAATCTTCCCCAATTCTGGGCCTTTGAAAAAAATTCCTGACCTCCTGTGTTTCTTCTGCCGACTCCTGTTCCTCACTCAGTTTTCAACTGTCATTTTCTCCAAGAAACATTTGTGATACCAGCCTAAGGCTGAATGAGATGTCGCTCTTCCAAGTTACCACAGCACCAAATAATTTCCTTCATGCCATGCATCATAAAATTATGCTGTAATGGCCTAATTTGATTGTCATTGTTTTTATTTCATGAGCTTGTGTGTGTTACCTACTAAATGAAAACTCCACAATGACAGGAGTTGATGTGATTTGCTCGCCATTTTACTCTAAGTCAGTGCTTGGTAATGTGTCTGTTAAATACCCGGATGAAAAGTGAATAGTGAGAAAGTCAAAAACTCTGATAATAATTGCCATTTCCCGTGTGTCTGCTAAGTGACTTCATAGATGTTAATATTTAATCCTTGTGACAATCTAGATGGGGCAATCGAGGTTCAAAGGACTGAACTTGGTAAAAAACTATACTGCTTTGATTTGTGTGAACCAGGATCTCGGAATGGAAGCCTTTGTCTTTCCAATTGGAAACACGGCCTCTCTGACATCTTGTATCTGTATAACTAGTCACAGGCTGAAAAATATCTTTATTCTTTACCAGACTTCTAAGCTGGGCATTGTTTTATATTTTTATCCAACTGTGAACTGTGAATATATATCCCTTGATTTATATTCAATAAGTGAAAGACATTGCTTTTGGACTAGAAATCCTAGATGCAAGTAACCCTCCCCCCGCCCCGTGCCACAGTTGTACAGTTCTCTCATTGTAAAGGACTCTGACTTTACAACGGTGAGATGAAAAAAGTTTAAAAATAACCAAGAGTCTTTAATTACTTCAGATAGACATAGTTCAGCAGGGCTGGTGGAATAATTTCTATGTTTTCCTTGTTATTTTTCCTCCAAGAAAGTTTATAACAAATTCGGGAATAATTGCTATTAATAGTATCAAGTTCTTCTTTCCCCTCTGGTGTCTGATTATTGAGTCATTTCCTAGCCTTCTGAACTCAGTCAGCAGACTGCTGCTTGTGGGCTGAAGTGCCGTTGCGTGGATTTGATGCAGCTCCTTCCGTTCTGCCAGTGGCCCCCCCTGAAGCCGGTTCAGTGGTAGCTTGGCTTTCCTGCAGCCCTTGGAGCTTGGTGGATTTTCCCCGGCGGTCGTTGACTGCAGCGGCCACTGTTGCCCCCGTGACTTTCCTTTGCTCTTTACCTCCCACTTCAGTTCACGGCTGTGGAGAGGCGAGGGGTCTGGCTTGTGATGCCCATGAGGAGTGTCTGCTTTTGACAGAGACAAGCAGAACCTAGAGATAAGGGAAGGCGTTTTCCGTGACTCCTCGTAAACAGAAGTTCCTCGCATACGGAGAGAAGAGAGCATTTGGTGTGAAAAAGAACATAAATGTATTTTCTGAGCAGTGTCAGCACATTTGACAGCTGCTTTAATAAAGATCCCTGGTGTATAGGACAATACAAACTCACACAAGGGAAAGAACGTATTTTTCTCATCTCAAAAATGTGTTCAAAGTGGATTTCAGTTTCCTAAAACACAATTAACCAAAGTTGTATTTTAATTTCTTAACATAATTTTAGACTTAAATGATTTAAAAGCCAGTTGCAAATTTAATAATAAATTGCTCTAAGGCAAATGTGAGCCTAACATACATTTTGGTCACCGGGTATTTTGTTCTGTCTTCATGTTCTGTAAATGTTTGATGGAGCCACAGTTCATTATTGACTTTTCTTTGATCTTCCCACCGCTTAAAAATATTTGTGTTTCTGCTTTCCTTGTGACTTCGCATTTGTATTGTCTGGCATTGGAATCTGGTGAGTTTGTGGGGGAGAAAGAGAGAGGAATGTGGATAATGTAGGCCCACGTAGGTTGTGGCGGAATGAAAGGAAATCCTAGGCTAGCTTTTTAAAAGTTGAGGTATAATTTATAGAAAGATTGTAAATTTAAGCCGAGATTGGTGGTACATGCCCTTCAATACAGCACATGGGGGCAGAGGCACAGGGGCCCAGAGCTTCATGGCATTTTGAGCCACATAGTGAGACCCTGTTTCAAACAAACAAACAAACAAACAAAGACTATGAGTCTAAAACAGACTTTACACACACACACACACACACACACACACACACACACACACACACACACTCAGCAGAATCATTTCAGTGTAAGAAAGGTTCCTGAGTACACCTTCCAGAAACCATGCATAACCAAGAATCCTGCTGCTTTTTCTCACTAACTTGGTTTTGGTTTTGTCAGGATTTCTAAGAGTTTCTTTTTATAACCTTTAAAAATTACATTTACTTGCTTATTTGAAGTTGGGTGGGGCACACGCGGACCTCAGCATGTGTGTGGAGGTCAAACAACAACTTCTGGGACTGAGTCCTCCTCTTCTGCCCCGTGGGTCCTGGGGACCAAGCTCAGGGCCGTCCATTAAGCTGCGGTTCCCCGCCGAACTGTCTCACTAGCCATTCTTTTGTATCAGCAACTGCAAGATTTAGTTATACAAAATAACTCCTTGCTCGGTTCTGTGCGCCCCCTTGCCCCAACCCCCGCTCCGCTCACTCATTCCTTTCTCGCCCAAGGTTGACTTAGACATTTTGTTCTGAAAGTGACATCTAACATTTTTGCTTGTTATTTGGCATTGTCCATCCCCAAAGCAAAGGGAATGAAAACATCACTTCTGTGAGCCACACAGAGAAAGACTAGCATGTAAACAGATTAACACGGAGGTGGAAATACTGACTTGCGAGTTTGATTTCTAGCAATATAATGAGTCACCCAAAATTTAATTACACACAATAGCATGTTGCTCATTTCTACTGGCCCCATTGCTCCAACCCAGCTCACTCATTCATAGATATTTGTGTTGCCCTTTGTACTACAAAGCAACCAAACTTCTGACTAGAGTGCAAAACAATTACTGAATGCTTTTCATAAATAGAAAAGCAAAAACTCAAGTCAGAGTGAGTGAAGACGGTACTGTAGCGATGACGCTGCGGAGAACTGCCTTTGAGCGTTGGTGCAGGATGGGGTAAGAGGCTGAGGGAAAGGTTCTGAGAAGGATGCAGAAATATGAACGACTTTCCTTTGTTGCCTCAGTTGCTCAGTAAGTTTCAGATGTTCTGTAAATAGGTAAATCATGGAAAAATTCAACTAAGAAAATCAATGGCTAGGGATGGGTAATAGCAAACTACGTTGCATACAGTTGTGAAAACTTCAAAGAATGAATAAAAATTTCAAAATAACTGGTTTGTTTTTGGAATTTGGTAGAATGAAATAACTAGAACCTAGATTTTAACGTTCCTACCTAACAATTTAAGAAACATATTTCCCTTATTTCCATAGTAAAGGCATTTCAACAAACATTTATTAATTTTAAGGTTTTAACATGCTATTTTCTATACTATTGAATAGATACTGCATGCATATATCATAAAATAAAAAATCCATAAATGGACATAATATAACATAAAACTTTCTCTTTTAAGTACTGGCCATTCTTGCCTCTCCAGAAGCAGTTGCTGCTGCCATAGTGGTGTCTCCAGAGGTGCATAAGTGTGTACCTTCCCACACAGAACTTACAAACTATAACCAGGACAGTATTCCAAGCCCACCATCTCTTCATGCAACTATTACTCTGGGAGATCATTTTAATACTTGAGGTTTGTCTTGCCCTTGGGAGAATGTACGTATGTTCTTTCATGTCATAGATGTATCCCACTTGTTCTATTTTGGTATTTCAGATACTTCTGAATAAATGCACACACACATGCACACCATAGCTCTTCTCACCTGTGTCTATTATCTGTCCTATAAGCCGAATTCCTAGATGCAGAACTTCGGAGTCAAAGATACAGCCACTTAAATCACCATACTCATTTGCGTGCAGCAGGACTCCTGCCAGAATCTGCGATTGTTCTTTTCTCTCTGATGAAAAAAATGTCCTTTTTTTTTTAGTTTTTCAAGACAGGGTTTCTCTGTGTAACAGTCCTGGCTGTCCTGAAACTCATTTGGTAGACCAGGCTGGCCTTGAATTCACTGAGATCCTCTTGCCTCTGCCTCCCAAGTGCTGGGATTCAAGGTGTGCACCAACACCTGGCAAAAAAAAATCTTTCAATTTGGCTTGCTAATATACTTGGATTTATGCTTCTTAAACAGTTTTAGTGTTCTGTATACTTAGTAAGGCTTGCCTTTCTGTGTTTATGAAATTTTCTTTTGTCTCAGGTACTTTATGCTTTTGTTTTTAATGTTTAAAAGCTTTTCCACACTGAAATTTGTATTCACCTGAAGAATAAGACACACAAACTTCTCATAGATGGCTATCCTAATTGTTCCCAAACCATTTCTTCAAAAACACACTTTTCCCCACTGATGCGCAATGCCTTTTTAAATAAGGACTGAAATTCCCTCTTCCATCGATGTCTTTGTGCATGGGCGTATACCACGTGTGCTTGTGGAAGTCAGCGGACAGCATGCAGACCTCCATTCTCCTTCTACCATGTGTGTTCCGGGGGACTGAACGCGAGCCATCGGGCTTGACAGCCAGTGCCTTTTCCTACTGTGCCGTCGCGCTTGCCTCTTTGCTATCACACCTAATTTCCTCTGTTTACTAATTGTATTGCTTACAGGTTTCTTCAGAAATTATAGAGATTAAAAAGCTATAAAATATGTGTCTCCCTCCCTGTGTGTGTGTGTGTGCATGTGTGTTATATGTGTACCTATTTATAGCTGCCCTGCATGCGCCCAGAGGATAATGTGCAGAGTCTTGTTCTGTCCCTCTCTGCCTTCTTCTGAGGTGATGTGCCTCACTGAACCAGGAGCTGCCAGTTTTTGGTGAGACTGGTGCCAGCAATGCCCAGAGAAACCCCTGTGTCTATTGGTTAAAGTTACATGCTTCGTGCCTGACTGTTTTAGTGCTGGTGGTGCTAGAGTTCTTTATGCTAGCCCAGCAGGCACCTTTACTCCCGAGCTCTCTCTCCAGCCCTAAGGTTGTCTTTAAATACCCACATGATGGCCTGGAGAGATGGGTAGCCAGTAAGAGTGCTTCCTGCTTTTGTGGAGGGCAGGAGTGGGTCCCAAGGAGTCCACCCACACTCCATGTATGCATAAATCAAACTGTAAGAATTTTTAAGTTCCCCACAAGGAAGATATTATTGGAAAGGAAATGAAGCTGCAATACTTCCTGAAGAATATCTTACATATTTGAGTGTTTTGAGTATTTGTTCTAACGAGACAGTTTATTTCCTCTGTTCCTGTGTAGAATTATGCCCTCCCCTTTCCTGGCTCAGTCTCTCCATAACAGTTATCTGCATGTCGCAACTTGGCTGCTTAACTGGCCTGGCTTTATAGTGCATACACACCTCACTACTGGAAGGGAAGCACATAGAGCAGGGATTTTACTCTTTGAGGTCCTACTGCATCTTTAGCATCCAGAATTAATTACACCTTATACATAAAATATACCAGTATCAGCACCACACATTAAAACAAAACAAAACAAAACAAAAAACCTCAATACTTTCTGGGTAGGATTTTCCCGAGGTGATTCAAGGAAGGTGCCCCTAGTAGATTTAAATAGGGAGCGAGAGAGAATCACCTAAAGTACGGTGGAGGCTAAAAAATTACAATTTAACACTACAATTTCCTGTTACCAGTTATCGGTCTTGCTATAGTGAAGGACCTTATCTGAGACTCTACTCATCTCAGTGTGCAGGACAGGACCCTCAGGAAGCAGCGACTTCACAGAGCAGAGGATGCTGAGACTTCAGGCGTGTGCTGGGAGAGTTCCCACGCTTTCCCGACTAGTCTCTGTCTTGAAAAACAAAGTATTTTTCATCTATTTGTAGAAATGACCACGAAAGTATTTCACTAGAAAGAGAATTCCCTAGCATATGAGCTCTGTGGAACAACCTTCAGATTGTTACAAACACTGGTTCTTTGTGTGTAATTTACTATTAAAATGAACCATTGGGAAGATTCTAACCCCATTTCCAAAGGTTTTAGGCTCAGGATGTAGCAGCTATTATTAGGAGGTGAGAGGAAAGAAGAGAGACTTTCCAGTTCCAGGACAGGTTCCAAAGGTATTCAGAGAAACCCTGTCTCAACCTCCCAAAATTATTTTTTCATACATTATATTCAGATCATGGTTTCCCCTCCCTCATTTCCTCCCAGATCTTCCCACCTCCTGACTCATGCAGCTTTATGCTTTCTCACTTACTTTTCTCTCTAGAAAACAAGCTAAAACAATACCACCACCCCAAAACTCAGGTCAATAAAAAAGTAAAAATAAAAACAGACAAAAAACCCAAACAAACAGAAAAAACAAACAAACCCCAAACAACAACATAGAAAACATAAGAGGACACACAGATGCACTCAGAGGCGCGCACGCGTGCATTCTCTCTCTCTCTCTCTCTCTCTCTCTCTCTCTCTCTCTCTCCATAATTCAAAATCAGAAGCCATAATAGGTAAGTGAAAGAAGAGTGCGGTAAAACATTTCACAAGCAAAATGAGACAAAAACATCTCCAAAAATGCCCTTGAGTTAGTTTTGTGTTGACCATCCACAGCTGGATATGGAGCCTGCTCTTAAGTGTGGCTTGTGTACCTAGTAAGTCTCCATTGGAGAAAATGAATTTTTCCTTCTCAAGCAGTTGTCAGTTGAAGACAGCCTCTTGGTTAGGGATAGGGGCTCATTTCCACTTCCCTTCTCAGTGCGGGGCCCCATCTAGCTCTGTGCTGGCCCTGTGCACGCTGCCACAGTCTCTGTGAGTTCACATGTTTTTCAGTACTGTTGTGTCTGGAAGACACTGTTTTCTTGGTGTCTTTCATCCCCACTGGCTCTCACAATCTTAACATACCTTCTGCACAGTTCCCTGAGCCCTGAGAGGAAGTCTTTGATGAAGCCATCCCATTCCCGACTGAGTGTTCCTAGGTCTCTTGCTCTCTGCATATTGTCTGGCTGTGGGTCTCTCTATCTGTTCTCATCTCCTGTAGGAAGAAGCTTCTAATGATGCTGGCTGAGCAAGGCACTACCCTATGGGTATCACAGAATGTCATCAGTAGTCATTTTATTGCTATACTCTTTAGCACAATAGGATTTAGATTTTCCCCAGGTCCACGGCCTAACTCACCTCACCTTCTTGGCCACCAAAGTAGTGTTGGGGATGGGTTTCATATCATGGAGTGGCCTTAATTCCGATCAGATATTGGTTGGTTACTCTTATGACGAATGTGCCATTATTGCACCAGTGTACTGTGTAGGCAAGTCAGTCTCCATTGCTTATTGCCTTACATTCATTATACACAGTAATGGGTTTCATAAAGATGTTTTCGTTGCACTATGCCATGCACTTTTATTGTATTGATCCCATACTCTCTTCTTCCCCCTGCTGAGCCCTGCTGTGCTCATTCATCCCCTCAGTTTCACTTCTATTTACACAAATGACTTTCTGCACCCACATAAAGCCTTAGATCTACAAATAAAAGAAAACACCCAATATTTGTCTGAGTCTGACTTGTTTTGCTTAGTATGACCACCTTGAGTTGCATCAATTTTCCTGCAAATGACATTCTTTCACTCTTTTTTACTGCCGAATAGAGCATCACACTTTTTCACTCATTCATCTGTAGATGGACATCTAGGATGATTATAGAACTCAGATATTGTGAATATTGCTATAGTAAACCTGGATGAGCAAGTGTCTCCTCTAGGACTTCCTGTTTCCCATCTGGATGTAGGAACAGAGTGCAGGGCCATGCTTGTTGAATTGTCCTTTAGTACTTCCCATGGATACCTAAGAGTTTTATCATGACTGTCACTCCAAGAACATAGTTTCTGGCTATGATGTGATGAATTGCCACACTCCATCTCAATGGTACAAGAAATGCTGGCACTACTATAACCAGGCCTGCACACTCAGTGCCAACACCATGGCCTAGATCTACATACTTGACACTTTGGGCCCTGTTCATGTACTCTATGTTAATCACATGTCATTTATCCTAGAACCTATGAGCCTCAGGCCTACCCCGTGCCTGTGGGCACCCTGGGCTCCATACTCAGGCCTATGCTATAAAAGCAGGGTTCATGAACTTTATATAAGTTCTCATACATTCAGTAGGTTGACCCATGTGGTTAGTGGGCACAGTCATGTGCTCCAGGCTATAGCTTATTCCAGCAGAACCAATTTATCCCATGGCCTGGGTCATCTGCTCAATGTGAGAGGCCCTGCAGTCAACCCCAGAGCTCATGTGCTTGACTGAGCCTATGCAGTCCAAGGCAATCGCCTGTACTTGATCTCAGAGCCTACTTGATCCATGCTGTAGTCTAGGCTTGAATCCATCCATTTCAGGCTAACACCCCCCAATATAGTTATTGCCAGGGTCCACCCTTTAGATTCTTGGCTGCTCTCTCTTCCTCTCCATCCTCCCTGCTTTGCCTTAATTGCTCTTTACTCCAGAGCATTGCTTATTCCCCTTTTCAAGGCTCGCCAAAGCTCGGAGACATTTCCATCTCCTTTCTGGCAATGACTCTCTAATCCTTCACCCGTGACAACTCCATCTTGTTATCCATTCCTTACTCATCTCAGATCCAAATATCCCCCGTGTTGTCAACACCACTACTTAAAGGTCTCTCCACATCTTCCTTTATATTTATTCTAAACCCCACGCTGCCATTCTTGTTCCTACACATTGCACTTTTCACGTCCGTGCCTTTGTTCTGGCGATCGGCATCAATGGGCTGCTGCTTGCCCCACCCCAGCCCCAACCACAGGCCAGTGCAAAGAAGCCCTCAGGCAGTTGCTGTGAGCATTCAGAATGGGGGAAAATCATCTTCTCGTAGGGTTCGTTCATCCTCTGTGATGTACATTCGTGTATTAACTGGCTATTAAACATACATATACAGTGTGCACAGCTTTGATGGACTTTTCAGAAGGCACAATTCCTATTTCTATGTCTTTTCCATATTCCAGAACGTCTTCTAGGACCACCACACCAACCATATTAAATACTTCTTCAGTGTCTTCCAGCCAGCCTTATGATCGGGATTCACTTCAGATCCTAGTCGTCAGTTTCTCCAGTCTTCTGCATCCACCACCAGAGTCTCCTTTGGCTCTCAGTGCTCTTCCGTCCTGACAACACACACTCACAGCTTCAACAGCTTTTCTACCGTGCTCTTCCATCTTGAATTTCAGAATATATGTCCCTTGGAAATTCTTTCAGCGTCTACTAGAGAGGGCCATGTATGCTGCCTCTTTGAGTTTTTCTGTGACGCTCCTATGCTTACACCTGTTTAACCAGTATTTAGAAAGTCACTGCTGTTTTATGTCATGAGATGTTTGTGGTGAGGGTTCTAAATGTTCTTTTTTAGGGATTTATTTATCTTTATTTGATCCATGGGTGTTTTACCTGTATGCATGCCTTTGCATCGCATGTGCCTGATGTCCACGGGGGTCAGAAGAGGGCATTGGATTCCTTGGAACTGGAGTTATAGATTGTTGTTAGCTGTGGGGTGGGTGCTGGGAATCAAACCCATGTCCTCTGTATGGACAGCACTCTTAACTGCTGAGCCGTCTCTCCAGCCTGGCACCTGAATGTTTTAATCAGCCTGGCACGCAGCTGAAACCACCTGTCTCCTTTTCTTACCTTTATCCCTTTCCTCTTCCCTTCAATCCCGAGCCTGGGTATCACTCAGCATGCCCCATGCCTTCTTTGCCTTCTTGGGGCTTCTTAGCCACCATCTCTATCACCCGTGTGAACAGTTTCAGCCTTATTTTCCATGTCTGGGCTTTGTCTTCTGTAGCAATTTCCCACTGAGGTGTGGAAGGGTGACATGGTGTTTATTCTTTGCTTATTCATGGGTGTTCCTACGGCAAGGCTGAGAGTCTCTGAGTCATCTCAGAGAGCCAGAAAACATTTGCTGTCCAGTAACCAAAATACCTGTGACCATTATTACTTGTGAGATGAAGAAAGGGCAGTTGAGGTCCTTCTGGGAGCCAGAGTCTCCTCGTGCAAGCCTGTCATCTTTCTCAGACACACACACTGGACGTATTCAGCCGAGGAAGGACGCCTATGTCTGGCAAAAGAACGTGTCCTTTCTTCTTGCTTTGAACATTAGGCATGTTACTTTATTTAAAGTTTTGTAGTCAAGATGACCTTCAAGTGTCTTTAAACCCTCAAATACCATGATAACAGGATTTTAATTACTAGGAGGAAGTGCTTCGATTTCTTTTATGGATCACTTTTCACGAAGGCCAAGATGCCAGCAAGTTATCAGTTGTCACTGACAGGAGACAGACTCCCCTGTGAGCAGCAAGTGTTTACTGGAAGCAGGAGGAAAGGAAATATAAGGACTGTGGGGCTGTGTCATTCACAGTAGAAAAATGCTGACAGTCTGCCATACGCTGCCAGCAATGCTCCACTCTGGAGGGACAAACGTATTGACCAGCCCTTTGGAGGGCAGTGACCTCTCCAGTGGGAGAGTCTTTTAATCCCTTCGTGTCTCTGAGGGCTGGCCCGGCAGGATCCTGTTGCCAGGAATCCAAGATAGCTGTTACCTTGACAGCGGGACTGCAGCATGCGTGCGTCTTTCCTGGTCCCCATGTGATCCTTCACTGTGACACTCCTATGTTTACACCTGTGCATGACTCAGGACAGTGGAGACCGCCCATGTGTCCCCTATGCCCTTGTCAGGAGACGGTGCGGAGACAGCCGGGTCAGCTTGTGCTTACCCTCTGCTGCTCTTCTAGAGGTCAGCTGATGGGAGCCCTTCAGCCAGAGAGGGCTCTCTCTCAGGGAAAGACAGCATGATTCCTGAGATGGGCAAGGAGCCTAGGTAAGCGAGGTGCACCTCTGTCTCCCACGAGCCCGTTCCTGGGTTCTCCTCCATGCGGGGGGCTCTGAAACAGGGTGAGGAGTTTCAGGTTCCTAGATGTCACAGATGTGGCTGGACAATTACCAGCGGTGCGTCACACGGATCACCGGGTGGTTTCCTGTGGCCTGCTATTCTCATTTCGGTTATTTTGGAGATTGCTTGTGCTGACGGATTTATGTGCCCAGTGGGAGCAGTTGTAGATTTAAGGCCAACTCTGGGGTTAAATAGTGAGGTCACTGCCCAGCTCCTCCTGGTCTCACCTGGATTTATAAGCTTAGTGGCTTCTGCTCTGAGCAGTCTGTCACTCTCCTTATGTGGTTTTTATCGGTAGGATAAAATTCTAGTTACGTCATAAAGTTTTTCTTATAACCACGCCGGCGTCTGACCCATTTGTTATTGGTTATAATTGAAGACATGGCCATCATAGAGTATTTATCACCTGCAGTTTCTGGCAACGCCCCCTCCGTTCCGCTCTTTAACTTTGAAGTTCTAGGTCTTTCATAAACACCATCATTCACAACGGCAAACTGCCATGATCGGAGTACCTTGGCCTCTCCCATCCTGAGAGCACAAACGCTGGTGTCTCCCTGGCTCTGGTCTCCACCCACCGGGACGAGGTCTCTCCCTCCTGTGTGTGGAAATTCTCACACATGGCCCCTGTGCATCCATGGAGCCTATGCGGTAACTCACCGCGTGTCTCTTCCAAACCCAGTGGCCACAGCTTCCAGCCTGCAGCTGCAGATTTCAGAGGAAGCCGCTGCCAGCCTGAGCCCCACTGCGGCTGCGTGGGTGCTGGCTTTTCACACTGCCTCCTCAGCCGTCCTACCTCAGCCCTTGGCTCTGGCACCTCAACTAGCCACGCTGCTGCAAAGTAGGAAAAGGTTGCCTGTTCCTTCTAGCTTATGATGACGGTGATGCTGAAGGGTCTGAGGACAGGATTTGTTAACCTTAAAGCACAAGATGCAGCTGCTGCTTCCGAGATGAAGGCCATGGCTCCTAGTTGCAGCCCAAACTAACAGGCAACCCTGATCTGGTTGGAATTCTGTTCTTCCACTCGCTTGAGTCCAGTAAACTCAGGTTTTGCTCCCACCAGCAATGTCTCTCATTTGGTATCCCTGCTAACACCTGGGCCGGGTTTGTATTTGAAAACAACAGTGTTTCTTCCTTTCTGTGAGTGGAGGGAAGGCCTGAGTCCTCTATGTTCCAGGTTGTGAGACAGCGATTTGTTCATACACCTAGAGCGCAAACATCCTGCTGGAATGCCCAGACACTAACTTCACTGACCCTAACCCTTAGATCCTCCTGCCAAATTTACTATACCAGGCTCATTGCTCCCTTTGATAAATTGCTGCTCTTCATCTGTAGCTTATTTGGGATTTCTCCAGTTAATCAGATATGTGAAACCAAAGTTAGAGTTCACTATTTTCTCCAGATGATCTGCAGCGTCAAGTAATTGCAGTCCATTCCAATAGGTTAAATGGAGAGCTGGGACGCAGGGTCGTGGGTCTTCTTATTCTCCTTGGGTGCTGTAGAATACTAAGATGTGTTACATTTGTTTATGCTGTGGAACATTTGTTTTAATGATGCAAAGATGTGCTGCATTCTTTTATGTAGCATTTGTTTAACTCTGTGAAGCTGTGTGACTTTGCCTGTCTAAAACACCTGATTGATCTAATAAAGAGCTGAAAGGCCAATAGTGAGGCAGGAGAAAGGTTAGGCAGGGCTGGCAGGCAGAGAGAATGGATAGACAGAGAAATCTGGGGTGAAGAGAAGAAGAGGCAAGATAGAATAAGGAGAGGAGGACATCAGGGGTCAACCACCCAGCTACACAGCCAGCCATGGAGTAAGAAGTAAAGAAAGTATACAGAAATAGAGAAAGATAAAAGCCCAGAGGTAAAAAGTAGATGGGCTAATTTAGGTTAAGAAAAGTTGGCTAGAAATAAACCAAGCTTAAGAAAGAATATGACTCCATGTGTGATTTATTTAGGATCTGGGTGGTGCCCACCTCTCAAAGTATAAATAATAAAAAAACAACCAACAGCACTTGGGTTTATCTAACTCTTAGCTCCTACTTAGCTATGATGCTCGACTTGCTGCTAGCTGTCACAGTTCAAGCTTCAAACACTATTTGGAAATGGCCCGCCTCACCCACGAGGACATCACATGCCTTCACCATCTCCTTTCCCCCGTTCTCATCATTACTTTGCTATCTCCCCGTTCCCTAACTAGACTGCTAACAACCGCCACCAAAGGGCACCACCCTCACGATGTGCAGTGGTCAGGGGTGAGCATGCGGGACTCTTCTGACCTCTCCGTGGTCAGTGAGTGAATATACATGTATGTATGCATGTATGAATATGTATGTATCATCTATTTTGCATCTCCAATAAAGATCAGAAAATTGAGTTGAAAGAAAACACTTAAAACATTCCAGAAATGCTGGAGTCTAATGCCTCATAAATGCCACCTGTACTGAACAGAGGGGAACTTTCTGCCGTGTTCCTTACTAATTTTATCTTTTAAGATTTATTGATTTTATTTTAGGTGCTTGAATGTTTTGTATGTGTTCCCACCACATGTGTGCTTGATGTCCATGGAGGTCAGAAGAAGGTGTCAAATCTCCCAGAACTGTAGTTATGGGTGCTTGTGAGCCACCGTGTGGGTGCTGGAAACTGAACCCAGGTCTTCTGCAAGAGCAGCTACTGAACCATCTTTCCAGGCCATCCTTACTATTTTTAAATCAATACATTAGTGCATAGCCAATGTCCTTTGTTTACTTATTAGAGCCATAACTCTTTAATTGCCCCATAAATAGCAATCCATTCCTAATGTGGACTTTCCCTACTCATATGTTTTATATGAATGGCTATACCCGTATCCTTATGCATTTAAAACTTAAATGCATGGTATTATTTGCCATACAACATATTTCAACTTGATTTCTTCATTTATACTTAAGTTTTTCAATGCTCCTATGTTTAAACATGATTCATTTGTAACTACTATAAAAACCGTATTTGACAGGGAGCGTGGCTACTCAGCCATGAGAACCCGAGCTTGGGTCCATGGAACTTGTGTAAAGTTAGATACAGCAGCAGCATCTACATCCCCAGTGCCCTAGAACAAGATGGAGGTGGAGCGTCCCAAAGCTCCCAACTTAGCCAGCCTGGCATATGCATCAGCTAACAACTGTCTCAAACAAGGTCGAAAATAAAGCACCCAAGGCTGCCTTCTGACCTCTGCATGTGCTCTGTGGCACACATGTACTGTGGCACGCCCTCACATACATGCATCCCCACCAGAGATTTAAAAATGATTATGCCTCAAGAGACGCGCCCATTTCCAACCATGAGCCAAACAGACACTTTAAATTCCCTTCTCTTTAAACCTTTGCTTTACTTCCTCTTAAGATTACACTACTAATTCTGAATTCCGATTACTCCACGATCCAATTCTTTGGCTCTGATGTTGAAGGAAATGAATTGATCCTTGAACTTAAAGGCGCAGCAGTGTAGGGAGGCAGAGGACTGTTACGGGCTCTGAAATAATGATTGAAGATAAAACTTTAAAAATGGCTTGTTAAAGATCTAGTGTTTAGGGTCAGCAAGGGTATGGAGCTTAGGGGTAAGAACTTAAAGTCCACCATTCTTTTCTAGATACACACATTACTTTCTAAGACTTAAAAATAAACAAAAAACCTCTCTGAATCTCTTGGGCAGGTGGTGGTGGGGGACATGATCAAAATATATTGTATGAATAATTGTAAATAAAAAACTCTCCCTGAGTTTCCTTCTTTATAGCGTCTACAGAGTCATTTTGGGTGCTAAGTGAAATAATTGTGTAAGGCTTATTCTGCGGTGCCAGGGCATATGGCAAACATCTTTGTTGTAACAAATAGTCATTAGTTTAGCAGAAGGCACACTCCTTGCTTTGGTAGCGGAGCTGGCTGCACATGGGTCTGCTTCTGTCTCAACTGACCTCCCACTCCTGTGTGTGTTCAAGAAGAAAAGGGGAAGGAATTGCTGGGAAATAGCTTATTCCTCTTTCACAGGCCAGATGGACTTTTTGATATGATGAGAATTCTGTATTAATTCAAGGCAATTATATATTCCAGATTAATTAACATCTTCCAAGATTATCATTAATAATGGACTGTAAAGATTATCCTGAAATACAGTCTTTAAGAATAACTTGAATAATTCCACTGACATTCAATATGATTTAAGTTAGTCTGTTCATAAACTTGTTTGAATATACCTGTGGCATTAATGAGGCCTTCTCAGTCTCTAAAGTATCCCCAATTTATATGGGCATGGTGGCACATGACTTTAATACCAGCACTCAGGAGGCAGAGGCAAGAGGATCTCTGTGAGTTTGAGGTCAGCCTGGTCTACATAGCAAACCCTAGGCCAGTCAAGGCTGCAAAAACCCTGTTTCAAAAATATAAACAAACATAAGAAATGCCCCTAAATTAAAAGTCTTTTAACAAGTAGAAGCTTTATACACAAATAAAGCTAACAGGAGGCCATCCGTCGGGGTGGGAGGGCTTTGTATCATGACTGAGCTAGTGGCTTCATTTTTATTATGGTAAAAACTGCTTCATATTTTTTTGATATTATTTAGTCAGACAGACATAGATGCTAGTGAAAGAGACAATCTTTCTTGCTAGGGATGAAGGTAGAATGTTGGGGCTTCAGTTATAGAATCTCCTTAGAGTGACTTTTCTCCCACACTTGGAAAAACAGGATTAGAAATGATTTATTTTGAATGATTCCTCTAAGACAAAATAGTCACTGGGACAGTCATAGCCAGAGAGCCAGGAGGAAGTGGAACCAAGTGGGAATGCTGAAAACAAGGGAATTTACACAACAAACTGTTCTCATTGATGGAAGATTTTCAAAGCCTCCAAAATGCATTAATCCTGTGGATGAACTGAGGGGGCTGTGTTGGTGAAGGCCCAAATTCTCATGCAGCCAGCAGTGAGGCCATGGCCCGCTCACAGTATTATTCTCTGAATTACCATTTCTTTCACAAAAACAGAAATCAAAGGACACAGGCTTTGGGTACTACAGCACTTCCTCTCTCCTGACTTTGTGCTTGTTTCTATATGTGCATGCGCTGTGCAGGCCTGCAACTCCTTAACAAAATAATACCTGTAATAAAAACTAAACACCCTGCACTTTTTATTTTTCCTGCATTTGCACAATGGCTATCATGTCGTTGAGGCCCTTTAGCGGCCTGCATATGGAACCATCTAGTATGACTATAGACATTTTCATCCAGGGATGCAGGATTCTGCAAACAGGAACGCGGATGTTCTGGATACAATTTTTAGTCAAAGACACATTTTAGGTACTAATTATTCTTTTTGGTTGTTGTTGTTGTTTTGTTTTTCGAGACAGGGTTTCTTTGTAGCTTTGGAGCCTGTCCCAGAACTAGCTCTTGTAGACCAGGCTGGCTTTGAACTCACAGAGATCTACCTGCCTCTACCTCCCGAGTGCTGGGATTAAAGGTGTGCACCACCACTGCCCAGCCGGTACCAGTTATTCTTACATGGTTGATGGATTTTAGCAGATTTGCATTTTGCTATATTTCAGTAAAATTCTGTTTTTTTTTACATTCTCTTATAGTAAAATTTGGATTTTGACAGACGTGGAAATGATTATTCATATTTATTATGCATTTAAAAATATCAATAGAAAGTCAGTAGAGAGATTTAGAGACTTGTTTTGAGACAGGCTCTTAAACGTGGGCCAGAGGGACCTCTAACTCAGACAAGGTTAGCTTTGAACTCCTGAGCCTCCTATATCTGCCTTCTAAAGGCTAGGACTGCAACAATGCGCCACGTGCCCAGCTCATTTACAGACTTCCATAAGGGGAGGTCTGCAGGGACACATTTCCCATGCAGCTTTCTAGCAAGAAACTTAAATTCCAATTATATATGTATATGTATATATGTATATACATATACACAGACACACATGTATGTATGTGTAGAAGAGAGAGTAGAGATGAGGAACAAGAAGAGATTATAGGCCATGTGTGATCATACAGGCAGATGATGAAGAAGGAGACCTACAAAAAGGAGATAAGGAAGTGTGGTGGGGAAGCAACTTAAAATCCAGGTATAATGTCTGGATGTATGAAAATGTCATGATTAACACCATTACTTTGTATGCTAACTAAAAATAATAACTGGTGTAGTGAGGGGCTGCAGGCAGGCCTGCTTTTTGTCCCGCCCGGCTCCCGCATGGCTAGCTTAGTCCCAGAAATAACAACACACAAATTGTATTCATTTAAGCACTGCCTGGCCCATTATCTCTAGAGAGTTAGTTACTGACTAACTCTCATATCTTGATATTAACCCATATCTAATAATCTGTGTAGCACCACGAGGTGGTGGCTTACCGGAAAAGATTCAGCATGTCTGACCTGGTGGCTGACTCCATGGCGTCTGCCTCATAGCCCTCTTCCCAGCATTCTGTTCTGTTTACTCCGCCTACCTAATTTTCTGTCCTATCAAGGGGCCAAGGCAGTCTCTTTATTGACCAACGAAAATAACACAATAGACAGATAACCCTCCTCCATCAAACTGGAAATCCTTGGTTTAATGACAGGGTCTCACTATGTAATCCTGACTGTCCTGGAACTCACTATGCAGACCAGGTCAACCTCAAACTCACAGAGATCTGCCTGCCTCTGCTGAGTGCTTGGATTAAAGATATGGACCACGGGATGGGATGGAGAGATGGCTCAGCAGTTAAGGGTACTGAGAAACTCTTCCAGAGGACCCAGGTTCAATTCCCAGCACACAGCAGTTCACAACTGTCTGTAACTCCAGTTCCAAGGGACCTGACACTCATGGAAAAACACCAATGCATATAAAAATAAAAATAAATACATAAAAAGAAAGATGTGGGCCACTATGACCCGCTGAAATCCTTGAATTTTAAATCTTTTCTAGGTAATGGGAATTTGTACAATATACTGCATCAGCAACAAAGCCAGAGGAAGTTAGACATAGAATCCTGAGCCTGGAACTTGAGAGTGGCAGGAAGGCCAGATTCTGGTCTATGTTTAGATATCGTGACTATCAGGTTATCACTCCAAGGTCTTTATGGTGTTCGAAATACATTGCCCAATTATTTTTCTTTTCACAGATATCCACAGTTGTTTTACCTCCTCTGGCTACAAACCTGAGCCCGGATGCTTGACCTTTTGTAAGTAAGAAAGTCACGCGTGACAGTCTTGCATTTTAACCCTCCCACCTTTGTTTTTACTTACGGAAGATTAAATCATTTGGAACGAAGCGGTTTTTGTTCTTAAAAGCAAGTGCTCTACCCTGGTTCAAAACTGCTAAGTCGTGATGGCCTAGTATTGTTGATTTAAATTCCCAGAGTTGTTTTGTGACAGTGGTGGGCGCTCACTAAATCGTGTAGGTTTTCTGAAGGTGATTATGAATGAATCATATAGAGATGCACTTGCTGCTGTTGTGGTTTGATATAAAAATCTCCATCCCATTCATTATAAGCAGACATGTAACTGGCCTTACAGGGGCTTGTCACTTGTGTGTCTTATTGAAATTTAGTTCAAATGTGATAGTTTTTATCTTTAAATAGAAACCAACTGTAGAGAAGGAATGAGACACCATTTGGGATTGTTGGCAATTCTCAATGTTCAAGAACCAAAATCACACAAGTAAGGGAACAGCGAGCCCCACCTGCTGACTGGATGATCTAACCAGCAGTTGGTGCTGGCACCAAATTATCAGCCAGACTGGGGAAAAAAAAAAAAAAAAAACAAAACCCACAGGGAAACTCTGTCCTCTGTGGGGAAAAGATCTAAAATGTATCTGTCGTTATACTTTTTAATACACAGACTTTCCTAGTAGAGTTTTGATTACGAGGAGGGGAACAAAGAATCACGTGGTGCATGAGTTTGTCCCTTTGCGGTTTGTGAGGTTGGAGGATCAAATCCTGCGTTAACAGGATGTCTCAGCTGGCCCGCATCTATGCATGCTGGTTCACATCTTGTTGTTTAGAGGTGAAGCCTGGGAAGAATGGATTGGAAAAGCACACAAGTTGGAATACCTTGTGCAGCGTGGGGCTAGCACGCACAGATCCCCTTCCGGATGCTAAGCACCATGTGCATCTCTGGCTCATGTTTTTGATGGTGCAAACAGGGCATTCGCAGAGATGTGCATTCAGTTCTACAGGGTTGTGATACCTGAGGCTGCTTTTATGGTTTTATAGATGATGTTATTTTCCTAGGGATAGGTTCTTGGAGAAAGCACTAGAATGTTGCAGAGTCCTGCATGCTGGTGGGTTTTTAACTACATGCTTTTTAACAGTATTCTTTTGTTCTTGTTTTATGTTATAACATATTTTACATAGTAAATTTAAGTCTTCTGCCACACTTTTAGGGGATGACAAGAAGCTATGTGTTCTGTGCTAAAGTCTGGGTCCAGTTGGTTTAAGAGTCCCTGTTTTCCCAAGCCAGGGAAGGGTTTTTCTTTTCCCACTGTCTTCAATGAAGTTCCTCAGAGCTGAACTCTACATTAATTAGCTTTATTCTATTGACCTTTGTTTTATAGATAGCCATAAGTGTTCAATAGACAGGCTGAAAGTGATTATTGCTGGACTTTTAGTATTAGACATTTTTTGCCTCTTTTTTGTTGTCTAGTAAGACAACAGTTGCTACTTTTACTCACTGTATGAGCACAATCACTTCATGAACTACGAACGTCTGTTGAGAAGAGCTTCCCAAGCTTTTATGGTGAACTTTTAGAATTTGGAAAACTTGAACCTCTTCCACATGGGGGTGCAAAGCCATTTGGTACTTACTCTTGACAAGATGCCGTAGCCAGGAAACAGCAGGTACAACCTTACATCCTGGAAAAGATCAATGGCAGAGTGTTTGATCACAGAGGAGCAGAAATGAGCTTCAGGAGGGATGCTAAAGGCCAGATGGCCCTGTAGGGTCTGCCAAGATGCCCCGGAGGCTCTAGGATAGCCACGCCAACAAACGGAATGTTCTCTGCCTGTTATACAAGCACTACAGGGTTGTTTCACAAAAGAGATGACTCCAGGATTAAGAAAAGGCGGGACTTGCAAATTAGTTGCTTCCTAATCATGGCTGGATGTGAGATATCTGTGTCTACTGCCTTTTGTTTATTGGCTCAATTGTCCATTGACTGTGTAGACTTTGAATGGCGTTTGATGTTTACTGACTGCCCTTTCTTATTTAATTACTTAGTCTGATGAGTGTTAGGCACCGGTGTGTGTGGCTGGATGTGTGAGAGAGAATGAAACAAAGCTATCCCTCACCCTCATCTAGTGTAGGAAATAAAAGAACAGAATGAGTAGTTACAATAATGCATATGAATGCTTTAAAAGAAAAGATGATATAGAATTTTATAGTTTCACCTAGCAAGGGAAGCTGAGTGCAACCAAGAAGCGAGAGAAGGGCTCTGTGGATCACGCATATGTGTAAGGAGTATGTAGGCTGAAGTAGAAGGTAGAAACTTGTGGGGGCTCAAGGAAATAGTCCATGTGCCAGAATGGCTTTCTTGAGGTTGTAAAATTGAGATTCTGACATATCTGAATAGCTGGGGGCTTGGGACGCGAAGTGAAGATGAAATGGAGGTCTTAGAAGATTCCTGTTGCCTTTTTTTTCTCTTTTTGTACCAGGCTACAAGACAGATAGCAGGGAAGGCAAGGCTCTGAGTTCTGATGAATTTAGAGATTTAAGTTTTGGCAAGATAAAATACTTTATAGGCAGAGGGTGGGGACAGAGCAAAGAAACACCAGCCTTTTAGATCCTCTGGAAACCCTCCAGAGTGGCAGAGGGCTCACTACAAAGGAAGGAGAGGATCAACAATTGACTGCCATCTCTTCTGAGATCAGAAGCCCAGATCAATGACCAGGGCAGATTTCTGACACTTGGAGGACCCTGCTTCCAGGACCACAGGCACAACTGCTTGCTATCAGATGGGGTGCGAGAAGGCTAGCAAGGCTGGGAGTGGTCAGATTTAATCTCAGTTTATCACCCCGATTTGGAGGTCTCAAACCTTAACAGACTGGAGCTCTAGCATCGTTCCGCCAGTCTCATCGTGGTGCAGTTTTTGTTTGGCGGAGAGAGGATACTGAGGCTTCTTCCTCCTCAGCATCCCAGAATCCTGTCATCACACTGCACTATCCTTCATATTAACCTTCAGACAAAGTAGTATGAAATTTTAGAAGAACTCTGAGTAGATGCTTAGCCTAAATCCATAGAGCGAGAGTGTACGGGAGTCAGAAATATACAGTCTAGGAAGCTAGGACCTAGGTATGATTCCTACCTAAGATCATGTATTCTGGTAAGAAAAGTCAACTGGATTTTGTTTATATGCATTTGGGTCTGTTTGGGAGACAACTGTTCCTTTTAATATAATCGGCTTTCTGATAGACTTTTCAGCTTGTAATATGGTTATTACTCAGTTTTATGTACAATACCACCCCACCTTATGAAGAAATCTCTCTATATTCCTTCTCAAGGGCTCCTCTGTCCTTTATTGAACTTATTCCTGACTTGTAAAGGACAGATTCTTTTGTTTTCTGATTGTATTTTTTCTCCTAACCACGACTGGAATACCTCTGAGGTTTGGAAGTATCTGGACTTGATAGCAGAGGTAATGGGCTATTTGGGAGGCTACGGAAGGGAAACTGTGGATTAAAAGCCTGTCTGGGCTACAGCATGAGTTTAAGGCTAACTGGGTAACTAGTGAGGCCCTGAGTGAAAAACTAAAATAAATGAATACACAAAAGGGATGGTGATATAGCTCAGTGGAAGAATACTTGCCTCCTATGTGGAAGGCCTTGATCCCCAGAAACACATATGTACATGCACAAGTGCGTCTCTCTCTCTCTCTCTCTCTCTCTCTCTCTCTCTCTCTTTCACACACACACACACACACACACACACACACACACACACACACAAACACACACACACATGCAGTTCAAGTTTAGAAGTAACTTGTTATGTTTCATCAGCGTGATCCAAACCTGGACACTTCTCAGTGTGCCAAGAGGCACTTTACATTTAGAACATTCAAAACTTTTCATTTCTATCTTATCCATCTCTTTCTGTAGGGTGTCCAGGCACCGTGGTTTGCCCTGGGCTGTGTAGGTTTTTGCAGGAACAAGTCTGTGACTTGGAAAACCCCTTAGTACTGAGAGAAATCTGGGCAGCTCTTCACCTTATTTGGCCTAGAAGCATGTTCTTCTTGTCGTCCCTCTGTGTCTGAAGGTAGCAGGTGACTGCTGGTTTTGCACATTTATCAGAACTAAATTTGCTAACATCTGTGGACTGTTGGCAGTTGCAAGCAAGAAGGGAGCGGAGAGATCTCGCTCTGCAAGCCTCTCATTTTACAGATGAATAAGAACCTCAATTGCATTGGCAAGACGAAGCTGCCTGCTTCCACTCTGGCTGCCATCGTACCAGATTTCTGTAATGTCTTCAAACATCTCCTTTTCCCCTAATTAAAAACAAAACATTATGTTGGGAGACCAGCTACAGTCACAGGAAGAAGTAGCAGTTAGTTTGAAATTGTCCAATCATCTTTTCCTAGTGCCTGTATTTGCGTCATAGGCATCTTAACTTCCCTTGTGTCCGAAGTGTTGCGTCTCTCATGAATTACTCCTATTATCTGAGTGTGGAAATAAATACGGTCAGGTTAATTAGCCTGGATTTTAATAAGATCCCAGAGTAATTTTATACAATGGTTCCTGAAGAAAGAGAAAGTAAACTTGATGATTGCAATGCTGGGATCTAAAGCAGAAGCTATTCGTGGAAGAAAAAAAAAACACAGTAATGGAAGAAAGACGTGTGTAGCTTATATATGATACATTGATGTGGTTTTCTTCTTAGAATCATACAGTCACATGGTGTTGCCTCCAGAGGGGGTCACAGACTGACCTTCAGGGCTTACTAAATTTCAAACACCTGGATGCCGTACTGCGTCATGGTGATGGAGTCAATGCGAACTAGAGCCAGGAAATATCTGCCCTCAATAAACTTCAGAGGTAGTACGGCTGTTCAGCGGAGAGATGTCTAGGTGCCATAGAGGTAGGCTTTTCAGAGCAGAAAAGAGTTCAGCATGTACTGATTATGCATTTGTGTGTACCTATCTACATGTGGGTACGTGCACATGAATGCAGTTACCCACGGAGTACAGAGGCGCCTGCTGGAGTTACAGACAGCGCTGTGCCACCTGACCCAGGTGCCAGGAACTGACCCTGGAGGAGCAGCAAGTGCTCTTGACCACTGAGCCGGTCTGCTTTTCACTAAGGCAAATGCACACAAGCAGGGGCTTCTCAGGTTTTTGTTTTCATAATAGTAGGGACCACCGTCTTACTTTGAAGAGGGCACTAATTGAAGAAACCAGCAGTTTATTAACAGAACATGTGATAAATTGAAAGCTCTATACTGAAATTTCACTTTGAAGACTACCTCAAGATTTGGAAAGAAACCCTGAGCTATATACATGATGGTGACTTCCTCCAGAGGGCAGCAGTCACGTACAAAACAACCCCGGGCACTCTACTGCGTTTGACCATAGTTAAAGCAGAGGCATGCTGGAATCTTCCCAGACTCCAGCACTTTTCAATCCTAATCTGAGTTGCACTGTAGAGATAGTTTCACCTGAATTGGGTGGAGAAGAAATGAGTGAGCTGTGTCTTGTTCATTAGCTGTAATGGAAGTGCTTCTTATTAAGCATGTGCTTATGTGATCACGCACCCTATCCATGCGCCGTCGACAATCCCATGGGAAGCTAGTACAAGTCCCCGGGTTGCTTATTAGCAGAGTGGATTCCCCAGTTCCTTTACCTAATGCTCTAACTGAAGATGTGCTTGGAAATTAATTGGACAAAGTGTAAAACCAGAATCCTGACCACTTGTGGTCATTAAAGATCCCAGGGTACTTTCCTGATGGCAGGCGGAGTCCTGGACAAATTCCAGCTCTGATAATTAAATTACACTCCGCCTGCTTCCTTGTACACTTTCCACTGGACTCTGTTCCCGGTCCATCTTTAATTGCGGTCAATTTGTACATTAATTAAGAACCCATAGAAGCCAACAGGTAGTGGGAATCATCCCTAGCTCAGGGAACAAGAGTCACTGGATTAGAGGTTGAGACGCACAATTTGAACGAAAGGGAAAGGATTGGACTGGTCTCTGAAGTGCCAGGGTTATACTCCCAAAGAATTCAAACTATTAAACATTTTAGTACATAATCAAAAGTGTATGTCTATTGCCCATAAAAATAAAGACGTCTGTGTTAGTCTGGCCTTGAACTTCATCTTCTTGCCTTAATCTCTGTCTTGGTGCAGGGATGCAGGTATGTGTCACTATACTGGCCCCAACTGGTTTTTACCTGATCCTTTTATGTAAAATGCCATTTTGTAGTATCTCTTGCTACAAAGGACACAGACAAACTTTATTATCAGATCAAATTTATGTGCTCAAGGATAAAGAATCACACAAAAATGAGGTGACTAATGCCCATCTCTGTAGTGAAAGCAGAGTTAACAACAGTGAGGTTCCCTGGGAATTTGTTGCAGAACTTGCCTTCCTATAAGGTCTTATAGAAAACCATGCTGTTTCTTAGGGACTGTTATCCAATTCACATGATGTATTACAGATAATCAATCAGTTTCTTAGGGACCGTCATCCAATTCACATGTGGCCTTATAGATAGCTAATCTGTTTCTTAGGGACCGTCATCCAAAGTGAGGAAATTTAGGGGAAGTGTGGTTTTTGTGTGTGTGTGGTGGTTCTACTTTGTACTCCCACAAGTTATGTTATAAATACAAATTCTTTTCTCACTAGGAAAATACCTTTTATTGTGATTACTTAAGGCATGCAGCATAATTTTTGAGCATTCCAGTGGTTTTTATTTTTTATTTACTATTATTTTAATCACCTTCCCTCTAGCCCACCTCCCAGCACTGCTCCCAATGGATTAGGGCTCCCATGGGGAGTCAACAAAGTCTGGCACATTAAGTTGGGCAGGACCAAGACCCTTCTCCCTACATTAAACTTGAGCATGGCATCCCACCATAAGGAATGGGCTCCAACAAGCCAGCTCATGCACCAGGGATAGATGCTGGTCCTCCTGCCAGGGACCCCCAGCATGACGGTGCAGACACGTATAGGAGAATCACTGCTGCGGTGAGATGAAGGAAGAGAACCACCATCGCATGCCGTCAGCCAAGAGCAGCTGCGGCTTCTTCATTCTGTAAATCTCCCAAACACAACGGTCCGCTATTACTAACTACATCCTCATGGTGTGCTTACATTTTTTATTTATTTATTGTTTTCATTATTTTATTTTAATTTATTTCTTATGTCTATGTTTTCTGCTTTATATCTTGAGACTAGATGTCTTATTTTTCATCTCCACGGGAAGGTCCGCTGTTTTAGTCTCCATCTGTGTGTATGACTTAAAGAAAGATTCCGCATATAAATGACATCATGTGACATATTCTTTGTTCTTTTCACTTGGCACGATTCTGATGTGGGTGCTGGGGTTGCAGGCACCTCCCATCATGCCCAGCTTTTACAAGGGCACCCAAACTTAGATCTTCACATTTGCATGGAGTATTTACTAATGAACCCGTCACCCCAACACTTTCTCAAATCTGTTAAATGTACGAGTGAAATGTTACATCCTTCGGTTTGGATAATTTTTCACTTAAAAAGTGAAAATTTAATACTTAAAAATTAAATACTTAAGAAGTATTTAATGTGTTTTTTGTCAGAGGGTCATTTATTTGTAATCTGATTGATATTGGACATATTTAGGAAAGCAAAATATACTTCACAGTTTATATGGCCTGCCCAAAAGCCTAGTTGAAGATTATTTGGGACATAGATTGCCTTACAAATAAATGAGAAAAACATCAAAAAAACATTTACTTTACTTTCAAAGTGAAAATACCCAAATTATTGAATTTATGGAAAATATTGATTATTAAAAGAAAAGGAGAGTTATAATCTCAAACTTGAAAGATGAACTCAGGCTGAGAATTGTATACCCAGCCAAAGTAACAATAAAATCAGGGGAAAATACAAACCTTTTGTTTTTGTCCCCACATAGCTTTCTTGTAAACTTAACACAGTCAGGTTAATATTATACTTTAGGAGAACAAGAGAACGAAAGAAGATTTGAGATATAAAAATTGAAGGAGTAAGGCTGGGGAGATGGATCTGTCAGTAAAGCATTTGCAAAGTGTGAGTTCCTCGGGCCAGGTCCCCAGCTCCCTGGTGGAAAGCCATAAGCAGACCTGTGTCCTAGCCCTGGAGAGACAGGCAGACACAGGACATCGGGCTTGCGGGGCAGCCTTGAGCCTCGGCGAGACTCTATCTCAAAAAAGAATAAAGTGGAGAGTAGTTGTGAAAGACACCCAGTTTTGTCTGACTTCCATACATACACCCACATACATGCACATACACACCTATGTGCGCGTGTCTGTGCATATACATACGCACATGTGTCTGTGCATACACGTGTGCATGCATACACACCTAACGTGATTACTGTCTCAGGAAAAATGCTGCTGCATCAGCCTAGCACAAAATCAACCCAGTCTTGTAAGGGGATACAGTGATAGCGGAGAGAGTTATTTCTCTATACATTCCGTGTATAGAGAACCCCACAGTTACCTCGATCCAAGGGAAGAAAATTGGAGAATTATTATGCTAAAGATAATAGAGAGGAAAGATAGTTAGTATCCCCAAGATAAACAAATGCTATTAAAAAAAAACCTCATCTAGATATTTGTATGCTCATATCACGCAAATACTGTGTAATTAAATAAAAATAATTATATAACCAGCAATATGCTGGTAAAAGCTTAACAAAAAGTACTCCAAATATACGTATTTGTGCATATTAATAGGGAATTTTTATATGTGATCCACAAAAGGATATATACTCAATAATTTACAAGTAATAAAAATACACAAAAATTTCATTGTAAATTTCATAGTAACAGATCCTAACGTGTCTTTCTGATTTCTCCAAAGTCTAGACAATTAGTGGCTGTAGCTGACAGTTGGGAACGCTTCTGATATGGAAGTTACTTGAGTTTTCATTTACCTCAGGAAATAATGAACAGCAAGTCAACGAACGGAGCCATATGCCACTCCGTCACTAAGGAAATGAGCAAATTCTTTGCTGAAATGGGTATTTTTGATACCAATGGGGAAACATTGCACTATATTTTGTTCTGCTCACAATTTAATGAGTACAGACTTGGCACATTTTAAATATCTCTTCAAATTTTCTCCCCTTTTTTTTTTCTGAAGTCTAAAAAAAATGAGCAAACCAGCGAATCAGTGTGGATTTTGGTATTTGCTGATTTCCGTGTAAATACTTCCACTAAGGCCTTCATCAGAATACCAATATCCTTGAACAGAGCTGGGAGGACATACACAGGGGTCACGCAGTACTTCTGCCATGCACACACCGTGAGCACAGATAGTAGCAATATCGAATAATAGGAAGTGTTTTAAGTGTTATGGCCTTATTTTAATTACTTATTTTGTTGAAAGTTTGTACAATTTTTCATAATAATGCTAGTCTAAAAATTAGCTTGCAATCTTCTGACTGAATTGACTGTTGCAAATTAGTACAAGCAAGTTACAATGTAGGATTGGATATACTTCTCTCTGATGGGTTGGGGTGATAAGACACAGGGGAATCCTCATTTCTCATTCCATAAGAAACATAATTAAACATGTTAAATGAAAAAAAGTAACAGTTTTTTTCCTAAATATTTTTATGTAGCTCCTGAATTACTGAAGTATTCAGGGAGAAGGCTTAGAGGCTAAGTAAGCAGTTTTTATTTAACAATTAATGCCAAGTATGTGCTAATATTAAAAAAAGTTAGCAGCTGGGCAGTGGTGGCCTGCTGTGTGCGATCTAGCTCCAGGACAGGCTCCAATGCCACAGAGAAGCCCTGTTTCGGAAAAAAAAAAAAATGGTAAAAGTAAAGTATTTCAGTGTTGAAAAGTAAGTTAACACCATACTCATTTAAATAGCATGTAGCCTGAGGTGGCTTTGATTTTCAGTGTTTTTTTTCCCCCTTGTTTTTGGAGACAGGGTTTCTCTGTGTATCCCTGGCTGGACTTACTCTACAGACCGGACTGCCTCGAACTCACAGAGCTCTGCCTGCTTCTGCTTCTGAGTACTAGGATTAAAGGTGTGTCCCGCGCCATCACTGTCGGTTTGATACACAGTTTCTCAACCTTACTCTATCAGCCAGAAGAATAACGGGGGGCTTTTTAAATGAAATTATTGTACTCATCTAAATTTATTGATGTGGGAGAATTGTCTGCATTCTGTCAATCATATTTTAATAAAATGCTGATTGGCCAGGCAGGCAGTATAGGTGGGAAAGCCAGACAGGAAGTAGGGGCGGAGCAAAGAGACTGGGAGTATTCTGGAAGCAGAAAGTTCCCCAGCCACTCCTGCGCAGATCACTAAAGAGACAACATGTAAGCTGTCACAGCTGAGAAAGGTACGGAGCCATGTGCTAAAGTAGATAAGGATAATGGGGTAACATAAATTATAAGAGTTAACAAGAAGCCTGACCTAATGGGCCAATCAGTTTATAATCTTATGGAGTCCTATGTATGATTTTCTTTGGGCTTGCCGGCTATGAAGTACTGGGCAGGACAAAAACCCCAACAAGCCGGCCCTCATGCTACAAATGGCGCCAACGTGTGGACAACTGTATCCACATAAAGCCTGATCATCTCAGGCAGAGATCATCTCAATTGCTCTTGCTAAACTCCTTTCCCCCAAGTAATTGCTTTTATGTCTCTCCTTCGCTCAAATATCGCTAGTGGCTTTCCTTCTCTTTTCTTCCACTCCATTCCTCTCCTGTCCCCTCCTTTCCTTTCCCCAACCTTTCTTTGTTAACAGAACTTCACTAGGGAGACTAGAGAGATGGCTCACTGCTTAGGAGAGACTGTTGTTTTGTGGCTGACCAGGGACCAGGCTGGGACGGGATCCCATCTCCTAGGGCTCTTGCACCCAAATGTGCCCACAATCACTCCCTCTTATATATATTGTTATATATATATATATATATATATATATTGTTATATATATTGTTATATATATATTGTTATATATATATTGTTAAACAATAATAAAGATAAATATTTGAAAAAGAAGTTCACTATGCTGTTGTCTCTAAAGTAAACAGACTCAAGGGAAGTGAAAACCAACCCTCTAGAAATCTGGAATAGGAAAAATTTAGTAGAACGTTTAAAATATTTCTGTGTTGTATTAACAATTGTATCTATGTAATTTAACTATAAGAGAAAAGAAATTGAACTTTGCCAATATTTCACTGAAACAAGAAATACCTTTCAAATTATAAACTAGATGATAGCAAGTCTCTTACGGATGGTATTCCAAAGTGCTAAGGGAGATTAAACTATTGTCCTCATTTATTTTAGTTAACTGCCATTTTACGCTGAGGTATACCAATTTATATGCATATGGTTATAAATGGACTGTTTTTGAAGATATCAATTTTTTATTTATGTTTATGTGTGTTTGCCTGCGTGAGTTTATGTGTACCACACGCATGCAGGAATCTATGGAGGCCAGAAGAAGGGACTGGATCCACCTACGGAGTCATAGGTGGTTGTGAGCTTCCTGATGTGGGTTCCGTAAGCTGAACCCTGGTCCTCTGGGAAAGTGATATAAGCTTCCAACTGCTGAGCCACCTCTGCAGCCTTGATTGTTTTTGTTTCTGAGGCAAGTTCCTGCTGTAGCCCAGGCTGGTCTGGAGCGCCTCATGATCCTCCTACCTCTGCCTTCTGACTTCTGGGGTTAGAGATGTGAGCCACACTCAGCTTTGGTTATGGTTGCTGGTATGGACAAACATCCTAAACATATTTCAGGAAGGAAGAACAAGAAGAATAATAACTATAAGTGTAAGAGAACAATATGGCCACATTTTTATTCTTAATACAAATTACTCTCTGAGCTACCTTGCATAGCAACAGCAATGCAAGGGATCAGAGCTGACAAAATTTTTGCCAAAATGATTTAAAATCACTGAAACAAACATTTGAAACATAAACTCAGTGTCCTGTTTAACAATGGGGTTCACTGTAGTATTTTGTTTGAGACTTCAGAAGACAGCATCGTGGCACTGAACTAGCAGAATGTTTAGAAGCTGAGAGCCTTTAGCAGACAGGTTCAGGTTTTGTAATGCTTGAACCCAAGGTGAAACCCCATTTACGAGGAAGGAATTACAAAGTTGAATATGTAGAATCAGACCAACATTTTTACTTGCCATGAGAAAAGCTATCACAACATGTTAGTCATGCTTTGAATTTATTTTTGTGTGTTGGCGTGTGTGTGTGTGTGTGTGTGTGTGCGCGCGCGCACATGTGCTATTGTGCACATGTGGAATAAGACACCTGTGAGAGTCAGTGCTCAACTTCCACCATGCAGGTTCTGGAGACAGAAACTCAGGGAGTCAGGCTTGGTGACAAGTGACTCTATCCACTAAATCAGCTCCTTGGCCCACAATCACTTTGGAAAATCAGGAAATTTCATGAATTATGCATAAGTTGGAAATAATATTTTCGTAAGTCAATTGTTAATACATTTCTATCATGTCATTTTCATGGAAGTTTAGCTACATTTTCTTTGATCATCTTTTTATATGACAATTACTTTGAGCATTTTCTAAAGATAGAAAGATAGCATAGCTGATCAAAGTTTGCTTTTTATAATTGAATGTAATTTGCTCTTAGTAAGATTATACAGGATTGCCAGACAGTGGTGGTACACACCTTTAATCCCAGCACTCAGGAGGCAGAGGCAGGAGGATCTCTGTGAATGTGAGGCCAGCCTGGTCTACAAGAGCTAGTTGCAGGACAGGCACCAAAGCTACAGAGAAACCCTGTCTCAAAAAATCAAAAAAAAAAGCAGGCTTTTAGAATTATTGTCAAGTTTTAGAAAATTCCTTTATGTTTCCCTCTAGATAACATTTTTGTGATATTTATACTTTATCACGGGAGGGTGAATTCAAATTCTCATGAAACTAATAGGACCAAGTAATCTGAGGAAGTTCAAATGTATTTAAAAATTGATGTTGCTGTAGTGGTCAGTAATTGTACAATCTAATCAATAGTATGACTTAGTGATGATTTGTGACTTACTGATTAGTAAGTGGAGAACTGTGTCACAAGAACATGTGTCCCTTGCTTATTTTCCTCTGGTGGTGACTGTGTGTAGGTATGTCAGGTCGCATCTCAGGGAACATGCCAAGAAGTTCTCTGACAAGTTAGGATACATAAAATATTTGATATCACACACACACACACACACACACACACACACACACACACGGTCATTGATTGTAGTATTGTAAGAGGTTTGTGCCACGTAAGCATAGGGACGGTGACAAATTCTATTTTACATCGTAATTATCACATATGGTTTAGTTAAAATATGTTGGTCAGGAGACTTTCAAGCAGAACCAAGCCCATCATTGGTCATTAAAAATAAAATATTTTTTTGAGCTGATAGTATAATTACATAATTTCCCTCTTCTGTTGGCTCCCTCTAAACCCTTCCACATCTCCCTCCTTTTTATCTTTCAAATTCATGGCCTTTTAAAAAAATTAACTGCTGTTACATGCATTGCATATGTGTATGCATATGTCTGATACCCATGGGAGTTTCCTGTAGCTTAGCGCCAGGTCTCATAGCCACACAGCTTTCTCTCCCACTTCTACATTCCTGTGTTCCTTTCACATTGTGATCATGTGTGACAAACTGTCAGAAAGCATCTTCCTAAATGACCCTGTCTCTTCAGCTGGCCTGCTTTATTCCCAATTCTTGAAACACATCTTTATTAATGTATTTTATCCATAGGAATTCAACTCCAGTGTCTAAGTTGGGGCGCTCCCTCTTTTGGTTGACTCAGTTTCCTTCGCCTTCCGGTCTCTCTTCCTCAGACTCCCAGACCTTTGCAGTCTTCCGCGTTCTCTTATTTTGCTAAATGAATACTCAGTGTCCATTTACTTACTATCAATGCACTCCTGGCTCTAAGGGAGACCACATTTTAATGTATTTATCTCCTTTGTTGTATTTTTTATATATATCTTAGTTTTACAGCTTCTTAGAACCAAGGCCCTCTTTGGTACATTTGTATTCCCCACTGAGCCTAAGCCTACGTGAATATGAGATTGTCTGTGAATTTTGGGTAATCAGTGCCTTTTTTGGAGAAAATCAAGTTGAAGGAGACATCTTTGGAGTTCACAGAACCTTCTGTGGGAGGAGGTTGTGTGAAGCAGTCGCAGTGACAGGATTGCTCCCCCCTCAGTGAGTGACACAGAGGGAAAAAGTCTCCCCCATCTCTCTTATTCTGAAAGTGTTATCCCTCCATGACTGTCATGGAAGTGTTCCACGCTGGCCTCTCAGACTCTGACACCAAAGGGAAAGAATGGCATGCCTCGGAGTCACAATGCAACGAACACATTCCGTCTCGCCAACTAGATAATCTTGTGTTCTCAGCTACTTGCTCCCAGCCTCCTTCGTTGTAAGATCCTGTTTGCTGGGAACGGTGGGGAGACTGGGGTTGTCTGTCTGTCCTGTTAGCTGAGGCACTGCTGCACAAAGGAAACAAGTCAACAAAAAGAACCCTGTTTCTTTTAAAGGATCTTTCTCATTGTTCCTTCCTGCTTTGCCTTCATTATGTTCCTTCCAAACATGTTGGTTCTTTCTTAACAGCAGAGGTCCTCCTTGCTCAGGAAGCCTCAAGGATCAAGGAACTACTCATCCTAAAAGCAAGTTAGGCACTATGCGACTTAAACAGGCGATTAAAAAGCCATCGTCTGTGCTGTGATTGGGTTTATGATATCTTTTCTTCCCAACACCTGCCAACATCTCAGGGTTCTAATTAGCTGCCAATCAGAGGGAAAGGCTCAGAATAACCAGCATTGTGCCCGGGATTGCTGTGTAGAAGTGTATGCAAATCACTCGGGGGAAAGGTAAGGAAGAATCTGTGCTTTAGGGAATGAAATGCTTTATTAATTTAGGATTACCCAATGACACTAAATGTACTACTGACCACGTCATAAAGCCAGGCCAGGTAATTCTGTGAGTCAGGGACTGTGCAGACCCTGGAGACTGGCAAGACACGATGGCTGTGGCCTGGTTTGCTCTGTTTGAATAGCAGGGAGTAGAAAGAATGAAAGCCTACACTAATCTGAGCATGGCTAGGGTCCTAAACCCATGGGATCAGGACGAATTCTACCCATGCCACCCACCTTTTTCCATCTGTATCCATCTCCCACTGTGTTATCAAACGCTCCAGATGGAGCTCCCTGCGCACTGTTAATTATTATTATTTTTAATCTTTCCACCCGTGATGTCGCTAAGTCTTCTGGCACGGCAACTGTCTTTGTTGGAAAGAGATGATAGCCTTGTGAAATGGTGACGGTGGGACTTCTTTGTGAGCTCTCAGGAGTGATGTGAATACTATTTAAGTTTTTAAAAAATAATAATTATGTCCTGACACTTTACAAAAGTAAATTTCTTTGTAATTAGTTGTAGTGTTTAGGATTGCTTTGCAATTCACTAGCGTTCTTCCTTTCCACGAGGAGAAAAGATTCAGCCTGTTTCCCTTGTTTGAGGATCCTTGGGATGAAAAGCACCATAGAAATGTAAGCTATTATTAATCCACCCCTTCCCCAGACACGTGTCGATGGGGGCTCTAAAATGTGTTTCAGCTGACGGTGAGTCTCTGCTCAAAGGAAGCTACAGAATTATTTTTAAATTTCCCAGAGCTGTCTACTCCTATGGTAACAGAAGCAGCACCCTGTGCTGGGTTTTGTACTTCCTGCAGCTTCAGTTTAGACAATACTCAGTGCTGTTGTCAGTGTTACACAGAGCCAGGGCAGGGGTAGGTTAGGGTCTGCCTGATGCAGAGGGATGGCCAGAGGCGGTGCAGAGGTCCTAAAGCCTTGAGTTCTAAAGTAAGACCTTGATGACTGTCACTTCGTTGGCGGCTGCATCCAGACATTATATAATACCAAGGGAAAACCAGCGGGTCCTATCCCAGGTTGCTTTATCAGTCTCCCTTAGCTGGAATTGCCTCAGTAGTGTTTCCCTTATAGTTAGTGTTGACAGACCCCAAGCAATGCGCACATCATAGTGTCTTCTGTTCTTGTCCTCTGAAGAGAAGGACAGCACGCACATTCCTGTGTAGACTGCAGGGCAGGCGAGACCGAGCAAGGGCTGAGGTCACCTCAGAGCAGATGGTAATGAGGGGAATGCGGCAGGAGCTGCGATCGCTGAACATCGAAGCCATAGGCATGACTGCAGGTTTATGTCCAAAGTGTTGGTGACATTCCACTGTTGACAGGGTGTGATCTGTGGAAATGAGGACTATGGTGATGCCACTGAGGTCTTTTTCATTCCTGGCCCTGAAAGACGTGGGAGAGCCGTGAGCTGGGGGCATGGAAGACACCTCACTCGATCCTCCTGGTGTCCTGTTTCCTACATAGGTTGGCCACACGTTTGCTATCTGTTCTCATCAACGCTGGGTAGCTCAGACAGCAATGGCTCATGCTTATGATGATCGCAGTTGACTATTACGCAGCACGGGGAGTGTGATTCTGTCTGGTATGTTGCTAATTTCTGAGATGGCTCATGTCTCCGAAGTTGGTACTCTCCTGGAACAGGCAGCCAAGCCACTTCCCTGGCAGAGTTTCTAGATTCTTCTCCATGCGGCATCTAGATGTGACTCTTCTGGGTTTCCTGATAGCAAGGTTGGTATGGAGAAGTCAGGTTTCACATATTATGGCCACTCTCCCTCAGAGTGCAGAAGTCTTTGCCTTAAAACTAGAACGGTACCATTTCTGCCAGGTCAAAGAGGCAGCTCAGGGTCAAGGATCGGGGCTACACAAAGGCGGGAGGACCAGGAAGTAGACTACCCTGGGCGTGTTCAGTTGGCTCCCTAATTCTCACGGATGCCACTGCCCTTATGCCAACACAGAAACTGCACTGCTTAAACTTCCTCTTGTTACAACTCCCCAGGACTAAAATGCTTGCCAGACTTTGTCCTCTTGGCAGCTACTGAATGCCTTACCCTGCCTCGTTGGTATGTCATTGATTTCCCCCATGAAGTTTCCACGAGACGGCCTCCCGTGCTGCCTGGCCCTTCTTCCATCTCCAGTTCTCAAGCAGAGGCCTAGTGTGTGGACATGGGTCAAGGGGTTGGGGAGACTTTTGAAACATACACATAGATCATCTCTGGGAGCGGACTTCACTCCACAATTCAGGTTAAAGGGTTCCCATTGCAACTGCTTTTTAATATGAAAGCATTTCTATGTCCAGTTAACCTGGATATGTTCTTGAATAAAGTGTGGAAGTCTACTGAAACCTAGAGTACTGTTCTCCCATTGCATAGCAGGCTGCTCTTTGCTCCTCTTTAGTCTTACTTCTTCTGGTCTGGATTAGGTTTCAGTATTACATGACCTTGACTATTTATTACGTGACCTATTACTATTTACAATGCTTGCTCTTTAGACCAGCTTTCCCGCCAAGGGGGACCACCATTTTGTGAGGAAAGAGGACTTACGCTTAATGTCTGTATCCTCTTTGTGAGACCCAGACTATGTTCTTAACTTGACAACCAGCCCCATATTTTCTGCTGTGTCCTGCTCCCTCACTGATTGGTCCCAGCCTCTCAATATCATTGAGTATTTGAGGAGATTGCTTTGATCAGCAGCCCAAGCTGCCAATTCCCCTGCTGTCCTAACCCTGGCCCAGGAGCTCTCGTTCATACTGCTGCCGGGAGTGTAAGCAACTTTTCATCTGTTTCTTGTTCTTATTTTGTGAAGTCTAAGGGTGCACTGTCCCCAAAGTTGAGTCCGTAGCGGTGCAGCTTAGTTAGTCCTGCTTCCCAAATGGGGATAACTGTGTCTCGATGGCATGGTGGTAACTTTAGCAGGGCCTTCGGAATGAATGCTACTGGGTCTTGTTTTCTATGTGTGCACACAGTACGTGCTTTCAACTTGAAAGCCACGGGGATGATACACCTTGCTGAGGGGGAGACACATGTCAGGAGGCCATTTTCAGGGCTTCCTGGGGGATCACAATTGCTGTCAGGCCAGTGCTGAGTCCCAACATGCCCTATAGCCACGGTAGAAAACCAAAGTTGTTCTTGAATGCTTCGTGAATCTCAGCCTGACTAAGTTCATGGTGTTGATGTAGTCTCCATGTATTCATTCTTTAATTGACATAAATATTATGCCATTACTGAGTGCAGCGTGGCATTTTGAAATATGCAGATTAAATGGCTATAATATCTCCAAAGATATGTATAGATATACAGGCTGAGGAATGGCTAAATCAAGTTAAGCAACATAACCCTTTCTTTGAGGTAGGAGCAGTGTTATTTTCAAGAGTATATACTTTCCTGTTGACTGCAATCACCATGTGGCACAATAGACCTTTTGTGCTTATTCCTCCCACCTAACTGGGGTTTCGTGAGCTTTGTCCAGTGACTCCTCCCTCTCCTCTCTACCCCTGCCCTAGTCCTTACTGACTCCATTCAAGTCTCTGATTCCAGCACTTTAGGATTCCTAGTATCAATGACATAAGAATCTCTTGCTCTTCTAATTCAGTCTTAGCTAAACTGAATCCCACAGATGAATACAGTACTTACCCACTTTGAATCGTTGGGGCATTGAAGTACAGCTCAGGCAGTCTCAAAGAACAAGGAATTTTTTGGCAGTGACAGAGACTCTCAGAACTTTTGATGTCATTTTGGTTAAACTTCCAGACTCTCAGTAGACTCCCAGTGCTGCAGACTCGAGAGAATCGTAAGATCCTGAAATTTCTTTAGTCTTGTCTCTTTGGTTGTGTATCCTTAAGGTCTGGCCTGGTCAGTCTTTTGTGAGCACAGGTTCAGATATTCATTGCAAACCTTGTTTCAATGCTTCATGTTAGGCTCATCACAGGTCCTGTAAGAGGAATTTCTATGCTAAAGAACTCAATGCTGAGCATTGTCTTTGATGACCCAGAGATCAACAACTGGTTCCAAGTCCATTGACTAGAGAGAAGGAACCTGGTACATTCGTCCACGGATCATCTCATGTGTGATTCCAGTCTCTTTGAGAGTCAGCCAGAAGTTCACTGGTCACTTGGAACAGATAAGAGCAGTGCTCATTATTCAGAAAAAGGAAGTAGGGAAGAATAAAGGAGCCACGGGTGAGGTTAGTACGCCAGTGTGGGAACAGACTCCCCCCGTTTCTGGAAGATTAAAGACTTTTGTGAGGAGTTTCATTTGAAAAAACAGTCACATGTGAACTTAGCCACAATCCTGGTGAAGGTGGCTCCGGACCCAAAGACACGCTCCTTGTTGGTAATGGGCACATGCTAAGAGGTCTCGTTAGAATTTCAGTAGGAATGCCGCATGGATATACTTGCCAAATCCATTTTGTATTCAGCATACAAAGCAGGGCTCCAAACGATAGACACCATGTGTTCTTAGGATGCCCTTGGGATGACAAACCAGGCAGCTAAGTTGACTAATGGGGGCTACTGTTTATTCATCACTGTGAATGGAACGAAGTCACAGGGTCAGTAAATGAAGCCTCTGTGGAGGCCAGTTATCACTTCCATTAAAATATTAACATTGTTCATTCTTTGGCTGCCTCGCTAATCAATGCTTTCCCATATCCCCTTGCTTTTCAGGCTAAGTTCTTTCCCAGGCCTAGTTCTGGCCAGCACAATAAATCACAAGTGACTATCACATCAAATAAATGACGGTCCTGATTAGTATCAACTCTCTTGCAACATTTTACATGGGGTCTACAGGAAGGAACACTCCTTAGTGGGGCGAGAAGGGAGCGTCCCAGGTCATTGCGAGCCTTTCCGTTGCTCCTGCTGCAGAAATGACTGCACCCCTAAGCCTCACTCGGTTCTTATTATCTCCAAGGAACTGGTACAGTCAGTGGGCAAAGTTCTCCTCGACAGTTAATCTCAAGGTCCACAGATTATACAAACAGTGTTGATTCTCTGGACCGACTTTATCCCTCTACCTTTGCCACACTGCTTCATGCTCCTCTGCCAATAAAACTAGATTTTTTGTGTGGCAGGAGAGCAGGCTGGTGGCTTTGGTGGAGCCTAGGGGAAGGAGGCCCGTGGTCCATCCATTTCAGTTTAACCATAGCGGGTTAACCGGGAGAGCCGTGGTGACCAATATAAGCCATCAGCTAAACTGCTTAGTGTGTGCAATTCTAGCTTTTTTTTTTTTTTTTTCGAGACAGGGTTTCTCTGTAGTTTTGGTGGTTGTCCTGAAACTAGCTCTTGTAGACCAGGCTGGCCTCGAACTCACAGAGATCCACCTGCCTCTGCCTCCCGAGTGCTGGGATTAAAGGCGTGTGCCACCACTGCTTGGCGCAGTTCTAGCTCTTATTGGAAACAAAATGAATCCACCGAATAGTCTCTATTGCTTGTTACCGTATCTGGTCCCCTTTAACGACTAGCTCGACAATTCTCAACCGGTGGGTTGCAACCCCTTTGGGGGTTGCGTATCAAATATCCTGCAAGTCAGGGTTCATAACAATTGCAAAGTTACAGTTAGGAAGTAGCAACACGAATAATTTTATGGCTGGGGGTCACCACAGCATGAGGAACTGTGTTAAAGGGCTGCAGCATCAGGAAACTGAGAGTCACTGTTAACAGTACCTTCCGCGCCCCACTGCTGGAGCCCAAGGTTCGATGTCATCGGTTTTCACAGTAAAACCCTGGCAGGAGTCTTTCGGACCATCTTACAATGTCCAGCACAGTGTGCGTCCAGGTTGGAGAGGCTTCTCTAGCAGACAGAGCAAGCCATGCGCATATGCCTTTCCCCTTTCAGGGTGTTCCAGCCCTTCCCACTTTAAGTTTCTCTGTCTTTGTACTTGGTACTTTTTTTAGAGTCACAGAGGTCATCCAAACCACACATACGACTGCTTCTGGGGGAGAAAAGTCAAAAGTTCTGGTTTTCTGCATTTTCGATATCTTAATAACAATAATAATTTTGATGTCTTAATAATTTCTAGTGAAATTATCTTGAAATATGCCATTTTGAACATATTATTGCATCTAATAGGAATAAATGCTATTTAATGAAATTGAATAATTGATAATTGAGTTGGGATGAAGCTAAATTTGATCCGTAACACTTCCCAAAAATTTATGGCTAGTGACAATGAGATCTATTTTGATTTCCTTGTGATTTCTAGATGTATGCATTTAATTGTTCTCTATTTCCTGTTAGATATTTTAAAATAGGCATCACCAGGACACCATTTTGGTGTTTTTCCCTCTGAGACTTCCCACTGCCCCAGCCTTCCTCTTTCATTACACCGGTGGTTTCCTTATACCAAGGTGCTCGGATCCCGGCCACAGCTCACTCTTGATTCCTTTTTTCCGCAGCATGGTAATCTCACGTTCAGAATATGTCATGAATGTGACCAATTTCCACTCTTGCTCTGTTATCCAGTAGTTCAGAATACCACTGACCATCTCTGCTATGGACCGCCAAGTCCCGGCTTCCATTCTTGCCCCCTACAGCTAACGGCTTCGCCCCCTCGGTGCTCAGACCGCCTGAATAATTTCCTGTGGCGCTGATGACCGTATCTGCCGGGCCCTTATGATCCTTTAAGGCTGGTTTCAGCTCGTTCCTGTTACCTGGCTACGTTGCCTTAGCCTTTCAGAAATTTTCCGTCTCAGGGTTTGCTTTTGCCTGTCGCTCTTGAGCCGCCCTTCCCTCCTGCCTTCATGTGCTTTGATCTCCTTCACAGCACGTGGGTCGTTTTCAGCTCAAAAGTCATCGCCCTCCAGAAACACCTTCTTGGGCACAGAGGCGCACACCTCTAATCAGGAGGCTGAGGCAGGAGAATGAATGGACTGAGCACTCAACTAGAGCGAATAAGAAAACTAAGGATCAAGGAATCTTCCAAGCGAGGGTTCAACATTTGGAGCAAAACAGGAGAGGGATGGTGATAAACATGGCTGTTTTCTAACAATCTCTTTTTAATAAAAGAGCTTAAACTAGGATAGCATTTATTGGCAGTGTTTTTTGTCTATTGCATGGGAGAGGTGAATACAAGAGTGCACAGTACATGTCACTGAATGCGTCTAGATGCAGAAGGGATCAATCTGCTTGGGAATCCGCTGTGGTAGCCCTGCTGGGACCTTATGGGGCCATGTCTAGGTACCAATGACATTCATACTCCATGTAGTTGGCTCTTGCTGCTTTCTGTTTTAGGGGAAACTAGAACCTTAGGAGTGTTGCCAGGATTCAGTATCTCCCTGCGATACAAAAAAAAAAAAAATGCAGGGACTAGATCCTGTTACAGGTGCTTTCCTAACCCTAGTCTTGGCCCCTGTGGCAGCTTCCTTCCCATTGCTCTTCTTGGGGACGATGCCAAGCCATTGGAAGCAGGTAGAGCGAAACCTTTATCTTGGGGGACTCGCCTGGAGGGAAAGGGAATTGTGTGGATTTTGTTGTCAGTGAGAAGCGTTTTTCTGTTTTCAAATTTCTTTTTACAACACCTGTTTCTTTCTCCCTGTATGTTTGCCTTTTGTCTTTGCCCCTGCCCTGTTTTCTTTTGATTTGCCTCACTTCTGCCTGTCTTTTTCCTAACTCTGCCCAGAGGCAGCAAGCATCCCAAGAGGTGAACACCGAGGTCATCTCTGGAAAGCAATACCACACAGCACAGGGGCGCCCCTCTCTCCTCCCCTTTGGCCCTTCTCCCCAGGACGGGCAAGGACTTGGGTTCTCTGCTGGTGCGCTATGATGAAATGGAAGCAGAGGAAGGAAATGGGAAGCAAATGGGGCTTGACTTCATCACACCAGGAGTTCAGTCGTCAGAATAGCAACTTAATTTATCACATCATGAGACATTCTAGCTTATAGAATCAAATCAGGTCAGATTTCACAGGTTTTCAGCTTTCTGAGGGGGCTTATGGAGTCCTTGCAACCCCCTGTCTGTGTATCCTCAAAAATTTGCTGTTTTCTGAATCTCTGGGGCTGCGTTTGTTTTGGCTGAACTCCATGTGCCCAGTAGCAGACCGGCCTGGCCTGGTTGTCCTGAGGGAGGATGGAGAACTTCCCACAGCAGTGACTCTAGAGGGAAGTGGCCGGTCTCAAGAAAACCCCAAGTCTGCCAGTGAGAGCCCCAGCTCTTTCTGCTGGACAGGAGTAGGTAATTCAGGCAAGAGGCTTGGGTCAAGCTTGATTTCTGCTGCTGTGACGAGGCTCACAGCGAAGCAGAACCTCGGGACTGAAAAATCAGCCATTCTGACCATTCCTCTATACTTCTGTTTGTATTCTCTCCATCTGAGTTGTGGCAAGAGACTTCCAAGGCCTGAGTTGGCACACTGAAGTTTATAATCTCAGGAGGAGCTCTGGTGGTAGGAACACTCTTTTCTGTGGGGTCAACATGTCTCTTCTTCTTGGAGGATTTTCTGTCTGGCCTCTCAGGGTTCTTTGAGGACTCTGGAAAATAAATTTTAGAACAGTCTAAAAGAACTGGGTCTTAAAACCCATGACCAGAATGGATTTTCTCAAGTCCTCTGGATAAAAAGGACTCAGACCCTGATGACCAATGTCAGAGGAACTGATTGAAGCAAGTTGTTTCACAAAAGCAATGAATTCAATCAGAAGGTGTGTTTCCCTTTCTTGGACATTCTCACTATTAATTCTTTAGTAGTTGGCATGGAGACAGTATCATTAGTTTAGAACCAACAGACTAAAGATAGATGCTACTGGTGTGGGGAGCAGGAAGGACAATAAAAAGAGAGCTCCCAAATTATTGGGAAACTCCCAAATGGTAAGTCCTTTCTGGTATGACTTGGGATCATCGCTTCAAAAAGGACATTTTTACGACATTTTACAACAGCACTTTTGAAATACTTTAAAAAGTACCTGGTGTGAGGGAAGTAAAGACCTTCAGCTCCTGGTCAAACTAGGGCCTGCTCTGAGCCACTACCAAGCAGGGATCTGAACCTTAGAGTCACCCTTCAGTCTGGCTGGGCTTGCCACTCTGTTTCCCCCATCAAGGTCTGTTTATCTCAGTTACAGTTACACTGGGTCCCATAGGGACGGGGCCTGGAATGGTCCAGTGCTCACTACCTTCTGAAGCTCACGGTGAAGTTTGCTTTATCAATTCTGCTGACGGGTTTGGATGAAATCTTGCTGTTCACTAATAGCTTTCCTCTTCCTAGCGCCACGAAGATACAGGCAGGGCCAGAGTTTTCCTGGCCTGCTTTCAATAATGGCATTATATTTTTTGATTCATCAAATAGAAACCCTAAATCCAATTAGCCATCTGGCTTAACTGTTCATCGATTAAGTGTGAATTCCTACATTAATATGTGTATATATTTGTAAATCCTCATCGAATATGTATGTTCAAAGACCACCTTAATGCCTCAACACGCTTTGAATTTTATGGCCAAGAAAGAAAACGCATTGCTTCTCTTGTGTTACAGTACAAAAATAAAAGTTGAATCCTGAAAATACATGGAGTTTACAAGCAGTGAGTTTCAGTACACAATGGTGTTGCCCAGGGAAACACAGTATTAGGAAACAGAAGCCAAGCTGGAGTTTGGGGAGCGGGGCAGTAGCAGCGAGGTTCATATAATACAGTGAAGCTGGGGGCCAGGTGCTTTTCTAATACATGGAGTTGGTCTTCAGACCTCTTTCCTTTAGGATCCAAGGTTTAGAAACAGTGGTCTGTAAATATTCGAGTCCCTCACAGGCAGGCAGAGAACACAGCGTGATCACTAAGAGCCCCTTTTAGTCAACAGAAGGCAAATAAAAGCTCAGTAGGCTTGTTACCTAAATGGAAGGATAAATTCAGTTTTCAAATGGCATAGAGGTCCTGTCATTCAGCATGGCAAGTAGAAACAATGATTAGATGATTTTTAAAAAAGTGAATCCTTTGTCTTAGCTCATTAACAGCACCCTATAAACACACTCTTAAAGCACTTGGAGATCAGTATGGGGGGAGTATAGGGAGCCTGCCTTGGGGCTTGAGATCTGAATCAGTCTTGGAAAAGATACTCTGGGTTTTAGCTTGCCACGTGATTGGGACCACTAACCTCTTGGTTTGTCCTCCTATTCATTTTCCATCAACTCTCCTTGTTTGCCTTCTGTGTTTTTCTTCTATTGTCTTATAAATTTTAAGGAGCTTGGGGATGGTGGCAGAAAGTTCTGGAGTGTTTAGGAGCCTTAGGGCAGGGCTATACTGCTCCATGACAGTTCATGCCTCAAATTGGTCTCAGGTGACATCATCTCATTCCCAGAGGTGAGGAGAAGGTACCCTGTACTGTCCACTACAGATGTGGCTAACCATGTGACGGTTTACTTTGAAAGTAACTAGAGTCAAATTGATACCCAGTTTCTTTGTTCGCACCAGCCAAGTGACTGGAACAGTGAATAGGCAGACATTTCTAGTGTTCTCTGTTGGGGTAGAACTGCTTGACCACTTACTTTGCCCATTCCCTAATTCGTGCCCTGAAATATCCAACCACCAGCCTGCTCAGTGTTTTGGATTTAAATGTCACCTCTGTAACTCTTGCCTTTGCAACTATCAAACATGGGCACACATGTGTCATACACCCACGTTCGTACCGTGAACATCTAATGTACACATGGATACTTTCTTTTGAGAGTCAGTAAGTATAGACTAGCTCAGCCTCCATTAGAGCTCGGGGTGCTAGGGCCACTCGGCTTTGGGTGTGTGGGCTGAGATTGCTGCTCTACCATGCTTAAACCAGATCTGCATGAGAAACAAAGGGTGTTTGAAACCACAGTGGAGATTCAGCTAGAAGTACGTGAAGACTTTTAACACGTGCCTAACATTTTCTGTCTTTACCTCAAACATGCATTCCCAAGAACAGGCATTTTTCTCACTGGGAGAGCAAATCAGCCATACCAAAAGGCAAGTTTTGCAGCCTTCGGCTCCTACTCACTAAAGTAATGGCCAGCAGTGGCAGACTGTCGAATGTCTCCTGTCCAGTCAACCTGCTAAGTCTTCCGGTAATCCCAGTCCAGTCTCTATCTTCCTGGTGTAGCTTTTGTATGTGTTTATTTATGACTAATTCGCCTTTCTCCTAATGCCACCTGCTCTCTCTCCTTGAGTCCCTGCTTCCTGCTCTGAAGACCTTGTCCCTGGTCTTTCCTGTGTATTCTTGTGTATGTTCTGCACACTTCTGACGGATATCTTTTAGAAAATCTTGGAAACTCTAAAGTCCATGTGAAAGGCATATGTAAAATATAATATACATAGTTTATGAAAATAGTGAGTGCAATTGCACCCCTCTCAACCACTCAAGGATGAAGAAGAGTGCCCAGGCAGATGTTTCTTAAATGTCCCTCTCCAATTTCATAAAAAAAATAGTATATATTTTTGTTTGGTGTTTGGAACACTCTCTCTCTCCACCCCCCACTCTCTCTCTTTCTCTCTCTCTCTCACACACACACACGCTGTCTCTCAAACACACATAGGATCACATTCTGCATTTTTCTATTACTTTCTTCTTTGCTAACATTCCATTTATGGAATCATTTATTAGCGATGTGTTCTTCAGTAATAATTCTTAGGCTCCAAATTACATTTTTGAGAATAATTAATTTTAGCATGGATATGTGTCCATAATATTTCTATCCATATAGGAATCCATTATGGGAATCTATTACAATTTATTTACCCATTTTATTTATGACGGGCATTTGAGCTCCGACTATTATTGCTTTTGTTATTGTGACCAAATATATTATGGACAAGCATATGCTCCTTGACATGTCCCAGATGTCTTTGGATATTCTCTTCAGGGTGCACTTGCTTCACAATTTATTTTTGCATTCTTCCACGTTCATTTCCCGCCTATTTACTCCCTTCTGCCTACCTCATCTCTCTGCAGTAATCTGTTTACTCTTCCGCTAAGCAAGGAGGCTAATTGCTTTATCCTCAGAGCAGCGTCATTGTAGAGGAAAAGTGTAGCACGATTAATAAAAACTCAGAGACAGGAACTGGGATTCAACCTGAAGGTCAGAAAAGCAAAACAGCCAGACACTGGCTCTTACCTCTACCTCAGTCCAAAATGGCCATCCTGCCTCCAGGAATCTCAGAATGAGACTGTATGTGAAAGCTGTCTCCTCCCTTTTATATTTTTTGCTAGGGCTGGGTGGGATTAAAGGCATGCCCCACTGGGATTAAAGTCATGCACCTCCCAATTTCTATGACAAACTTGTGTGGCTACTGGGATTAACGGTGTGTGTCACCCTGCCTGATCTGTAAAGCTGACCAGTGGGGCTGTTTTGCTATCTGATCTTCAGGCAAACTTTATTTATTAAAATACAAATAAAATATTACTACAGAAAAAGGCAGGTTTCCTGGAAGTATTAGGGTTGGGGAAAAGATTGATTTTGTTTGAGCCCCATTTCTTCTACAAGATGTGTGCCCATGAGTTAGTCACTCAGTGCAGTGAAGAATGGTATCTTTCATAGAGGTGACATGAATATTCAACCAAAGAACATATATATGACTTTCAACACTTGGCATGGAAGGTAGTAGGCAGGCAATATCTTTTGGCTCCTTTTTCTCCTTGTTAGAAATAAAATATTCTATCATCTGCACCATACCTTATGAAGAGAAAGCAAGAGTCACGTCCATGCCATTGATCAGAAAACTATAAAGAGAAAGAAGCATCTCCTTCACTTCCAGTGTCTCAGACTGACCTAGTTCATGTCCTTGTCTGGCCACCACAAGTTGACAGCATGTCATCGGGGTGGGCAACATGTGGCATGGGTCACCAACAGCCACTGGTCTACTCCAGCATTCACACACAAAAGGGTAATGAGGCAGCTGGGTGAATGAAACAGAGTCATTGACTCTTGGCTGCTTCTTCAGACCAACAACCGTCCGTCTCAGATGTGCTCACGGACTAGAGTATGACCTTTCACGAGAGATAAACCTCAATGGGTCTATGTTAGTCTCTAGGCAGGGGTGGGAACTGGCCAAAGTGAAGGACGCATTCAGTGGTTAGCAATTGTTGAAGTGGAATTCCACAAAGGCCTTTGCCTCCATGGTCCCGATAATAACTTTTCTGTTGCCCTGGAAATAAGCTTATATGTTTGGCTTTTCAAAGACTTATTATCCTGGGGTTACTATGGCCACTGGAAGAACACATGCCACAATGGGAAACACGCCTCATAACAGGCTGCGAGGAGGAAAAGAATGCCGGCCATAAAAATACAGAACATTTGCAAGAAATATGAGAAGTTGGGCAACAAAGCCCTATATGGCATCAGAGTTCAAAGCTAAGCATGATTTACTTTGAATTCCAGAATCTAGGAGGCTGTTATAGGAAGTCAGAGTCTGTCCTGAGTTGCATAGTGAGCTTCAGGATAGCCTGGGCTACCTAGCAACACCTTAACTCAAAAAGAAGAAAGAAAGACGTGAAAAAGAAAAACAAATTGTTGTTCAAAGTTATGATAAAATTTACATATCACATAGAAGAGAGCCTAACTTGCCAGTGCATGATAGAGAATTCTGGTTAAGTTGGTTAACAGGTGAGGTGCAATGAGGTTGAAAGGAACCAGAATCATTATAAAAATATGTATTGGACTTGGTTCAGGGAAAAACAGAAAGAAAAAAAAAGAATGCTCTAAAGTAATACAGAAATTCTAATATCCATTAGTGACAAAGCCAGGACAATGGTTGTAAAGGTAAATAAACTGAAGAGTGCAAATCTATAGGAAATAGGGAGTGGTTATTAAATAATTGACAATTTACGCTTGAATTTATAAAAGAAAATGTGGTGATACATGTTAAACACCAATATGGAAAATGAGTCAATTTTTGTTTTGCAGTCCTCCTGCCTCTGCTTCTCAAGTGCTGGAACTATAGGTGTGTGTCAATAAACATAGTTAGTATGAGTCCATTTTGTATATCATTGTCAAAAGAAAAACATTTTCAACTATGAGCCATTTTATTATGATAAATTGTTTATGATTTCATTGTAGCCTAAATTGAAGACCATCTAATGAGTAACACGATTCATTGAGCACTTGAAAATACAGTAGAATAGAAAATATATTAGAGTATGTTTCCTAAGGTAGGGGGAATTACCATTTTGCGACATTTGTTATTGTCAATGGCAATGGTAGAAGTGTGTGTGTCTGTGTGTGTATGAGTGGTGTGTGTATATGTGTGTTGTATGTATATGTGTGTTGTGTGTGTGTGTGTGTGTAGATACAGTTTGTATATGGTTGAAAAGTGTGAAAGGCATCAATGCATGGCTTCTCATGGGTTTTTCCAATGTTGTGTGTGTGCATATATACAGTTTGTATGTGGTTGAAAAGGGTGAAAGACATCAACACATGACTTCTCATGGGTTCTCCCAATGATTCTTTGTTAAATGTTTTGTGTTCCATAGCTGGAAATAGTTTTGTTGAATTTCAAGAAAGTCTTGTCAAGGATAGCATTGCTTTTTATTGAGTGAAATTTGAGTGGCAGGTATCCATTTTGTACTGCAAAGATAACTGAGTGTGGTAGTGCACACCTTTATTCCTAGCACTTAGGAGGCAGAGGCAGGTGGATCTCTGTGGTTTTGAAGCCAGTCTGGTCCACATAGTGAGTTCCAGGACAACCAGAACTACTAGGTGAGACCCTGTCTCAAAAAAAAATACCAACCCAAAACAACAACAACAACAACAAGGAAAAAAGAAAGAAAAGGAAAGGGAAATTAATTACTGAAAAACAAAACAAAGCTGAAATGCCCGTGGTCTATTTCTCGGTTGTTTCCAAGGCCTAGAAGTAGCCGTGACAAGTAAATGGGATGCTTGATGACCTGAAAATATTTTTTTTGTATTTGTTTTATTATTTCTGAGTTTATTAGAATTACCTAGTTAACTGAATATACAACTTCGTTAGAATGGATGTGCTTTTAAAAAGCCTATTTGTGGCTGGATATGGTGGCACATGCAAATAGCCCAGCACTAAGAAGGTGGATGTAGAAAGGTCTTGAGTTCAAAGCCAGTATGATCTTGTCTCAAATTCATCATTATTAACAACAACCACAACAATATTTAGTTCCTAAATATTAGCTAGTAAAAACATTTTTTTAAAAAATTTTTTGGGGTGTCTAAGTTTAAGGTTTCTATTGCTGTTTTAAAATATCATGGCCAAACACAGCTTGGAAAAATAAAAAGGGTTTATTTCATGTTATAACTTCTAATACTCTACCCAAAGAAGTCACGATAGGAACTCAAGGCAGAAAGCTGGAGGCAGAAACTGATACAGAGGCCAAAGATGGGTGCTGCTTGCTGGCTTGCTCCTCTTGGCTTGCTTAGTCTGCTTGCTTATAGAATCCAGGACTACATGCCCATGAGTGGGAACACTCGCAATGATCTGGGCCCTCCCAAAATAATCACTGATTAATGAAACACTCCACTGTCTTGCATACAGGCCAATCTATGGAGGTATTTCTTAATTAACAGTTCATCTTTCCAATGAGCACAGTTGTGTCAAGTTGACCTAACACTAACATTATTGATCCCTTGTCATCTTGACACATGAACATATTGCTATCCAACAAGAACTTTCCTTTCTCGTTTGCCCCTAAGATGACATGTTAATATTTTTAAATTTTTGTTTTATTTCATTTGTGTGTATGAGTGTTTTACCTGCATGTATGTTTATGAACCACTTGTGTGCCTAGTGCCCGTGGAGGCCAGAAATGGGTGCTGATCCCCGAGAGATGAACTTACAGATTATTGTAAGCTGCCATATAGGTGCTAGGAATTGAACCTAGATTTCCTGGAAAAGCAGCCAGTGCTTGTAGCGCTAAGCCATCTCTCCAGCCCACATATCAATAATAACATCACAATATAAAACATTTCAGCTTTTAGAAGTACACAGTCTTTAATGATTTACTTTAAAGTTTTACTCTCTTTAAAACCTACAAAATCTCTTTCAGAGCATGAAGTTTTTCTAAATTATCTCGTTTCTCTAATATATCCAGTTTCTTTAAAACATTCAAAATCTGCCTAAAATTCCAAAGTCTCTTAAGTGCACTCCTTAAAATAAAAAATAATTTACCTGTTTGCTTACTTCAACAAGGAAGATCCATTAGATCAAAGCAAAACCAAAGTCCAACAGTATAAAAAAAGCTCATTGTTGTGCATCTGGGATTCACTCACGGTCCTCTGGCCTCCAAAGGGCCTTGGACCGATTCCCTTTTTCCAACTCGACCACCTGAGGCACACATAGCTCATCTCAGAGGCTTAGGCCAGCTTCACCCCACCGCTGTCCTTGGTGGTATTTGTAGCTCTAAAATATTCCTGTCTCCACTGTAACTGGGCTGGACCTTTACCAACAGCTCCCTCTGGGCTCTGTAAGGTTGTTCATCTTGCCACATGGTGCTAAGCCTCAGCTTCTTTTGCTTGACTCCTTCCAGTCCTGGGGCTTTTACTACCTGTAAAGGAGGGGTGGGGGACAAATTCCAGTCCCATCAAGTAGCAGAACTTGGCAGCTTTGGCCATGTGTGTGAGTCCAGGATACAAGGAAGGGCTGGAATTTCTCCCTGAGACTGAGGCCAGGCCTGTGTCAGAGGTGTTCCTGTGCGGAGGCCCAGAGAGGCCACGGAGTGAGGCTGTGAAGGCGAAGCCTGAATTTCAGTGGAGACGGAGATGCCAGAGCCATGGGATGCCTCCCAAGGAGAGCTGCTAACAGGGAGTGGAACCAGCCAGAGAGAAGTGTTTTGCAGTCAACAAAGATGAAAGGAGTTAGTAATCTGAAGAGTCCTTTGGCATCAGACATGGAGATGCAAAATTTTGAGTTTGCTCCACTGGTTTTTTTGTCTAGCTTTGATCTAGTATTTCCTCACTATACTCCCTTTTGGAATGGTAATGTATATTCTGTGTCATTGTATGCTGGAAGTATTAAAAAAAAGTATCTTTTTTTAATTTTTTTTTAATTTTACAGGTTGTTGGTGGAGGTCGCTTGTTTGATTCCTGGCCACCCTGACTCGAAATAATGACATAGAAATCTGTATTGATTGCAATACTGTTTGGCTAATAGCTTAAGCATATTTCTGGCTAACTCTTATATCTTAAATTAACCCATTTCTATTAATCTGGTATTGTCATGTGACTGTGGCTTACTGGCAAGGTTCCGGTGGGCTCCAGCGGAGGTTTTGTCTCCTGCGGGCAGCTACATGGCTTCTCATGACTCAGCCTACTCTCTCCTCCTCTGTCTGTTTGGAACTCCCACCTTGCCTTATTCTGCTAAGCCACTGGCTGAAATAGCTTTATTCATTAACCAATAAAAGCAAAACATAACCATTATTTCCCTTTTTCTGTTTAAATAAAAAGAAGGGTTCTAGCGTTAACATAGTAAAATTACATATAACAAAACAGGTATCAAGCAAGAATTACAGTTATAATATTTATATCTACTTTATCTTTCATGACAACCAAGGAAAACTAGTACTATATAGTCTTCAACTCCATCAAAGATTTCAGAAGGATATAATATTACCTAAGCAAACAGGAACTGCATTTTAAGAAATTTTCAAAACTCTAAATTGACAGAGACATTTTGCTGCCTGGACAGTCACCCAAAGTTCTTCTGTATTGCTGGGGCATCCATCTTCAGCTTACAGGCCCATAGTATCCAACAGACTTTTCCATGAAGCAAGAAATTTCAAAGACAGTTTCACCTATGTTTGCAGTTTGTCAGTCACTTTCTTCTGTGTCTTGCAGAATGTCTGGCAGACTCTGTCATGAAGCAGGAACCCCGAAGGACTGTCTCACCTTCTTTAGGCAGCTTCAGCAGTCATTTTTCTATAGCAAGTCTAGTCAAGCAGTTCAGACAAGAGCAGTTTCTTGCCCAAATGGCTAACAAACTCCATAAAGAGCTTCTTCGATGCCCATCTTCCTCTTGAAGTAGCTGGTGCAGCCAAGAGCAGACGTGTGTCATTGTCATGAAAAGTCCTAAGTTATTAAAACATTTTAAATGCCATATTCTGAAGGTCTCTGAAAGATTTGAAGAATACCTATCTAACTGAAATATGTCTCTATACATCTAGAAAACCTAACTAGCATGACTACAAGCTTGACTATTATAGATGACTCTCTATTAACCTGTTTTTCTTATTGTACATTACATTTTTAAACTCACTCGAAAAAAAAATGCCAGGTATCAAGAAGCTGTGCTTAGCTTTGTTCTTTTGTGTCTAGAGTTCCTTTCCAAACTCTCTCAGGTTTTATATGGATTTAGATGGCACACGTTGACACACCAATCTGTTGACAGAGGCTGTTTGTTTGCTTTCCCGGCTGCCCAAAATAATCACTCAGAAACTATATTAATTACAACACTGCTTGGCCTATTAGCTTATACATATTTCTTTTTTTTCTGTTTAAAATGAGTCTTTTATTCCTAATAATAAATTGATTCAATGAATAGCAAATATAAAATATAAATGAAGAGGGGGCTCAGCAGTTAAGAGCATTGCCTGCTCTTCCAAAGGTCCTGAGTTCAATTCCCAGCAACCACATGGTGGCCTACAACCATCTATAATGAGGTCTGGTGCCCTCTTCTGGCCTGCAGGCACACACACAGATAGAATACTGTATACGTAATAAATAAATAAATAAATAAATAAATAAATAAATAAATAAAATATAAATGAAGAAACAACATGAACTAGTAACACAACGAAGCAGTGACTGCAGTATCCTAATATGATTCTCAATACTGATAATTAACATTAAGATGAAATACTACTAATGCTAAAAATTAGTCATGTGTATACAACAGAGATGACTTTAAATGTATTTGTTAATTATCTATAAAAGAATGACTATACTTACTAGCCATTTTCCATTATCAAGTAAAGTCTCACTCAACAAATGAAATTTGGAGAACTACATATAAAGAATATCATTTCCAAAGACAGTGGCAATTTTATTATCTAGAGTACATATACTGGTTTTAGGCAAGGAATGAGGTAATTAACTTATTTCAATCATAAATAGTCTTGAAGTATTAAAGTTTCTGACTAATATTTCATTTCTCGGAGTTGGGAGGGACATATAGGACTTTGACATAATCATGTAATGTGATGTTTCAAAACGAGTTATTTCTTGATAGCTCTTATACCTTAAATTATCCCATTTCTATTATTTTATATTTTACCACGAGGCTCGTGGCCTACCAGCAAGATTCCAGTTGGTGGCTCACATCTTTCTTCTTTGTTGGCTACATGGCTTCTCATGACTCAGCCTACTCTCTCCTCCTCTATCTGTTTGGGACCCCCATTTTGCCCTATTCTGCTAAGCCACTGGCTGAAAGAGCTTTATTCATTAATCAATAAAAGCAAAACATAGACAGAAGGACTTCCCACACCAAGAGGTGGTTACATGAATGCTGGGCAATGGTGGCACGTGTCCTTAATCTCGGCTCTTGGGCAGCAGAGTCAGATGGATCTCTGACTTTGAGGCCAGTCTGGTCTACAGAGCAAGTTCCAGGACACCCAGGGCTACACAGAGAAACCCTGTCTCAAAAAACAAAATGCAAAACAAACAGAGAGAGAGAGAGAGAGAGAGAGAGAGAGAGAGAGAGAGAGAGAGAGAGGAGAGAGAGAGAGAGAGATTGCCATGAGTATCAGAAGAGACTTTGAACTTTTTGTTTGTTTGTTTTTGTTTTTTGTTTGTTTTTTGAGACAGGGTTTCTCTGTGGCTTTGGAGCCTGTCCTGGAACTAGCTCTTGTAGACCAGGCTAGTCTCAAACTCACAGACATCTGCCTGCTTCTGCCTCCTGAGTGCTGGGATTAAAGGTGTGCACTACCACCGCCTGGCGAGACTTTGAACTTTTAAACTATAGTGAGGCTGTGATAGACTTTGGGGACTTTATTGTTATTATTTATTTATTTATATTTATTATTTTTGGTTTTTTTTTTTGAGTCAGGGTTTCTCTGTAGCTTTGGAGCCTGTCCTGGACCTCTCTTTGTAGATCAGACTGGCCTCAAACTCACAGAGATCCACCTGTTTCTGCCTCCTGAGTGCCTCCACCACCCGGCTGACTATGGGGACTTTTGATGTTGAACTAAATGCATTTTGCCTTATGATATAGCTACAAGCCTATAGGGGCCAGGGAGTGGGATATGGTGTTTGCAATAAGAATGGCCCCCCTAGGAGCACGTATTTGAACGCTGAGTCATCAGGGAGTGGGACTATTTGAGAAAGATTAGGAGGTATGGTCTTGTTGAGAAAATGTGTCATTGGCACGGTGGGCTTTGAGTTTTCTGAGCTCATGCTAGGCTCAGTTCTCTCTCTGTGCTAATGGGTCAGGATGAGGTCTTTATCTCCTTCTCCAGTACCACCTGCCACGCCCTCCCTGTGATGATAATAGACTAAGCTTCTGAAACTGGAAGCAAGCCTCCAATGAAATGTTGTCTTTATGAGAGTTGTCTTGGCAATGGTGTCTCTTCACAGCAACAGAACAATGACTAAGACAATACCTGAGCCTGCACCTTTACTAATGGTGTCTCCTGGTCTCTCGCTGTGCCAAGCCTTAGCTGCTTCCTATGACCCCTCTGGACCTTCAAAGCAAGTGCCACCTGGGAGACTCCTTTTAAACATTTGGCTACCGGCACACGCTTGGCCCACTCTGAACCACAGGTTCTGTGTGCTGATCCTGAGAACACACCTCCCAGAAGATTTTGCCTCATTGATGCTAGTCTCTTAATCACAGATGGTTCAAATGACCCAGGTGACCAGTATCCACTGTCCCAGCAAAGCAAGGGTTACACTCTAGTGGTTCTTAACTAAAAATATTGGTTGACCTCGAGAGAATCTTTACTTGCCTCTGAAACTTGGCAAGCGAGGTCCCCATTGTCTGCACTGCTGCCTCTCAACCTTCTTCTCTTCCAAGCTCCCACAGAACAGTTCCCTGAGCTCTGAGCACTCAGGGCCTTTCTAGCCCAAACTTCCAAAGTCTTCCTCAGTCCTCACGAAACAATACAGTCATGCCTGTCACAATGATAGTCCGCTCCCGTCACAACAATAGTCCACTCCCTAGAACATTTTTGCCTTAGTTAGGCCTTCTGTTACTATAATAGACACCGTCATTAAAAGCAACTTGGGGGAAAAAACCTTCACTTCATCTTATAGTTTATAATCCTTTTTTTTTTTTAAAAAAGCTTTTTAATTATTGTTTGTTTGTTTGTTTTGTTGTCTGTTTGATACAGGATTTCTCTGTGAAGCCCTGGTCATTCTCAAACTCAGTCTGTAACCCCGGCTGACCTTGAACACAGAGACCAGTCTGCCTCCCAAGTGCTGGGATTAAAGGCCCATGCCACAACCACCCAGCTAGTTTGTAATCTTTTATCCAGGAAACTCAGGGCGTGAACCTGAAGGGAAGAACTGGTACAGAGGCCATGGAGGGGTGCTTCTTGCTGGCTTGTTCCTCATGCCTGGCTTAGCCTGCTTTCTTCTAGCTTCCAGGACCATATGCTCAGGGATGGCCCCACCCACAATGAGTAGCCCCTTCCATTTCAACCATTAACTAGTAAAATATCCCACAGTCTTGCCTACAGGCCAGTCTTATGGAGACATGTTCTCAATTGAGAATTTATTTCCACACGACTCTAGTGTGTGTCAAGTTGATATAAAATTAACCAACACACCGGGTGATAAATATGTATCAACTTTGCCCACCAAAGTTCTTTGTCTTGAGATTGTGTCTTTCCCTGTAGCTCCTGAACTCAAAACAATGCCTTCTGCTTCAACCTTCCTAGTAGAGGGATCACATGTGTGTGCGCTACCATGTGACCTGCGCCTCATTTTACTGAGCAACCAGCACAAAACTTAGCAAGAATACACACGACCTTTGCTGGCTTTTAATAAGCGGGGGCCCAGTCTATTCCTCCTTGTTATGTTCCTGGCTCTTATTTATAGAGGTCCATTTGGGCCTCGTGGGAATGATGATGCATTGTCTCAACAGGCTAACTCCATGGCAAGAATTCCACAGAGTGTTGCCAGCAAGCTTTAGTGGCGGGGAAGGAGTTAGGCTTCCTTACACTCTGTCTCTTCGCGCATTGGTCAGAGATTTTGGTGAACCTCAAAAGGGATTCTTGGTGAGTAATCATGGGCTGATGAGGTAAATGTGCTTTTTTTCCCGTCTCCCAATTTGTGGCTCTAACAAAGATTTCATTGCTATATTTTTTTGCTTTGTGAATAGTTGCATGTCCGCCTTGTGTACATATGGCTTGATTTTTGTTAAGTGTTTTTAATACTCTAACTATCCTATCCTTACATTTTATAAGCAAAACTCCTGGAACTTTAATGATAACTGACGCATATAATCCAACTTATTGGTATAACATTGTAAAACTGAGTTTTGATAGGAGTTGGCTCATGTCCCTGCATACATATTGTGATTCTTGGAAGGCTGGTTTAAAAATACTGTATTAAAGAGATATAACAGGGATGGGCATATGACTCAGTTGGCTGAGTATTTGTCTAGCAAATATGAAGCCGTGGGTTTGATCCCCAGCACTACACAAGACTTGCGTAGTGGTATATATCTGTAATCCCAGCACTCAGGAGGCAGAGGTGGGAAGATCAAAGCTCAAGGTCATATTTGGGTATATAGTAAGTAGAGGGCTAGCCTGGACTACATGGGACCCTGTCTGAAGAAAAAACAAGACCTAACGGCTAAAGCAATGTGTGGCCACCTTTGCACATCTATTCTCACGGACCTCCTGTTTCTCATCCTCACTAGTTTTTGTCCGGATTTTAACAATAATGAGACAACATTATCTTTCTGCTCCGAACCCTTAAGAGCTTTAATTAATAGCACCGATTCAGCTCATTCTTAGCAGTTTTATTTTTGCAGAGTGATTTGTAATCAGCTTTATTCGTTATTCTAAATAGGGATTTAGGATGTCACGTCCTAAAGAAAACACTTCATGTTAGCGGATGGAGAGGATTCCTTCCCAGCGTTTGTCTACATAACACAATTATGGCTGCATTATTCATGCATTGTTTAATTATTTATTCCTTAATCTGTCGATGTAAATACAGCACCCCAGCCTGTAATTATAAAATGTCCGTACACCTGAGTTGCGAAGCGTGACCGATATCTGGAAGAATATAAGAAGCTGAGGGGAGGATGTGCTTCTATCTGAAACACTGATAAAGAAAGGGGAATTGGAGCAATAATGTAAGTTACTTAAATATGAGTGACAGTTCATTCAGGCCACTTAGAGATCAAGACTGTCAGAATAATGCCATTTGTGCTTCTAAAAGTGAAGAGAAACAGATTACAGAGTATGCCTTTGTAACAAGATCAGTCTGAGAATTTAAAAGTATCTTTATACCCAATATAACAAAAATTTCTTTTAGAATGTATATTTTGAATTGAATTCCATAGACTTTCTGCACCCAGACCTTTTCTATGCCGAAGGAATGAAAGTGGACCATAAATGGGATTGTATGGAGGACGCTCTTATGCGTGTATGCTTTACAGCAGCGTGCGGGGCCCTTTTCACCCGGCGGCCTTGGGAAACGAGAGATAAGGCACCAACATCGTTCTGTTTTCTGAAGTTCCTAAAGAGGAAGGCAGTCCTGTGAAGAGGAAAACTGGACTTACTGAGAGCCCAGCACACCAGGAAATGGTCATACCTGCCTTCAAGCCTTGCTGTCAGGATTGAAATATAATTTTAAGATCATTAGATGACGAGAAACAGATTTCATGAGACGGTTTCCTGGTTGCTATGGTGTTTATAACAGAGGAAAACCATAAACCATAGCCTAAGTTTATGGGACAAGGCCCAGTTAAAACTCAGAATTTAAGACGAACACATCCTTGACTCAGCCCTGCTCTCTGAAAGGATTGAATAAAGCAGGCAGTGTGGCCCCAAATCACCTGTATAGATATCAGACATGATAAAAAGATTTACGAACGGACGGCTCTGACCTGAGCGAAAGGGCATGTCTAAACACAGTGAATCCAGTTTTCTGCTTACACTGGCAAAGAAACCAACTTCTGTGCCTAAAAAAACACTTTAGTTTTATTAGCTAAATAAACAGACTAATCAACACTGCTGCTCCCTCGCTCCTGCTTACCCAGAGGTTTTGGAGAAGTTGGCTGGTTCTCAAAGGCTTGCCAGTGACTTCAAATGTTGAACTGATGTTCCAAAAACCTCTGAATTCAAACCACAGTTTCCACGGTACTTCCCCTTTAAGTACCAGGTTCCTAAGTCGCCTTTGCCTTGTAGCAATGTTCTGAGGAAGGAATGGCTGACGTTGAGATGGGTATTGGAGGTTGGCAGGTCCTTCTACTGTTAACATGGATTTTGACTCCTCATTGGACCAGTTTGGAACATTCTACCGCATCACCTGCTCTCTTTGCCACCCATGGCTTTTGGGCTCCGGTCAGGGTGGAGAGGATACAGAAGGTTTGGGTGGGCCAGTGAGGAATGGGTTGGCTTCTGTGTCCTTTGCAGATTGCAGCTGTCCAAGGCTGAATGATGGGAACTGCAGACGAGAGTACTGAAGTGGCAGCTTTACTATTCCCACCTCAGATATGAGCTCAGTTACCTTTTTGTCTGGGAGACACCTGGGCGGCTTTCACAGCGCTCCAGATGGGGTTTATCAATAAGCATAAACACTTGTGTGACCTTTTTCTTCCTCTCTTGGGTCTCTTCTTAGGAAGATTTGTGGAAGAGTGTTAACTCTTTTATCCTTCTTTTCACTTGTGATGAGGACGTGGTGCTCATTTTCTAGGCTCCGTTCCCAATGCGTGTTATTTGGCTTTATACTTTATTGGAAGTCAGAAAGAAAAAAAGTGGATTTCTGTATTTTGGAGTCTGTCAGAATGAAAGCTAACATTTACTGACTATTTATGATATACTGGGCATTCTGAGCACTTTACACCCATTTAGTTCATGTCTTTGTATAACCAACTGTTGAAGTAGATATCTTTTATTAATGGAGAAACTGAGTCTTAGAGAAGTTAGCTCATATTGGCCAAGGTCACTAATGCACTGTGAATCTTGAGTAGACCATCTTAATTATGAAGTGATAGTCTCTTTTCCTTGATAGTGATCTATAGTTGAAAGAAGCTGAACCCACTTCCCACTCCTTACTATTTTATCTCATACATATGTGTAGGTGACTGATACCTATAGACCCTGTTTCCAAGGATACAGGACCTGCTATTATAAATGCACAAACACTTTTCAATGCCATGTTTTGGTGCCGAATGAAATTGTGATTATTTTTCTATACATTGAATTGTTTTCCCATGGAATGCCTCTGTATTTCTATACTTAATCTAAGCCAAGAGCTACAGAAGTGTGGTGCGGGAGAATTATCTGTATTCTGTCAATCATATTTTAATAAAACGCTGATTGGCCAGGCAGGCAGTATAGGCGGGAAAGCCAGACAGGAAGTAGGGTGGAGCAAAGAGACTGGGAGTATTCTGGAAGCAGAAGCTCTCTCTCAGCCATTCCTGTACAGACCACCGAAGAGGCAGCATGTAACTTGCCCAGCTGAGAAAGGTACGGAGTCATGTGCTAAAGTAGATAAGGATAATGGGGTAACATAAGTTATAAGAGTTAACAAGAAGCCTGACCTAATGAGCCAATCAGTTTATAACCTTATGGAGTCTTGTGTGTGATTTTCTTTGTTGCTTGCCGGCTGTTGGGGTACTGGGAGGGACAGAAACCCCAACAAGCCAGCCCTCATACTACAGAAGTGACTCCATTTATTTCTACAATAGTTCTATGAAAGGCAAAAGTATGTTCACCTTATAAAATAAACCATCTTAGAGAGTAAGGGCCTGAAACCAGAAATGGGAGAATTTAGACACAGGGAGGGACATTGATATCACAGAGTTCAGAGAAGTACCATGAGATACAGGAGAGTCAGGCTTAGATAAAATAATAAATAAATAAATAAATAAACTGTGAATGACTGAAACAAAATCCTATTGGAAAGAAAGTACACAAATAAAAGGTTGTCTAACAGTATGCGAAGTAGCCCATTAATGTGGGATTCCCCTCTGTATGCTGTGAATACCATTGGTGAATAAAGAAACTACCTTGGCCTATTGATAGGACACAACTTAGCTAGGTGAGAAAACTAAACTGAATGCTGGGAGAAAGAAGGCAGAGTCAGGAGAAGCCATGTAGCCACTGCCAGAGACAGACATGCCTGAAACTTTGCCGGTAAGCCACAGTCACAGATTAATGGAGATGGGTTAATTTAAGATATGAGTTAGTCAGAAATACACTTAAGCTTTTGGCCAAACATTATTGCAAATAATATGGTTTCTGTGTGATTATTTTGGGGCTGAGAAACCGGGAACAAGCAAAGGCCTCCTTACAATAGCTCTTGTTATTTGTATTTTTTGTTGTTGTTTTTTTTTTGCCACACTCAAAGAGTCAAAACATATGAAGCATGTGACAAAAAGAGGAAGATAGTGTTCCTGGTACACATCTTTCCTACAGTGGTCACAGGATAGAAAAAGGATGCTGAGATCTCTTAAAAGAGGGCATACACTTTGGAGAAGCGGAATTCCTTCAGTAATAAATGTTTACCACCTAGAGCAATATAAAGTATTAAGAATGTGTTAAATTGCAGCCCTCCTGTGTATTTTGAATATTATTTAGGGCTATATTCCTGAACAAGGTGTGTGTCTTGGAGAGGGCTAGAATACTTGATATTTCCAGCTTGATTTTCATTCCTTTAAGAACACGAGCCATCAGTGATCTGTGGGATTCTAGGAGAAGACACCAGACTGAGCTCTTCAACACAAAACAAACAGGACACTCACTGTGCAGAAAGCAAACAACTTGTGGGATTTCCCTAAAGGCAAGTACAGTGTTACAGGATGGGAAGAGCTGTCATGTGGCGCTACGATTGCTCCATTAACTTACTCTACAGGAGCATTCATTGCCCCACCCAAACAGCAGCATCCAGGTCCCATTGTTGTGCTTTACTGACAGATGATGTCAGCGGCAAGGAACGTGGAGATAAAAAGGCTGTCTCCTGTCGTCACCTCCTTGGGTAGTAGGTGCCGCCTCACCAGAATGCGAAGAGTTGGTTTCTAGCTATTTCTTTCCAAGGTTGACTGCTGTGTAACCTTCTTCGTGATTAACACATTGCCTATTTCCATGTTCACCTCAGATTAGTCTTTTGTGTAAGCTTTCTGAAGACAAGGACCGTGCCATGTTTTGTTAACCGTTTCTACTACTCAGCGTGCTGTTTCGCACATGGTGTTTCGCAACTCTGTACATTGTTGAATGAATGGGTGCTGTAAAACAATGGAGGAGCACCGCAGGGGATAAAAGACAATGAATTATGCTCTCCAGGCCCAACGCTGTGTTCTAAGTTTGTTGGAATCCTTAAAGAAATGAAAGAATGTAATTGCAATTCAACAAGAAGGAGTCATGTGTCCTTACTTAGGTTACTAATTCTGCTTTCTGAATTTAAAAAAGGAAGGAAAAGGTGATTGAAAAGAAATAGGTCTGTTCCTCTCTGTAATTCTCTTCTATCAGCCCATCTTCTAATGCCTATAGGATTCCAGTGAGATTGCAATTCCAGGAAATAGGAGATGAATTTAATAATGAAGTCCATTACTGTGCCCATCTTCATAGCAAGTAGTGGCCTTAACTCAGCCAACATCACCAAAGACATAGTAAACAGTCTTTCTTACTCAACAGGATACAGAATATAGATCAAAGCACTAGATATGTTTGGTGCGTGGAGAAGGCTTTGCAGCACTCTAGTACTATACACTGTGCCTTTATGTGACTACTTAATTAATAATGACACCTGCTCCCACAACCAGCAGTGGACATTACTACCGCCACAATAAAACGCGTTATTGAGAGGGTAAATAGAACCAACCAAGCTTTGCATCTGAGATGATCTGATTCCAAAGCTCATGCTTTGTGTTAAATCTGTAATACAAAATTAAAAAAAAAAAGTCATAATATAAATGAAAGCTTTGTCGGTCCTTCTCGAAGCAATAGACTAGTTACGTCCCATTTTTAACTAGCATTGTGGGGAAAGTCAGGTGTGTGTAGTTACTAATGAGAGAATCCCCAGTTTCAGTGGTCTCACTTCAACACTCAGCAGGGGACTACCTGAGTTTAGACTTTGTTGCTCTTGCCCTCGCTCTTTGCTGTCTTTGTGCTTATCTTTCAGGTGGAGTCCTAGCTCCCCAGAGTGGGGTGGTAATCACTAGTGAATGTGGAGCACGAGTAATCACTAGTGAAACTAGAGTTTGTGGATTAGCTCAGGAAAGAACAGAAGATCAAAATGTCAAAGAACATTTTATGCTTGACTTCAGGTCTCGGTGTTTTCAGTGTTGGAGAGACGTTTGAACAAGAAAAAGATGTGTGTGTGCCTAGGGTCTATGTCTAGAATTAGAAATGTCTAATGAAGGTTAGAAAGACAAGACACGCAAGGATCTGTCAAAGACTTGAGAATTGAGAATATCAGTCCCTCTATTTTCACCTATTGATAGTTCTTGATGTGGCTGGGTATACACTTTCAGTAACAACGGCCTTCATTCTAGCAATGTTCTGTGTACGGTGTCTCTCTATCAGGAATAATTTAATCTTTGGCAAAGACTAGGGTTCCAGGAAGCTAGGAAGTGATTGGCAACACAAGCTGGGAAGGAAATGAATGGTTCAGAGCAGGTTGATGGCAGATGTGTCATTTGGCCATGGGAGCACAGGAGCTGTCCTTGTGATTGTATAAGGGGAGGTCACTGAATTCTTTACAAAGCTGATCTTCTAATTCCTTCTTCTCTCTCACGTTTCCTTTATATAATGAGAGTGTTTATGGTCTAGGATTTACTTTTGTCACCTTAGTTTTATTAGGTTGTTTCATTCAAGACGGTGACAAGTGCTGGCTTTATTGAGTTTAATGCCTGTGCCTTTGGTGGGAATATGCCCCCCACCAGCCATCTTTTAATTTAGATATCTCTGTAGAAGATGCTAGAATGCTTTGTTAAAGATTCTAAATGAATCTTTTCACACCGATTTTCCGTTTCAAAACACCACTTCCCATCTGTCGTTCTGTTGCTCCCTTCTCCTGTGTTCCACAGTAGTTCTGTAGCATTCCAGCCACTGATGTCATGGGACAACTGACTTATCACAGACCTGCGACACAGGAGGTTGGGCTGGGTAAGGAGGCATGGCATAGCCAGCATCCAATAAAGCAAAGACGAGTGTAAAGCCACACTAAGACTCTTTAAAGGTAGATATTGGTAAAATATACCCCTTTGATCAAATCTGGCCACACCCATCATTTGCATATTGTCTACAGCTACTTTCTCAAAGCACTGGCCAGCTGAGTAGTTGAGACAGAGAACAACTGACTAGCAAAGTCAAACACATTTTCTGCTTGGCATTTTAGAGAAAAAGATTTGCAACCCCTTGTTAAATAAGTTCTTTTTTCTTAACTTTAAAAAGTATTTTATTTACTCTGTGTTTGCGGGCCACATAATGCCATGGCGCTCATGTGTACGTCAGAGGACTCCTTGCTGGAACTGAGCTCTCCCTCCATCCTGTGAGGTCAGGAGACAGAACTCAGGTCCCAGGCTTGCTGGTGAGTGCTTTTACCTGCTGAGCTGTCTCTCCAGTCCTAAACTAAGTTTTTATCTCATGCCTACTGTATATATTTCTAAAAAATAAGCCTCTTCAATCAGACTTTTCACAAAACAACAACACAAATAGACATAAACACATTTGTTTTGTGGCTCTATAAAATATGATATAAAATGAAATGATATGGCCCAAGTAAATGCTAATAAAAATTCCCCTATTGTATCTAGAATAGTAGAAGACTTCAATACTGCCATGGTTTAGTTCATTTCTCTTTAAAAACAAAACAAAACAAAACAAAACACCTCAAATTCCAGGTGTGGTGGCACACACCTTTAACCAGGAGGCAGAGACAGGTGAATCTTTGTGAGTTTGAGAATGGCTTGGTCTATGTAGTCAGTTTCAGGATAGTTAGAGCTACATAACAAAGAGTCTCTGTCTCAAAAAATAAACAAAACAAAACAAAAATTAAGTACATAGTGTTACTAGTATGTGTATGTGTGGGTGTATGTGAGTGGGAGGGGGAGCTTCCAGAATCCTAACACTCTTGAGTGCATACTAACATTGGCATGACCTCATAAGGCATAGTACTGAAGGTACACTAGAAAGCCCAAAGTCCTGAGTTCAATTTATTTTCTTCATAAAGGATAAAAGGAGAGGCCATGCTGAAGAGATGGCTCAGCAGTCAAGAACACTTGCTGTGAGAGGCTTCATCCAGCAAATGATGGAAACAGAGGCGGAGACCCACAGCCAAACATTAGGTTGAGCTGGGGAATCCTGCAGAACAGGGGGAGAAAGGAGTGTAGGAACCAGAGGGGTCAAGATCATCACAAGAAAACCCACAGAATCAACTACCTGGGCTCATAGGGGCTCACAGAGACTGAAGCAACAACCAGGGAGCCTGCATGGGACTGACCTAGGCCCTCTGCATATTTGTTACAGTTGTGTAGTTTGGTCTTCTTGTGGGACTCCTAACAGTGGGAACAGGGGCTGTCTCTGACTCTTTTGCCAGCTTTTATCCTCATACTGAGTTACTTCATCCAGCCTTTATCTTGATATATCCATGTTTGATTGATATCAGTGATACCTGCCTTCCTCTGAACAGAAACAGAGGAAGAGTGGATGGGGGGGAGAGCAAAAGGAAATGGTGGGGAAGGGACTGGGGGGGGAAGGAGGAGAAACTGCAAATGGGTTATAAAGAAATTAATAAAAATACATATTAAAATGAAGAACACTTGCTGCTCTTGCAGAGGACCTGGGTTCAGTTCCCAGCACCCTTATAGTAGCTCACAGTTATGTGTAATCCAGTCCTAGGGGATCCGATACTCCCTTCTGGCTTCCACAGGCACCAGACAAGCACATGGGGAACATTGAGTACAGGCAAAGCATCATGTAGATAAAATGAAACTAAGTAAAAAGTCCAACATTTAAAGAAAATAAAGGATAAAAGGTTTTATATTGATTATGGATCTGAAAGAATAATAAAATCTTACTGGGTTACTGCAAAGTCCATCATGACTGACTAGCTAGACTGCGAGAGCTAAGAGGCAGTAGCTGCAGAAACTGCTGTCATGGGGGACACTGTTTATTATTGACACTTGCTCTCTTCTGCACACATCGAGTGCTCAGTCACTGTTTCTGGGTGCTGTAGAGACAAAACAATTTGACTTTATTTATTGATGGGATAACCGATCCTAATGCCAGGAACATAATTTAGTCTCACAATTTAACACAAATTAAAAGTTTTTTTTTTTTAAAAAAAAAATCAAATCACGAGTTTTGAAAAGCATAGCCTAATAACCATATCCAAATTCTTAAATTTGAAATGGCTTCTAAGAAAGGGGAAAAGAAAAACATTGGTGCTAAGAAGATAGAAGTATAGAAAGAGTTGCTTCTGACAACAAAACAAGTTTGTGTTCCAGTTCCCTAACCCGTCTGTCATGGGTAGGAATTTTACCCATAAGCAGTCTGTTCTATGTGTAGTCCCCTTCCGTGGACTCAGAGAAAACTTCAGGAAAACTGCTTATGGAATGTAAGGGAGATCATGAGGTTCAAATACGCATCAGGGCTGGGAGATGTGGCTCTTTGACTCTAGCTTTTATTACACTTAAAAATATGCCACAATTAAACTTAGTTTTATAGGCGAGGCATTAAAGTACCACATTTGTGTCTGACCTTCAGATCCCTTGTCTAATAGTTACCGCAAATACAGTTATACAGCCTTCATTTGAGTGAGCTAAATGACACTGAGTTTAAAGATCTTGTTGAGGATTGTGCACACCTCTACCACTGATATAGGTACCGCACATATGTGTGGTATTTTTATGAAACATGTATGTATGCAGCATATCGGCAGCACTGTAGCTTAAATGAATTTATTATTTCAGTGTTTGATTAACTGGCCAATCTGGATACTTTGGCCACTAAATAAATTATTTAGGGGTTTGCTGTAGTAATCCGTTCTATTATGCTCATGGATTCTCTGGGTTAGGACAGAAACTGTTTCCTCTACAGTGTTTACAATTCCAGTTGAGATGTGAGGGCTGGGAGAATTTCACCCTTGGGGGTTGGGTACACGTGGAGGCTCCTTCGCTCATACAGCTGTGTTAGGAAGACCTGAAAACCAGACTGCCTACATGCAGTGGCTGCTAGTGGCTTGGCACCAGACATGTCAGCTTTGGAGTAATTGCACTTCTTCCATTGCAGGTATAGTTCAATGCATAACTATCCTATCAAATGCCAGCTGAATCATCATGCTCCATGATTTATGTTGCACAGTCTCAAGTTCCCTGTGCTGTGTGGTCAGAAGAGCCCCAAACTCATAAAGACTCAAGGAGAGGTGGTTTAGACTACCCACTTGCTCACGGGTACCATGGTCAGGTAGAAAAAGAGCATATGGAAACGGGAGTGGTTGTTGATGCTCTTTGAGAAATAAAATACGATACAAAGGCTTAAGAAAAAGTGAGACTAGAATTGGAATACAAGAGAGCAGTAAAAACTGCAAAGGAGGGAGCTGTTCCTCTGTACACCAGACCTTGGGGACCAGAAGAGGCTATAGGGTACCATAAGGCTCCCTTTTCTGCAGGCAGGAACCCAAGGAATGCTGAGACTTCAGAGGACAGCCGACTGTGAAAGGTACAGGGATCAGAGAAATTCACCTTTCAACTCAGTGTGGCCGCGCTGGGTTTTATGTTGACACATGCTAGAGTCATTTAGGAAGTGGAAACCTCAATTGAGAAAATACCCCGTCAGATTGGCCTATGGGCAAACCGTGGTGCTATCCTTGATTGATGATTGATGTGGGAAGCGTTATCCCTGGGCTGCTGGTTCTGGGTTCTATAACAAAGCAGGCTGAGCAAGTCACAAGGAACAAGCCAGTAAGCAACACTCCTCCATGCCTATGTGTCAGCCCCTGACTCCAGGTTCCTCTCCTGGTTGACTTCCTGCCTTGACTCCTCCCCCCACCCTCATGGTGTTCTGTTACTTGGAAGCATAAGGTAAAAATAAACCCTTTCTTCCCCAATTTGTTCTTTGGCCATGGTGTTTATTACAGCAATGAAAATCCTAAAACAGTAGCTGTGCCCACAATTCATATTATAAGTGTTCTTTTTATTTCTTATTTTCTATTATTTAATTCCCATGCATTTCTCATGGTGATTTTACTTTTGTTTATGTATTGCTCAGTTCAGTTTCAGGGCTGATATTTTACTATAAAGCATTCTTTACTCTAGTCTTCAGCCACATCTTGTATTTTCTTCTCTGATTCCTGTCATTTTTTCTTCCTTTCATCCTTAGTTCCTCCTCTTTTTGGTTTTAATTATAGTTTTCCATTGCTTTAATATAAAACTCTAAAATGTGGGTACCGTAATAGCACACTAACTTTCCTAGCTCCTTTACCCTCCTGTTGTGTGACAAAACTTTCCCTGAGGAGACACAACACACACACACACATACATCTGCCCATTCCACACAGAACCTGAGGAGACACAACACACACACACACACATCTTCCCATTCCACACAGAACCCATGTCAGACCAGAGGATGGATACCACAAAACTCCAACTTGGTGAACCAATGAGTTTTTTTTTGGGGGGGTTACTTATGAGAACATGGGTGAAGCGTTCCCTACAGGAGGAGAAATGCCTCAGAGACAGCTATACTAACGCTTACCCCAGCATGGGTGACAATTCACATATAGCAGCCTTTCTTGGTCCACCAGCCCCTAAATCTTGCCATGGAGACTTGTTATTTGTTATGAATGCTCAGCCTTAATCTTTTTTTTTTTTTTGTATTTGGGGGGCAGGGTTTCTCTGTGTAGTTCCGACTATCCTGGAACTCTATCTGTAGACCAAGCTGGTCTTGAACTCAGATATCTACCTGCCTCTGTCTCCCAAATGCTGAGATTAAAGGTGTGTGCCAGTACCTTTTTAGGTGTTGTTTTTGGTGTTTGCTCGGCCTTATGTTTGTCCTACTAACTCTTATAAAGTATATTAACCTATTTCTCTTCATCTATGTTTTGCCTTTTTTTTTTTCCATTTTCATTCTGTGGGTCCTACTTTTCCTGCTTCTTCCATGGCTGGCTGGCTGATGGCTGCAAGGCTGGCAGGCCCCAGGCGTCTCCCTCAATTTCTCCTCATACTTATTCTCTCCACTTGCCAACCTTGCCTGTTCTTCTATTGCTTAGCTATTGGCCATTCAGCCTTTTATTAGACCAATCAGGTGCCTTAGGCAGGCAAGGTAAAACAAATGCAACACACCTTTACATAGTTAAAGTAATATTCTAGTCCACAGCGCTCATAAAAGCTAGAAACCTGGAGCACACTACAAAGCTTGCAGGCGGTTCATCAGGCTGATGAGTGTGCTTTCCAGTCTAAGTCTCTTCCAGGTAGCATATCTGGTTTCTCCTTCTTCCAGGCAGCTACTCTGGCCCCGGAGTCTTCTTTGCAGCTCAGCTCTCTCAGGAGGATGCTCAGCTTTTATTGCTTATTCTGGGAGGGAAGGACCTAGTGAATCTGGTCAGTTTCAGGGACTTCCAGAAGCTATTTTGAGTTTTTTACCTTTCTGCTTAAGGAGCTTCCTGCAGGGTAGAATGCTTCAGTCTCGGAGGAAACTATTACACCTACCTCCTTCATGTTTTTTTTTCAAAGCTGCCCTAATATATAATCATTACCCTTGCCCACCTTACTTCAGATTACACCCTACTCTTATGTAAAATCTCAATAACCTTAATCTTAATAAGTAAAATATATGTGTACTCCATTCTCCCCTTGATTGTTTATTCTCCCACAGTTATTGAAGTTGACTGGGCTATATTATTAGTTGGCTAATACAATGTTTACATATTGTTAATCCCAAGCAACTGTGGTTGCTCTCACTGTCATAATACTCAGGGCATGATATGGAGTTTGCCTCTGGCATCTGAGCTCCCGGACTGAGGAACTGCTTTCTCAACTTCACAATCAACTCTAAGTCCCACATGAATACAGTTCAACTGAACTAAATAATATAGTTGATGAAAAATAAACCAAGCAAAGAAATAACACCAAATATATAAATCTCAACATAGCAACACAAGAAATTTGAAAATCTGAGCCATACAGCTCCTTCAGAAATTGCTGGTTCTACAGTAATAACATCTATGAGAGTAACTCAGATGAAATACAGAGAACTCAATAGAATGGTTATATATGTATCCAAAGAAATAAGAAAAAAAAAAAACAAGCTTCTCTTGAGAACACAAGTTGAACGAGGAGGAAAATGCAAGATACAAAAGAGGAATCCAACAAAGAAAACACTAAAGAAAAAATTTACAATCTGAAATGTCAGAAACATAAGTTGAAATAAAAGCTCTGTGGAAGGTGTCAACAATAGAGTAGCTCAAAGAGAAGTCAGAGTAACTGCGCTTGAAGTCCACATGAGGAGCCAGAACAGTCAAACAAAGATAAAAATAAAGTAAAAGATTCAAGTGGGCTTTCCAAGGTGTCCATGATACTCTGGAAAGACAAACTCTGCGGATAATAGGCATAGATGAAAGAGAGGAATTTTTCAGAGGTAGGAGATGTCAGTCTAGATATGGGAGATATTTACAATACCAGACAAACATGACCAGAAAAGAGTCTCTCCTCGTCTTCTTACCAAGACAATTCTAAACACACAGAACAGGGAAAGTATATTGAAAGCAGCAAGAGAGAAATACCAAGCCACGTATCAAGTAGGCCTGTAAGAATGACAGAATATTATTTAACTGAAAATTTAAAAGCCAAAAGTGTTTAAACCGAAGTGTTACAAATCCTAAAAGGCAACATCTGTTAAGGTGGAGGATTACACCTAGCAAAGCTGGCGTAAGTGCTTCAGAAAAGTGTTTCCAAGATAAAAACAGGCTATAGGAACCTATAACCACTGAGACAACTCTTTGGAAAATACTCAAAGGAGTCTTCAGACTGAAGAGAAAACAAATCTATTCAAGAGGACATAGTAAAGAGCAAACCGTGCTAGACTGATAAGTAATCAAGAGAGTAAGGGGAAAAACACAAACACTGTCAACAAAATTACAGGAGTCAGTATACAACTTTTAGTAATAGCTCTGAATATTAATGATCTCAATCCCCAAGTAAAAGACACAAGCTAGTAGATTAGACAAAAAAAGCAGGAATCATCTATTTGCTGCCTCCATGATATAAACCTCACTTCAAAGAACAGACACTGCCTTGGGAGACAAGGCTAAAAAGGGTGTTCCTATGGACACAGAAAACAGACACGGGTCACTGTAACTATATGACAAAATAGATTTCAAACCTCGGTTAATGAGAAGAGATAAAAAAAAAAGTTCACTTCGTACTTATTAAAGGAACAGGCCTTGAAGAAAACATGATCCTAAACAGCTGTGCCCTAAACACAGGTGCACCCAACTTGATAAAACAAATACAATTAGCTGTAAAACCACAAAGTAACCCTAGCAAAATAATAGACGTGTCTTTAGTACTCTGGAGATTCCTATCAGTTGATAGGCCTTCCCTATTAAAAGAAATAGAAATATGAACATTAAATGACATCACAGATCAAGAAGACTTGGAATCTGTAGGACATTTCATACAAATACTGCTGAATACACATCCTTCTTGGCAGCCCATGGAACTTTCGTCAAAAGAGACCATATGTTAGGGCATAAAGCAAATCTCAACAAACACAGAAAACTTAGCAAACTCCTTATGTCCTATCTATCTGATCACAATGGAATGAATAAAGAGCACGGGAAATACTAGAACTCACACAGATTCATGGAGATTAAACAACACAGTACTGGATGATGAATGTGTCATTGAATAAATCAAGAAGGGGTCTTGAGATAAATAAACCAGAGAGATCTCAAAGAAATAACTTAATGATGCCCCATAGGTCTCTGGAAAAAGCAGAACAAGCCAAACCCCAGATCCCTAGGTCAGGAAAAGAATCAAGAGAATGAAAACAAACGTAAAAATTAAGAAAAATATCTTGTTTTCTGTTCTTCAGCACTAGTACCTAGTCTGTCTATAAGACCACTTGGCCCTCTTGCCCAAATACCTCTCAAAATTGCCCATTTCTCTCCACGTCCGTGGTTATTTCCTCTCCTAGTTTTCTTTGTGTGCTGTATCAGAATTCTTGAGACTGCACGTCATTATGAAGAAGTACTTATTGACTGCTAGTTCTGGAGGCTGAGACGTCTGAGACCAAGGTGCTGGCATCTGGTGAACATTACTTCATGAAAGATGGCGAAAGAGAAGGAGGGAGGAGAGAGAGAGAGAGAGAGAGAGAGAGAGAGAGAGTCAGTCCTGCTTTATAAAACACCTGCCTTATCTCTGAGGGTGGAACTCTGAGATCTCATCACCCCTTTGAAGTCTCACTACTTTGGCAGTGGCAGTGATGCTACCCCAGGAACGTTGTAGAGGGTCAGTATCCAGGCTAGCCCGCTTTCCAAGGCAAGCCCTTCTGCTCCAGTCTACTCTCCCCTCAGTGCTAAGAATGAACTTTGCTTAAATTTGATCTCTGTCCTCTTTGTTTACAGTTTTTCAGTAGCTTCTGATCCATCTTATGATAAGATCTTAATCCCCTCCAGGGTCTTAGCAACCTGTGAAATTCCAAGTCTTCCCTTCCTCCAGACTATTGCTGTCTGTACTGGTCACCACCCCTTTCTGTCCTGGCCTCAAGGGTTTTTGGATTTTCTGTTTTGTCTACTCGGATGCCCTACAGTGCCCTGTGCAGCTGCCTCATCCAACCAGTTATTGCCATGTTAGGCTTCCCTGGGGCAGTGGGCATCAATTACTCCGTCTCAGGACTCTCTCCATCTTTTTACTAATTTATATGACAGAACTTACTTTATGTTTGTTTATTACTTTACTACCTTTTCATCCACTAGAATTGAAGTTCCCTGTAGACAGTGGCCTTGCCTGTCTTGCTAATCTATTTCTCTAATGCTTTCTGGGTCTTGAGGAAGATAGACACTCCATAAACAATTGTTTGAATCAATGAGTGCAAAATGGTTCAACACAGATGAAACAGTGTGCCCCGGTCTCCATGAACATGTGCCCACCTTTTACCCAAGTAAAAGTTTCGTCTTCCCTGCCTACCTAAGTTCTGCCCTGCTGTAGGTCCAAAGCAGTTTCTCTATTCATTAATGGCATTCAAGCACACAGAGGGAAATCCCACGCCAGAGAATGGCACATTAGCCACCATGTGTGGAGGTCAAAGTATAACTTTGTCGAGTCTGTTCTCTCTTGGGGATCAAACTCAGGTGTCTATGCTTGTATAATCGGGTGGTCAGCATCTGTCTTAATTAGAGTTTCTATGGCTGCAACAAAATACCATGGCCAAAAGTTGGGGAGGAATGTGTTTATTTGGTTCTACTTCAATATTGATGTTCATCACTGAAGAAAGTCAGGACAGGAACTCAAACAGGGCAGAGTCCTGGAGACAGGAGCAGATGAAGAGGTCATAGAGGGGTGCTGCTTACTGCCTTGTTCCCTACTGCTTGCTCAGTCCATCTTCTTATAGAACCCAGGACCAGTGGTTCAGGGATGGCACCACCCACCATGGGGTGGGCGTTCCCCCATCACTAAAAGAGAAAATGCCTTACAGCTGGATCTCAAGGAGGCATTTTCTCAGCTCGGGCTTCTTCCTCTGATGACTCTAGATTGTGTCAAGCTGACACACAGAATCACCCAAACAGCGTCTTTACCTTTGAGCCACCCCACTGGTTTGATAACAAAAGCCCATCATAAGTATGGGATCATACAGGAGATATAAACGATACAGATATTTAAGACATATGTCTTTTACAACCAACAGTTTTTTGGGGGGAGGGGTGGTCAATATACCAAAAGCCTCAATATGTGGTGATGATGGAACAATGATATGGCACCCAAAATGGTCTCCTTTAGGAAGAGAGGTCTTTAATATGTGATTAGTTGTGGTTCTTATTGGTGTGACAAACACCGTACAAAAGCCCACATAAGGAAGGGTTTGCTTTGACTCACAGGTGGAGTCTGCAGTCCTTCAGGGCAAGGAAATCATGGTGGCAAGAGTGGAGGATGTGGTCTTAGCTGTCCAAAGACAGGAAGCAGACAGAGAGAGATGCTTACAATAGCTCTCTTTCTCTGTGGTTTTTATTTTTTAATTTTTCATTTTTCTTCGGTCCGAGACCCCAGCCCACGAAATGTTGCAACCCACACTTAGTGTGCGTGTTCCCACTTTAATTAACCCAGTCTAGAGAATCACTCACAGACGTGCCCAGACGTCACGTTCACGGTGAATCGCGTCGACTTGACGCCCACCGCCATCCCAGGGCTGAACTAATGGGCAAAGGTGATATAAGACAGAAACAGTGTTTGTACCGGAGGTTTACAAGTCAGGCTTGTAAACAAAAGCATCATTAGCATAAACGGCTTGAGCTAGGGACTGGGTCCAAAAAGATAACGGCACGGCGCGATTAGGAAGTTGGTTGAGCGGAACACTGAGCTAGGTGTGGATCTGTGGCAACTCCAGCTGCTGAAGCCAGGTCAGACAAAGCTTCTAATCTAAACCGGGTAGCTTGGAATTCTTTCAATGGCCTCAATTGGAGGCTTCCTGTTTCTTTTGTTTTGCTGATTGAGGTGGGGCAAGAAATTACCAAAGGCAGAGCGTGGCCGGAGAAGGTCTCCTATTTCTGAGCCCATCTCTTCTGCTGTAGTATATAACTTTTTTTTTTTTTTTAAAAATCTCATTATAGGGGCTGGAGAGATGGCACAGAGGTTAAGAGCACTGACTGCTCTTCCAGAGGTCCTGAGTTCAATTCCCAGCAACCACATGGTGGCTCACAACCATCTGTAATGAGATCTGGTGCCCTCTTCTGGCCTGCAGGGACACATGGAGGCTGAACACTGTGCACATAATAAATAAATAAGTTTAAAAAAAAAAGAGTTAAAAAAAATCTCATTGTACAAAATTTCTATGGCAATTAGAAAGTAGGTGATAAAACCAGCAATTATTTATTATTGAATGTAACATAGGTTTATTGAATTAATCACGTTAGTATTACACAGGACCATTTCTATTGCTCTGACTGACGGTTTATCAGTTAGCAGAGCTCCACTGAACCTTGTATGGAATATTTTCTTGGGAATTCTCAGAAATATCACCTCCATCTTCTTGATTACTTTGCTCTTTATTTCAAGTGGAAACTGTGGTGTCAGGGGCAGCTTCTGACCAGCTGCTTCTGAGTGAAACACCTTTTACTCTTTGCCAGCATGGATGAAGTCTTAAAGAGTCAATTCTTTACATTTTTAATTTAATCAAAGAAACAGCTTCTTCTTAATCAAATCATAGAATTTGAGGGTCACTGGCTGGGCAGAAAACTGTATGCTTTTTTTTTTGTTCTCCTGTCTTCTCTCTCTGTCTCTCTCTCTTCCTTCCTCCTTTCCTTCCTTCCTACCTACCCCTAAGATGAGTCAAATGTCCCTCTTCCAATTTCTGATTTATACTACATATTCCAATATATTTTTATTAAAAGCTACCCTTTTAAGGTTTAAACAAGAATTGCTCACCGAAAGGACACATGTTGAAACTTATCACCAATTTCTGTGTCTTTATTTTCTAGAGGATAAAAACTTAAATATAATGTAAGGTTAACTATTTCTAGGCCTAGGGCCAGCACCTGCACACCAAATCAACAGTGAACAGTCCTGCAACACCCAACTACCTCTCTACCCTCTCACTTTGAAAATGAAAAGTCAGAAAGTTGAAAGTCCTAGTGGAAGCAGACACTGTGGTCTAACCAGTTCATAGGCCAATAGTAGTGTTGTACATCACCATGTACTCTGGAGGAAGGAGCGTGGACAGGAAGTGCAAATGGGTAATTGAGATGAGAAGCAAGTACCACAGAAGATCTCACTATAATTATTCACGATAAAATATAATCTTATTTGTTTGCTTATTTATTTATTTTGGAGCTAGGGTCTCATTATGGAGCCTTGGCTGGTCTAGAAGTAGCCCAGGGCTGACCTCAGACTTGTAGCGGTCCTCTTAACTCTGGTAAGTGCTGGTATTACAGATGAGTGCCCCCACCACAGTTGGCCTGCAGTCAGGCTAAACAGGAAAATAAAACCAAGACACAGCATCATTTGCAAGCTCAAAACCTCTGAATTTGCAAAACGGAGTGTTCAGAAATCCTCGGAGAAGTCAACGTGGGGCTGGGCATGCTCTGGCAGGTCCAGCTGAGTCTGAGAATTGGATGCAATTTGGATGTGGCCCTTGTGTGGGTTTCTTCAAAAATGAAGCTGACTCTTCTGGATGTTTAAGTTCTCAGAGAAGGAGCAGCTCCCACTGCAAACTTGCTCAGACTTCAAGGAAGTGTGACAAGAGGTGACCATAAACTAGGGAGTTTGGAAAGCCACAGAGAGTCTTCTCAAGAGATGAATGATGTCATTAGCAACAATGGCTTAGAATGTTACACTAGCTTACTGAGCAGTCCTTGGAACATGGTGGCAGCTGTGGAGGCGTAGGCTATGACTATGACTGTTTGTGGTACCTACTGGAGTTTTGTTGACAGATAGTGGCTGCTGTCAGTAGACTGTCCAGGTTCTGAGTGTTCATCAAGAGTGGGGCGAATCTGGAACCTGCTGAAGGAAGGGAAGAGGAGATCTCAATGAATCAGGAAGATGGGCCGTCAGATGAGACCCCTTACTTCCTGTTGTTTTCAAAAGTTAGCGTTATATGCTGAGACTGTCTGTAGACAGGATTAGCCTCAGAACCACACCATTAAAACAAATGTAATAAGATCAGTCAGCTGGAAACCACAACTTCAAATTATGCAGAGAAAATAAATAAAACATATTAGTGGTTTTCTTTGAGAAAGGTATTTTTTTTAAATTACTATTCCATCTATTTCATGCTTTTGTTTCAAAATAATGAAACTACATTGCTTTAATAATGGAAAAATGAATAATTTTTCATGAGATTGCTCTGATCAGAAGTACAGCAAGATGCTTGATAATTTTGGCTTTAAAATTGTATAGTTTATTTGCACACACCACAAATATTCTCCTGAAGATATTTTTGTCTCCTCATGGATGTGACTGGAACCCAATGCAGCCCTGTCACTGGGGACCAACATCCATTGTGTGGCATTCTGTCTATCATGTGGGTACTCATTAAGGTATATGTTCATTTTCATAGAAATACCTTTAGGGATGTAAGTGGGTTCATTTATATAGTTTAAATCGCAACTTATGGTAAAAATCAGCAAACTACTTATATGGTTCAAATTTCCCCAAAGCGCAAATGAGTCAATGAAAAGACTTCCTCTCACACTGGTTTTTCTTCCTCTAATTTCCTCCCCTGGAGGCAAATGTGGCTTTTATCTGTTCCTCTTCTCCTTTACCCTGTGTCTTGTACACATACAAATATATTGATGTACCTAAAAGTTACTATATAAGAAAGATGTTGTCTTAAAGATATTGTGGTTTCTGAAATATTTTAATCATAAAGACACACTGTGGAGAAGTAAGCCTCTTTATTTTTAATGTTCTAAACAAGAGGGAGTAGGAACATTTATTTAAGTAATTAGGTATTAAGTTCCTTCCGTGTGCCAGGTACTGCCACATCTCATGTGTTCTGTTAAGTTGCTGTTAAGCATTGCCACACCTTACATCTCTTGCTGAAATTGTTATGCCCAGATCACAGAGTCCCCCCAAAGCCAACTAAAAGACCGAGCCCTGTATATAAAAACAAAAACCTTTTATTCTTATACAAGTTCGCAAACTCGGACTCTCTGTGTGTACAATGTATTGGTGGGATTGGGGATCCCCGTGCTCAGTTGGAGTTGGGTTTTTATAATAGCAAAGGTAGGGTTGAGAAATTTGTAAGATTCAGGACCCCTGAAGGGCAGGTTTCCCATGGATATCAACCAGTCATGGTATATCAAGTTGCCAGCATCATTTCTTAGCAGGCTGCCCATATCTACCCGAAAGCAGCCTCCCTCTTGTTTTGTGAACTCTGTTACATCTTTAGATTTTATTTTTTAGAGTCAAGGGATTGCACAGTTTCCCAGTGTTTTACATGGTAAAGAAAGGCATTGCTGACTTGTTTTTTACTATGGGGTTTATCAAGAGATGGCAAGGCTATCCAGACACTGAAAATAGGTGTGGTGAGTCCCTGTATCCACAGCGTCTAGCACTCCAAAGTAATAGAAATTATCTTGTGTGTTTATCTGCTAGCATCGCAAGCGGAGACTCTGTGTCTAAAACCATCTAAAAACTTCTACAAGTGTCTCGAAAATAAAGGTAGTTGGTCCATAAGAAATATTTGTTGGGCTGAGGAGATAGGTTAGTTAGTAAAGTGCTTGCCACAGGAACACGAGTACCTAACTTTGATCCAAAGAAGATTCCAAATAAAACAAAACAACTGGGCTTGGTTCTGTGTGTTTGTAGTTCCAATGGGGTTCTGGGGAGGCAGAGACAGGTGCCTCTCTGAGACTCACTGGCTACCCAGTCTAGCCTAAGTGATGAGCTTCCAGCCAGTGAGAGACATTGTTTCAAAAGAAAAAGGTAGATAGTTCCTGAGGAATCACCCCCAACACACATACACTCATACCATCCACCGCCTCCCCCCGGAATTGTACAGTCTGTGGTCAGAAGTACAAAACTGAACCCCATAAGACAAACTGCCCCCTGCTTCTGGGGTGGCATTTTAATATTCATCTTGTAACATTTACCATAAGAACATCTGGCAGATGTGATCTTCCAATGCTGTTCATTACTGGAAAGGAGACCCAGACACTTTTGGTATGTGAATAGGTCGAGATCAGCTCTGTCTAGTGGTGGGGCAGCCTGCAGGGGAACCGTCTCTGATTGATAGAACAGCCGATCAGCAACATTCTAGCCATAGGCATAAAGGAAAGGGCAGCTTTGACGTAGCCTGCTGTCTGTCTGGACTTATTCATCTCCTGAGGAGGAGGTGGGAGGGCAGCAGGACACAAAGGACAAACACCTGTGTGTCTGAGAAAAGGATGGTATAAACACACACACACACACACACACACACACACACACACACACACCAGGGTCATCTGACATAATTCTCTATTATGTTACCTAAGAACACACATAATCTTTAATCACAGCCATAGGTTTCAATGGCTTGGTCGCCACTTGTTTCAAGTTTTTTTTTTTTCTTCCTTCTCCCCCAAACAGAGAGGCCTGTGTCCTGTCCTGTCTTGTGTTACTCTGATCTAGGAGAGATTCCTGTAGGAGGGAGAAGCTGGGAGACTTGCCTACGGTTACCAAACAGCACCTGATAACAAACGTGTCTATAGCATTCTGAAAGATTTGCATGCTTCTCTATCACTATATTGTTTCAGTCTCACCAGAGGAAATAATTCTGGGTTCCCTAATGGAGAAATTTACACCTTGGGTAACTTACACCGCTTAATTTTCCTGCTAAGAGAATCAACTTAGGAAAGGCTGACTATCTTACCTCCTTTGACTTTCGCAGAGCCAGAATCCTGCTTACAGCCGAGTCTCTTCTAATATTTGATTTTAGGCACATGTTCTAAAAAATGACAGTTGGATATGGTCTAGAAACTAGCTGTTAAAACTGTACAGCAACTCATGACACATGTTTAACCAAATAAAATTATTTTCCCCAGCTCATGCCATGCTGACAGTTTGCAAAAACCATCTTCACCTTCCTCCTTGCCTCATAAAAAGGGGCTGCAGCTATTTTTAAAGCCACGGTTTGTAGAAGGGAATGCAGATTATAAATCTGGGTTAGTTGAATTTACTCGCGAATTTGTCACACTAAATATGAACACATTAAATATGACTCTCTCGAGTCCAAGTAAAAGAAAAAATGAGAGATTGATTATCTAAATTTCTCTCCCTATCTCTCCTCCCCTCCTGTAACCCCTTCCCTCCTGTCCCCTCCTCTGATCCCTTCCCTCCCTTCCCCTCCTCTAACCCCACCCCTTCATGCCTATCCTTCACTAGTGGCAAGACAAGAAGGAAAAGCCCCCAATTTCTTGCTCTCACTTAGGGTGGTGGCTACCCTGACATAAGAGTAGCAACTTCAATGAGTCTCTGTTGCAATATTCTTTACCAGAAGAACAACTCGAAATCAAAACAAATATCAGCACAAAGAAAACCGCTATTGTATGTACCAAAATACTTGTCAAACTTGCACAAATGAGTGGCTTATTCAAAAAGAACTCCAAATGGAGGAACATTTGCATCTGTCCTTCTGGAGGCAACAAGATACAGTGTATCTACTACTGTCTTTCTGTTTAGGTCTCTTAGAAGACCTGTATGAATGCTACATTTTTATAACTTCAGGATTAGTATTCAATTTTCACCTTTCTGTCTTGATTAAAAAAAAGAAAAATGCTAATAAAATGTGTGTGTGTGTGTGTGTGTGTGTGTGTGTGAGATATATTTATATACAAGTAGCCATAAGTGTCACTTTTTAACCTAATGGAAGCAATTTATATGCAGAATTCTTTGGGACCTAGTTAAAAATCACACAAAGATTGAGAAAATTCTACAGTGATAATCCTACCTGCAGGTCAGTTCTATGTCCTACGTCCACTCCATGATTAATAGCAAGTCTACTAGTTGAGTAATGTTAGCAGGCAGCACCGTATAAAGCTCTCTCTTGACGCCAGGCATGCATGAGCCCAGGACTAGCTTGTGTGGTCCGAAGCAGGCGGCTTCATCACCTGCCGCCACTAGATGGTGCTTGTCTTTGAACAAAGCTTCGTCCAGCTTGTTTTCCCTTTTAGGACCATGGATGGATGAGAAACTTGATGAATAAACTAACTGGTAAACGGCAAGTTCAGAGGGCTATAAAACATAGAGAATTATTGGCCAAGAAGCAAACAAACCATTACCAGTTAAGAGTATACTAATTCCACCAATCTTTGTTTTATCTTCTGGATATTCGACCATGACCTTGCTCCTGGTTCTCAGGCATTCTACTACTGAACTGAAGCCCAGTCACCTCGTCCCTCCCCACTTTATTGTGATGTTGTTGAGACAAGTCTTGCAACATGTCTCAGGCTGGCTTTGAACTCACTGTGTAGCCCAGGCTGGCCTGAAAATTATACTCTTTTGCTTCTGCTCTGGGATTACAGGTGTGTTCTCCCACATCCAGCTCTTTCTGTTCATTCCTTTCATCCTCGAACTTTGTGAACAATAAGACGAAAGTACAAATTAATCTTTTTCTGGTTTATGAGAAGCAAAGGCGAAAGCACGTATTTTAGGACAAGTGTGTGTTTGTGTCTGTGTGTGTCCGTGTGTGTCTGTGTTTATCTCTCTCTCTCTGTGTCTTTGTGTATGTGTGTGTCCGTGTGTGTGTGTGTGTGTGAGTGAATGACTGTGTGTGTATGTGTGTGTCCGTGTATGTGTGTATCTGTGTGTCTGTGTCCTCAGTATTTCTTGTTCTCACTCAGAATGGCAAATGCAAAGGTGACCACACACAGAGTTAATAAAAAAGTTAATCATGACCTTTCAGGGGAAAGCGCATGAATCTCAATTACTGGCCCATGATCAATAGGAGAGGAAATGGAACATGCCTTTTTAATTGTGGGATAGCAAACACCAAGTGGAGAGTGAGAACAGGGCTAGTGGGCTGCCTGCCAAGGCCAATTCTTTCCTCATTAATTTAAGCCGCATACCAAATTTCACCCCACAGTCCTCTCCTTCTCTCCCTGCACCCCCACCCTGTTCACCAGTTCTATACCCCCTTTCAGGGCAAATACTTGCCAATCTTGATATTAAAACGCCTCCAGGGGTTACCTATCAATTTGCATGAAGGGCATTTTGACATATTTTTGCAACCAAGTGCATGGAAAATGTATTTCTTGGACTTTTCCTTTCTCAGACAGTCACCAAAGCTGACTATTCATGACTGGTTCATGACCATAAGGAGAAATTGCCAGCTATGTTGAAATACATAATCCACAGCATGAAAAACTGCTGATCAGCAGTGGCAAATTCTTAATACAAAAGTGATTTCTTTTTGCGCCTGAGCCTTGGGGTTGCTGATTCTCGCTGTGTGTTGAGGAGTGACAGTTACTTTAAACATTGGTCTACAGACGAAATAGAGGTACTCAGGGGACAGATGCAAAGGTCACATTTTGTTCCCCCTTCACTTCTGAATTGCCCCTGTCGCTTTAGTAGATTATGTAGAATGTGTGAACATAAAAGCAAGCCAAGTACGACAACAGCCAAACACATGACATTAGTGCATTTTAATTTCAGACATTAGGCAACTTGGGGTGGTTCCCAGTGCTTGCCGAGTGTTGAGTAAGGGTTTTTACACACACCAGCTTTCCCCAAACACAAGCTCCGTATTTGCTTCTTTGACCCCATGGGAGAGACTGAAGAAAAAGAAAAAAACAAAACCAAAAACAGCACCTCTGCCATTGAATCTATTTCACCTTCTACTGGCAATACCCCCTTCTCTGGTTTCTTACTACCTATGTTGGGGGAAGTGTTGGAAGCTAGAGTGAGCATATAAAGTGACTGCTCCCGGACTTACATGTTTAGGTGGTTATGTGGAAGTCTGAGCAGTGGCTTTCACATATGATATACATGAGCAGGGAACACAGATATGTTTGCACCATAAGCTGTGTGGTTTAAGGCCACTAAATGGCCACTCTGTAGTAGTCTTCAGAACACTAGATGGTGTCTGTGCTGGTATCTATTCACACATCTTAAAAGATTTCTTAACTGATCCCAAGTTCTGCGGGGGCCCTCGACATATTGTGATTTGCTTGGCAAAATGTACTTAATTAATTAACTTCAGCAGCATAGTAAATACGAAGGATCATTTTGCAAACTCAAGAACCCGCCTTGGATGGCTAAGGTTGTTTCCCTAACTCCAGACAGAAGCCGCCAGTGACATAACGAAAGACAAGGTGGAGGTCCACGGTGTCCCCCAGATATCCTTTGCCAATAAAGATGTGTGGTGATTTAACACTGAGGCTTGCAGCACTTTCTTTACCAACACACCTCAAGTTTTGTAAAGTAGCATCCAGAATGATCTGGGCTGGGAAACGCACGCAACTTTAGGTTCTCCCCAGTGGGGGAACTGAGGCCAGCCAGGATGAAACATTGAACCTAGCAACCGGCTCTGGGCTGGAGAGGAGCCGGGCGAGGTGAGGCCGCGGGGTCGGAAGCCAGATCCCCCCCGCCCCCCCCCCCCCCCCCCCCGCCCACTCCAGCCCCAGGCGGGCGCTGCGTGCTGAGCCCCCAGCGGGGCGGCGCGGCCCGAGGCCCCTCCCCGCCGCCGAAGCCCTGGCGACTGACGCCGAGCGGCGGCCCGGAGCCGAGGGGGCCGGGCGGGCGGACGGGCGGGCGCGAGCGAGGGCAGGGCAGGGGGCCGGCCGAGGCCACTCGCCGCTTTAAATATGGATCGCGGGCTCGCGCTCGCCGTACGGCTTGGGCCGCCTAGCCCATCCCCGAGCCCGGCGGCGGCTGCAGCGTCGGTTCTCGGCAGGCACACGGAGAGCCGGGCGCACACGCGGGAGCTGCGGGAGGCAGAGTAGGGAGCGGAGCCGCCCCGCTGTCGCCGCTCCCTCCCCGAGGCCGACACCTCCGCTCCGCGTCGCCGCTCCTTCCCCGCCAGGCCGACCCTCCCGCGGCTGCCCTCGCCCCTCGGTCGCCTCCCCGGGCGCAGCGCGCACCCACCCGGCGCCAAAGTTGCGACTGGTGCCCCGCGCGCGCTGCGAGCGGCCGCGCCAACTTCCCAGCCCACGCCGCCCGGGTCCCCGCGGTCCCCCGCCTCCAGCTCCGGCGGCGCGCGGGGCAGAGCTTAGGTGGCGGCGGCGGCCGAGGTGGCGGCGAAAGCGGCGGCGGCAGCGGCGGCGGCGGCCGCTGCAGCCACACACTCAGTCGCCAAGCTGGAGGAGCGACGGAAGCCCGACCCCAGGAGGTGAGTGGCCCGAGCGGCGGCGGGGTGGGTCGGCCACGTCCCCAAGCCTCGCCGGCGCGGTGGGCACTGGGTGGCGGGCGCGGGCCCCAGGGACTGGTCCCGCAGGGCGATCTGACGGCCTCGGCGCGTCCAGGGAGGGACGGAGAGAGAGAGAGGGGAGAGAGAGAGAGAGAGAGAGAGAGAGAGAGAGAGAGAGAGAGAGAGAGAGAGAGAGAGAGAGAGAGAGAGAGAGAGAGAGGTCAGTGGCGGGCCGGGCATCTCCTGTGCTGGGCGCCCGCGAAGTGTGAACGCTGCTGCTGTTGCTGCGGAAAAAAGTACTTTTTATTCCGTCTCAGCGTTCAGATGACAAGTTTGGGTGGTTCTATTTTCCCCCTACTGCATAGCCGCCTGCACGTAACCGGGCGTTGTTGCCACGACTGTGCGGCCAATGGACGCCCCGGCTAGGCTCGAGAGCAGTGACACTTGTGTTCTCCTCAGTCCGAGTGGTCATAGTGTATCTGGGGATCTGTCTGAGGGGGGGACACACCCCCAGATCTTTAAGCTGGGGAGATTGGGGAAACAGTGCCATCGAGGCCGCGGTCCCCACTCCTCTGTCCGCTCCGGGATCGGGCACTCGCGTCTCTGCTTGGCACGCCGGAGGCGGGGGTGAGTCAGGCAGATTCACTGCAAGAGGTACACACATTTATTTGCAAGGGGGAGACAGAGGTTAAACCGGGATTTCTGTTGGCCGGCGACAGCGGAGCTCTCGCTCAGGTACTGGGCAGCGTGTGCATCTTGGCAAGGGCAGGTGATTCTTTTCTTAAGTGCATTTCACTTAGCCTTTGCCAGTCTGTTAATAACAGCTACTGAGCGACAGCGGCTAACTGCACAAGCTCTATAAGGAGGAAAGTTCTCCGAGAACAAAAGGGGGGAAAAAACCCTCAACTTGGGAACAGCCAAGGAAGCATTTCTGCCCCGGCCCTAGCACCTCCGGCTTCCCTGGAAGTGTGGAGTTTTGCCTTCCCTCTCTCCAGAAGGCCCCACCTTCTCAGCGTGATTGCCCACAGCAAGTTCTTCCAGTCTGAAGCTGAAAAGCTAAAAGCACTCTTCTCTCCTCCTTTGCACTCACTTCTCTCTCCTCTTTCACTTTAGTGCCAGACAGACTCGCTCCTAGTGAGAACTCTCTGACACAGGGTTACACTAACACCGGCTCAGATCCTGGAAAGGCGCCACACTGCACCTAGCTTCCTTTCTTTACCAGGGACTTCAGGTTGCAATATTATCTACATTGAAGTGTGTCTTGCTCATTAGTGCTCATTTTCATTGGGATCTGAATAGATTCTCCGTGGAAGCCAGACTCTACTGGACGACTTTAAGACTTCAGAAAAAAAAAAAAAGTTTCATAGAACTCTAGTCCTTGTGTCTGTCACATTAGCATTACTTTCCAGTCGTTACTGTACTTAGACTGGAGTTATTTCTACTTCATTCAAAGGAAATGTGTCTATTTTTTAAAGCTTTCATAACTGAGAAAAACTTTTACTTTCATTTTAAAGTTAAATCTAAATAGGATTCTGATCTCCTATGTGGTAAAATAGAATGGTTTTACCTTTATCTCCAGTGTAGGCAAGATGACAGAAAACTTCCTTAGGTAGGACGGGAAACTTAGCAATGCTGTGGATTCTTGGGGCATAGGGCATTTCTACAGATGGGGTGAGAGATAGAAAATGGGATATTTTTGGTAGTGCTGGGTATGTTTGAGAAAGCAGAAACTTCAGCCCTTTGTATTAGTTTTACAGCACGGACATTTTAATATCATTTTCTGTTTGGGGGCTGTTTTTGAAACATACAAACATACAAAGCCTGTGAGTCTTTCAAGTGGTCAGAAGTATGCTCGATTTACTGATGTATTTCTTTTAGTTCACTTTGTCAACATAAAAAAAGCTTCCAGTGTTTGCATGCCAGGGCCATTCTATTAAATGATTAGAAGACGTTTGGATTTGTAGAAATATTGTATAAAAGGAAGACAGGCAATTGCTGTAGAGGGAAAACATGCTAGAAACCAGGCAACCTTTGGGACTTCTCTCAGCACACCCTGGTGGTAATCTCATTTTTCACTGAGCTCTGGCAAGCACAATTTGAAGATTCTGATCTCTTGTTCTGATAACATGCATGATAGTCTGGCCATAGCTCACATCTTAAAGGAAAAGACAGTACTTAAAGAAGGAAGGGACGCACACTCTGCTGGTGAATCATCGCAGATAATCAGGTTTCCCTGCCTGCTTCTGAGGGCGCTGCAGTCCGTGAGGACCTGCTACTGTTGGGGAGTCAGTCCCAGGAGGACTCCCTGCTCCTGAGGTGTGTGTGGCAAGGGCACTCCGTCAGCTTGTTCCTTGGCATTCGTTTTAGACAGTAGGAATAAGTCTGGGTCTGCTGCATAATCAGGTCTACTTTGGAAAGAACAAGTGGGGAACAGGAAAATCTAATGATGATTAAGGTTTCCAAGTTTTTTTTTTTATTGCAAAATGGAAGGAATCAGGATACATGAATGACTGATTAGCCAGAGGAAGCTGTAAGCAGGACACAGATCTTACCTGATGTTGTTTTTCAGGACAACTTAAGACCCATGGGATTTGTTTTTAAAGGAGTGCCATTCAGCAGAGTGAATAGATAAAGAATATCCAGGAATCAAATAAGACTTTACCAAGCTAGATATTACTACTTTTGCATATGGGAATTTTAGGGTATAAATGCTGTTTCTTTGGTATCAGGTCAGGGTAAGTTGTGTACAGATCACTTTTGCCTAGCTCTCAATATTTGCACACTCAGTACACTTTTGTCGTGAACACTTCCTTGTGTCCTAACTAGAAGGTAGTTCATATATTCACCACGACGTGTCTTTATCTAGTTTTCCAGCTGTAGAGGTGGACAATCTTGTACACATCACTGTCTAATCTGCAGACTTACATGCAAAAACATACACATTCAGAAGTTACATTTTATCTAAAGCCACATTCACTGCTGTCACAGTGACTCTGAGGCGGTGACATCTCTCTGGTCCCTGCAGTGCAATGACAATTAAGACACCCAAAGGAGGGTGAGGGTCGAATGCTGGTGCCTTTATTTACCTGTTACGAAAGGAAGTGAGAAAGTTTTTTCCCCCAGTCTTCTATGTGATGCTTACAGTGCTGTTTTCTTAGTAATGATGTCTTTATTCCTTCTGAATTAGGTGATGACTTACTCAAAAGATGGCAGTAGAAATAGCCATAATAGTAATAGTGAAACCCCCTTCATCTGTTGCTTCTGGGAGCCAGACATGGTCCATCTTCCCTGAAAATGAAATTGATATAAGGGTTAGGTATTATGCTTACTTAAAAGCCAAAACAGAGAACTGTACCAAAAAAAAAAAAATCCTGGAAAGTTATTGGTGGAGGCTGGGATGCATGCTCCATCTGCAGAGGGCTGTCACATCTTCATCGAATGACTACGGTGACGGGGCATGCGTTTTGGTTATTTTAGTCACACAGGAAGAGGCCAAAGCAGATACCAGTTTATTCTGCTAAGATGAGCTTTTCCATGGCCTTCCAGAGCAGCAGTGACCTCTTGCTTCAACCTTGAGGTTCTAGGTTCAGCACCGCTAGAGGGGTGGTCCCAGTCGGTTTCCAGTTTGGGTGTGTCAGTTTTAGCATGGGAGCTAAGTTCGCTTTCATGGAGAATTTACACAGAAGTAAGCTACATGAAGTTAAGACTTTGAAGGACGTAAGTAATCAAGAAGTGACATCTTGAGTTTTATTTTCTTCTTGCTTTGTTGAATTTATATTAGAAAGCTTAAAAAAACTCTAGATAGAATTTCTGGGATACTTTTGGGAGGCATTAAAATAAAACAATCAGAAATGCATAAAGAAAAAGGGCTACATTGTGTTGAAACCTGCTCTTTTTTGAGTGACATAAACAGGGAAGTTTTTCCTAATGTCATTAGTAGGAAGTGGAGCATTCTTTTTTGCTTTGGTAGCTATACTGCCCGATGAATAGCCTGCTCTATACTCTTTTTAAATGGGTAAACTTGAAGGGTCTGGACTTCTCTATTAATTAATTCTAGCTTTGCTTTAGAGATCTAGTGATTGATGGGATCTAGTAATATGGCTGTCTGTTTGGCATGCTCTCTTTGCCAGCAAGGCTGTGAGCAGCCAGAGGGAAGGCGTATATTAAAGAAGACTCTGTCCCTCAGGAGATCCCTAGAGTCCGCAGATGTGAAGCATATTTGAGTTATTGTCATACTACCTCTGATATCACAGCCAGCCGTAAACAAGAAGGTAGAAGACGGAGCTGGACAGATGTTGTGGTACATAGGAGATGCTGAGCCCAGTGTGTGGACCACCCGCTAGTAAAGGAAGGTGACCAAGAGACCACAAGCAGAACTAAAGGCTAGAACCTGGGACCTGATAGTGTCATGCATAGCCCCCTCCCTTCCCCCCTTCTTCTTTTCTCTACTTCCTTTCCCCTTCCTCCTGTCTCATTCATTTAAGTTTTTGCTGAGGTGCAACATGTAGTCAGAACATCAAAAATGTCTTTAAAATACCAGCAGACAGCTCAACTCGAGTGAATCCATCTACATAGCCAGCACCCAGAATGCATGCCAATGGCAGGCTCAGAAGTCTCCTATTCCCATCATTTTAAGCTATGAATTCCCTCAACTGTAACTTCTTACTTCTGGGGCTGCAGGTCACTTTTACCTGTTACTCAGCTTTCCATGAGTGAACCACGTGGTATGTACTTGTGGGCCTGACCCCTTCTATTAAGTGCTGTATTTAGGAAATTCATCCTTGGTTTGTGCGTAGCAAGTTTGTTTATCCTCGTGGTTGGAAGGAGTTTGACTCTTGTGGACCAGCATGGCACATGGTCTGTTTCATTCTTGATGGATACTTGGGTTGTTTTTAGTATTGTCTGTTATGGATTGTGTTGATATGGGTGTTCTTGAGTACATCTTCTAGAAATGTGGAGAACTTCATGTGTGTTGAATTTAGTTGTTAGATTTGGTTTAGTAGATGGTGTCTTCCCTCAAAGTTGATACAGATTCATTCTCCTACTGGCATTGAATGAAAATCTTCCATAAACATCTTTATAAATAGTAGGCCTTATGTGCTTTATACATTTTACCTGGTCTGTAGATATATGCACAGATTATATCATTCATTTAACTTATATTGTTGAGTGTGCTTTTCAAATATTTATCAGTTATAGCATTGGTTTAGCTATTATTATTATTATTATTTGCTCCTAAAGTTTCTGTCTAGCATTATTCTTTGTAAGGAAGGCTTTAAACCTGGAAAGTTAGCTTCATTCATTTGTTTAGAAAGCACTGCTAATCAGGCAGACTCACTGATCCCTGCTGCTGTTTACTAAGAACATCCAGTATGTAAAGTATGTAAAGAGACGAGGAACATTTGAGCTTGACTCTTCCAGTTGGTAGGAATTCCTGTTCTTAGAAACAAACAAACAAACAACAACAACAACACCCCAAAAAACCAAACCAAACCAAAAATCAGCCTAAGATCCAGCTTTCAACCAGCACTGAAAAGCATATAGAGCTTGCCTTGTGCCCGGCAGAAGCTCCACACAGCAGCCGCATGTCTTGTGATGCACTGCCCGGTGTTGGACCAAGACCTGCATTCAGAGGACACAGAAGTTGAAGACTTGCATCTCTTACTCTACTCATGGTTTGATTTGGGGAATTTAAAAAATTGCCAGGTTTACTTTTTTTTTTTTTTCCTTTACCAAAGTCACTGTAGAACCCAATCCACAGAGTGGCTTCCAGGCACCGACAGGAGGAACTCTATTAAACCCCGTTCGGAACCTTACGTGTGTCCGTTGTTTACTATCATCGTGTTCTGCTGCAGTGCTTTCTGTTCTTGACTTGAACGGGGCCAGCGCGGAGAGCAGTTGCTGGCACATCAATAAACGTTTGGCCGAGTGAATGAATGACACATTTCATTATCTCTCCTAGGTGCTTACCCTGAGTAACTCAAACTGTTCC